>NW_024713129.1:11459173-11762097 GCF_018991925.1 Homarus americanus
GTTTTGGATCACCTGAAGATTAACCACCCTGAGGTTACCTGGGCTTTAATTTAGGTTAGGTTTGGTTAGATTAGGACAGGTCAGGTCAGGTCAGGTCAGGTTAGGTCAGGTTCGTAATAGGGTGGTTAATGTTTAGGTGAAATAATCAAGGTGGGAATAATCTTCAGGTGAGTTCTAATTTATTCCTAATTCATAGTTCCATTTTTTTTGCAATTCATAGTTTGAGGATGTTGTTGTCTGTATGTTTGTCTTACAATAATTAAGGTCTTTAAGCCTTTATTCTAAGTAAATACAAACACAAAAATTATAATTATTACCAATTATATTTTATTCTATTCCTTTGTTATTTTAATTTTCTCCTAATACATGTTTCTAGTCTCTCTCTCTCTCTCTCTCTCTCTCTCTCTCTCTCTCTCTCTCTCTCTCTCTCTCTCCAACACACACCTCTAAAACATTTTCCGTTATGTATTTAGTTTAATATCCCTTTTAAATGCATCTCCCTTACTATATTTTCTATATGTTTTTCTTTTTTTAATTAATAACAAAGTCAATTATCACTCAGTGTCTTAATTACATTCCACAATATATTCACCTTAATGACCTTAATTAATGAAGTGAATTAATGCATTATAAACATCAGCACAGTCTCCCCCTTCCCTCCATCCCCTCCCCTCCTGTTCCAATTTTCTCCATCCCTTCCCTTCTCTCCCTCTTCCCTCCACTTCTCCCCTCCTCTCCCCCTTCCCTCCATCTCCTCTTCCCTCCACCTCTCTCCCTCTCCATCCACCTCTCCCCTCCTCTCTCCCATCCCTCCACCCCCCCCTGTCCCCTCCTCTCCCTCATCCCTTCCACCCCACCCTGTCCCCTCCTCTCCCACTCCCTTCCACCCCCCTCCCCTACCCCCCTCCCTCCACTCAACTCCATTCAACTTACATTCTTTCCTCCACAGTGAGTTCCCTCTAGCGCCGGGCCAGCCAGGTAAGTTGAGATACGTGTCGGTGAAATACAGGTGACGGTGTTGCAGATTTCCTGGTGATTGGACAGGTGTAGGTGATTTATACCGTGAGATGAGGAAGATACAGGTTGTTGTAATCATTTATTTGTAGTTGGTTAAAGAAGGGATTGGAAAATACACATTGTCTTTATGTTAATGAGTGTGTGTCTTTCTGTCTGTCTGTCTGTCTTAAAAGCGAAATATTACAAATTGAATACTGCATCACTAAAATTCTATATAATCTACGTAATTATCATAAAAAAATTACTTTATGCCCTCAGACGCTGTAAGTAACTCGACCTGATAACAAACTGGTTCTATACATCACAACTCTCCTCTCAATAGAAAATGTTGTGATCATTTCTATTGACTGTGATACATGGAATTGAATCAGTAAGTTTAATAGTGTTAAGTGGAGGGAGATAGTGGCCAGGTAATTAACAGGTAATTAGCAATGTGTATAAGAACCAACAGGTGTGATGGATGTGAGTAACAAGACAACAAACACAACTGCTATTGAGTTAGGGAGACGTTGATTGATTACCTCTATAATAATTAGCTAATCTTCATTGAATTGGTGATTATTTAATAGATTGGGAAATATATAATAACTTAGCAAATGTGTAATGAATTAACATATCTTAGAATTATTTAACTAATCTTAGAATTATTTAACTAATCCTGTAATTATTTAACTAATCCTGTAATTATTTAACTAATCCTTAATACGTTAACTAATCATCACTACATCAGGAGCCTCACTTACATTGATCCTGGAGGTGTCAGCAACTGTGGCATATCTGTCTCTCAAGAACAACTGACACTGAGCTGAGGCGTCCCATCGTTGGCCAGGCAAACCTTTATACACACTGTGATTCCAAGTCGATGTTACTGCTGCCTCCACCAAGCCTGAAGCTTCACCATCACCAGCAGCAGCACCACCAGCAGCACCAGCAGCAGCAGCAGCAGCAGCACCACCAGCAGCAGCAGCACCTCTCTCACGCACGCAGTCGCCACTAGAAGAGGTAATTAAGAGTGGTTAACGTGTTTGTTTGTCTTGTAGGATCTCTCTCTCTCTCTCTCTCTCTCTCTCTCTCTCTTACTTCTTACTTTTATTCTTACTCTTGCCCTTACTCTTCTACTCTTACTCTTACTTTTGCTCCTATTCTTACTCCAACTCTCACTTACTCCAACTCTTACTCTCACTTACCTTTGCTTAAGGATCTTCTCTCTGGCACAGGAAGACCAGGTTGTGGCACCTTTGACCCCTCTGCCAGCAGCCATGATGAACCCGCTTCTTTGGCACTCATTGCTCACCCCATCGTGCCGTAGACCCAGGCTGACCCCCAAAAGCACGCCAGGTCAAAGGTCAGGGGATGGCACAGGTCACAAAAGCACAGGCCAGGTCAAGGGAAAAAATGTAAAACATGGATTATTTCTCATATTTCAGGTAAGTGTAATCCAGGTGTAAAACAAGACTGATATCGTCCTCGTTACTCGGATTTCATTTTTTTATTTACCTGTGGCCAACCTCGTGGGCTAGGACGTAAGAGCTAAGGGCTCCTGAAGAAGGGTAAGGCCGCCCTCGGAAGTTAACGGCGCCCAGTTCGTTAATGAGACAGGAGGTGCCGATTTTACAGACGCCTCCAGTGAATGCTAATCCCATCGTCACTCCGTCTACACTTCCCTCTGGTGTCATAGTGAAGAAGTTCAACCTGAGGTGGTGAAGTTACGTTGATTGAAAGGTATAAAAATAAAGTTCAATTGAGAGAGAAAGCTGAGAGAAAGTTATTTATATATGAAGAAGAGGTTTTTTTTTACATTTAATGGTGAAGGGAAGAAATAGGTAAATAATTATTAAATGTATAATAGAAATAAAAGTGAATGACAATATCTTTTAATTATAATCCATACTTAGTCAGTACCCACAGCCAGTATCCACAGTCAGTACCCACAATCAATATCTACACTTAGTACCCACAACCAGTACCCACAATCAGTCAATATCCACAATCAGTACCTACAGCCATTACCCAAAGTGAATACCCACATCCAGCAGTACCCACAGTCATTACCCACAATCAGTCAATATCCACAATCAGTACCTACAGCCATTACCCACAGTGAATACCACATCCAGTACCCACAGTCATTACCCACAATCAGTACCCACAATCAATCAATATCCACAATCAGTACCTACAGCCATTACCCACAGTGAATACCCACATCCGAAGTTACCCACATCCAGTACCCACAATCAGTACCCACAATCCCACAATCAGTCAATATCCACAATCAGTACTACAGCCATTACCACCGTGAATACCCACATCCAGTACCCACATCCAGTACCCACAATCAGTACCCACAACCAGTACCCACAATCAGTCAATATCCACAATCAGTACCTACAGCCATTACCCAAAGTGAATACCCACATCCAGTACCCACAGTCATTACCCACAATCAGTACCCACCCAGACAGGTAGACGCCAATATCCCAGTGCTCGGGGTGGGAGTCCTCGGGAATATTGTGGCGTTGACTGTAGCTGCAGAAGGACTTAAGCAACTTGATCCGATCTCCGTTGTGGGTGGGCAGGTCTTCAGGCTGCTTGTTCAGGAGCCGCATGTGGGTGATGGTTAGATCCACCCGGCGGCCTAACGACGGGTGACGATACAGTGCCTGAACCTGCGGGAGGGGGAAGGGGAGGTACGGGGAGATTAGCGACCAGGTGATGTACAGTACAGGTGTTTATAGGAAATTATTTTGGGATTTAGTTAATGTCAGTGAGGATTACATGTGAGGGTTACCTGTGGGTTAATTAGTAGCTATAGGTGTTATCTGTGGGTTAATTAGTACCTATAGGAGTTACCTGTGGAAATAACACTTACAGTATCAATATCTATAGGATTTACCTAAGATTAATTAACACCTATAGGTAAAGGAGGCCATACTATTCACCTGTGGGTTAATTGACATCTACAGGTAATGATGGGAGTTATACCTGTGGCTTAATGATGCGTTTTAGAAATCACCTGAGCGTTAGTGCTGCTGCCTGGAGTATTGTTGTGTGTTGTAACCTACCCCCTCCCTTCTCCCTTCCTCTTCCTCCTCCTCCTCCTCCAATTCGTCCTTCATCCCCTCCTCCTTCTCCCTTCCTCCTCCTCTTTTTCACACACTCATCCTCCCCTCGTCTTCCTCCTTCTCTTCCATCCCTCTTCTTCCTCCTTCTCCTTCTTCCCTCTTCTTCCTCTTCTTCCTCCATTACCCCTCTTCTTTTTCCCCTCCCCTCCCCTCCTTCTTCTCCTCCTCCACCTCCTTTCCTCCTCCCCCTCCCTCCCCTCTTCCTCTACCTCCCCTACTCATCCTCCCTTCCTTCTCCTCCTCCTTCTTCTTCAACGAACTTACGTTGTTGACGAGGCCAAGGGCGAGGTCGATTAGCTCCTGGTCATTGTTGAGGTAATCAGCGAAGGTGTCGATCAAGGCTTGGTCGAGGATGATGCCCAACTCTACGGTCAGTGGGTCAGGAGTTGTCTCTGTCACCCTCGTAACGCCGTCAGTCTGTTGGTGAGGAGCTGTTTGTTTACTCTCTCTCTCTCTCTCTCTCTCTCTCTCTCTCTCTCTCAAGAACCGGATAAAAAAGCTCTGACTCTCACAAAAGCTTTTGTTAGACACAACAGGAGTTACAAAAAATGAGAAAAATATTACGACAAAAGTAAATTAAAAACAGCTTGGTAGGATTAGCTTAGGGGGGAGGCTGAAGGGGGTGAAACATAGGGGTTAATTTAAGCTAATAATAAAAGAGATATTACCTGAAGTTTAGACACCCCAGCTTGTTTCACCTAACGAAAATCCAGCCTAATCTAATCTAACCTAACTTAACGCTAACCTAACCTAACCTAGCCTAACGCCAGGGTTTTTAATTATAAGGTGAAATTAGCTAGGATATCTAATCTTCAGCTGCTCTTATTTTATTTTCAATTTGGTCTTTCATAGTACTACTGACCCTTGACCTTAGATAATGAGGTCATGGTTAGGACAGGAAAAAGATGAAGGAACTATTTGAACAATTGTGTGGATTATCACGGGTTAGCAATGATCAGTCATATTATTTTATAAGTGGGGGATAGTCACCTTGTGCCTTGGTTTGACCTAACTGGGTTAAGCCACTGCAGGTCATCGACATCAACTCGGAAAATGTCAGTTTAAGTCAGCTCGAGTCAACCATCGTGCATTATGAGTCATCTTACAGCATAAACTGACCTTATCAACGATAGCATGGTAGAGGTCAAGTAAGGTCATCTTGGGTCAACCATACTACATAACGTATTCAGGATAGTCAACGTGTGTCTTAACGTACCCTAACTAGGTTAAAAAAATGGTTAGCGGAACAATATTATCCTGGTGAGGGTCATGTAAGGTCAACTTGGGTCACTCACCGTGGGATCAATCATGACCTGGCTGATGTCTGGCACCTTGATGGGCGCCGGCAAGTGGGGGGCGTTTCTACAGCTGAATTCACCTGGGGGTAACATATGGATTAGGTCCTGTCAGGTCAGGTCAGGTCAGGTCAGGTCAAATTAAGTTAGATTAAGCTTAGGTTAAGTTAGATTAAGCTTAGGTTTGGTTAGAAGGTCAGATTAAATTTCTAAGTTAGATTAGGTTTAATTATGTTATGTTAGGTTAACAAACTTTAACATTAATCCTTTAACAAAATATCCCCGTGATTAATAGCGCCAATAAGAGTAACTAAAACAATTTAACATATAACTATAACATTTAGGTTAATATGCACTGACGTCATCAATTTTGTTGAAGTTTAATTAGTAATGATAAATATTTACGTCAGCGGCAACATGATCATTATGTACTTGGTGACATATTTTGGATGACCTCCCCATTCTTTCCTTCCTTCACAACCCTCTCTTTCCTCCTTCCCCTTCCTCTCCCACACTCCCCCATACACTCCCACACTCTCCCACACTCATTTTATGTGTTGGTAGCTCATTCTCCACCCTTCCTCCTTTCCCACCCACCCGCTTTTACTCCCTACCTTCCTTCCACCCACCCACCCACTTTCCACCTACTATGACAATCCTGGTCCAACACGGCGGGCAGTGGATGTCTCTTAACCACGTGCGTGAAGCGGTTGATGTTAAGGGGCGCCTCCCCCCTCTTGGACACGGTGGGGGGAAGGGCGGACGAGGACGAGGTGATGTTGCCGAGGACTTTTAAGATGGGGAGAAGTTCTGCTAATTCGTCGTCAACCATTAACATCACGTGCTGTTGGTAGAGTGAGTGAGAGGGTGTGAGAGTGAGAGGGAGTAAGAGTGAGTGAGAGGGAGTGAGAGTGAGTTAGAGGGTGTAAGAGTGGGTCAGAGTGAGAGGGAGTAAGAGTGAGTGAGAGGGAGTGAGAGTGAGTTAGAGGGTGTAAGAGTGGGTCAGAGTGAGAGGGAGTAAGAGTGAGTGAGAGGGTGTGAGAGTGGGTGAGAGTGAGTGGTAGTGGGTGGTAGTGGGTGAGAGGGAGTGAGAGGGAGTGAGAGTGAGTGACAGGGAGCGAGAGGGTGTGAGAGTGGGTGAGAGTGGGCGGTAGAGGGAAGGAGAGTGTAAGGTTGAGGCGAACGAGGGGGAGAGAAAGCGAAAGGGGTGGCAGAGAGAAAGAGAGAGATAAAAGAAAGGAAATAGAGAGGCAAAGAAAAGAGAGGGAAAGAGAGGCGGTGAGTGAGATAGAGTGTGTGAAGGAATCAGTGAGAGTGAAGAAGAGAGTGGTAGTGGAGAGTGAGAGGGAGGGAGAGGTGCTGGGAGAGTGTGAGAGGGAGGGAGAGGTGTTGGGAGAGTGTGAGAGGGAGTGACAGGTGTTTGGGAGAGGAGAGAGGGAGGGAGAGGTGCTGAGAGGGAGGAGGTGTGGGAGAGTGGAGAGGGAGAGGTGTGGGAGAGGGAGAGGGAGGACAGGTGTTGGGAGAGGGAGAGGGAGGGAGAGGTGCTGGGAGAGTGTGAGAGGGAGGACAGGTGCTGGGAGAGTGTGAGAGGGAGGAGAGGGTGCTGGAGAGTGGGAGAGGGAGGGAGAGGTGTTGGGAGAGTGTAGGAGGGAGTGACAGGTGTTGGGAGAGTGTAGGAGGGAGGACAGGTGCTGGGAGAGTGTAGGAGGGAGGACAGGTGTTGGGAGAGTGTAGGAGGGAGGACAGGTGTTGGGAGAGTGTGGGAGGAAGTGTAGGAGGGAGTGACAGGGAGAGGTAGGAGGGAGTGACAGGTGTTGGGAGAGTGTAGGAGGGAGGACAGGTGTTGGGAGAGTGTAGGAGGGAGGACAGGTGTTGGGAGTGTAGGAGGGAGGACAGGTGTTGGGAGAGTGTAGGAGGGAGGACAGGTGTTGGGAGAGTGTGAAAGGGAGTGACAGGTGTTGGGAGAGTGTAGGAGGGAGTGACAGGTGTTGGGAGAGTGTGGGAGTGACAGGGTTGACAGGTGTTGGGAGAGTGTGAGAGGGAGGACAGGTTGTTGGGAGAGTGTAGGACAGGTTGGGAGAGTGTGAGAGGGAGGACAGGTGTTGGGAGAGTGTGAGAGGGAGGACAGGTGTGGGAGAGGTGAGAGGGAGTGACAGGTGTTGGGAGAGGTGTGAGGGAGGGGGACAGGTGTTGGGAGAGGAGAGGGAGTGACAGGTGTTGGGAGAGGTGGGAGAGAGGAGGGAGGACAGGTGTTGGGAGTGTAGGGAGGGAGTGACAGGTGTTGGGGAGTGTGGAGGGACAGGTGTTGGGAGAGGGAGAGGGAGTGACAGGTGTTGGGAGAGTGTGAGAGGGAGTGACAGGTGTTGGGAGAGTGTGAGAGGGAGTGACAGGTGTTGGGAGAGTGTGGGAGAGGGAGTGACAGGTGTTGGGAGAGTGTGTGAGAGGGAGGGAGAGGTGTTGGGAGAGTGTGAGAGGGAGGGAGAGGTGCTGGGAGTGTGGAGAGGGAGGGAGAGGTGTTGGGAGAGTGTGTGGGATGGTGTTTGTGTCTTTCCTGTTGTTGTTGAAGCCATTGTTTTGAGGGGTGAAAATTTATGTCTTTTTTCCTGTGTGTGTGTGTGTGTGTGTGTGTGTGTAGTGTGTGTGTGTGTGTGTGTGTGTGTGTGTGTGTGTGTGTGAGAGAGAAGCATATAACAGAGAGAGGATTTAATTAGGACACACACACACCTTACTTTACACACCTGCCCACATGTTATTATTATTATTATTATTATTATTATTATTATTATTATTATATATAGTATATATCAATCTACTCATATAAACTATATAAACATTATTAAATTTGACATCCTCGGTTAAAGATACAGGTATACAGGTGTGTTAATTAATTCTGGTCAAGTAAAACACCTGGCTGCACACACACCCCCTACCCACACACACACACACACACCCCCTCACACACTTGACCCACACATACACTCACCTGTTCCCATACACTCACATGTCCTTCACACACACACACACACACCTCACCTTAAACACCTGCCCACATGTTAAACTATTATTATTATTATTATTATTATTAGCACATAGAAAGCTCAGTGAAAATCAGAGTAGAGTCATTATCAAATCTCTTTACCTAGGCGTCATCCCTTTATCAAAAACTAAAGGTATTTGCGGACATGATTTGAACAGATTGGCATTTATATGACAGAAAAAAAAATTACTTTGTGGTTAGGGAGTTAAACTGAGTACTGACCCGGGGTATAAATGAGTTTACGGGAGACTATTTTAACAGAGAAGTCTTGGCCGCTCCCAGATGCCGTCGTGGGCTGATTAAGGGGTAATTAGTGGTGGCAATATTGAAGGTCGTTTAGACTCAATAAGGATTTCAGAGCCTGATCTAGGTCACGTATAGGTCAGGCAAAGAGAAAAATAACTAAAATCTAATTTAAATGTACAAAAATATCATCCTGGTTCAAAAACTCTGATTTGTGTGCACCTGACAGAACGCGGCCATTATCATGTGATATATACTGGCGCCTCTGTGACTGAAGTTGCCAGTTCGTGTGATGGTGATGATAATAAAATGCTTTAATTATCTTTTATTTTGTACTATTCGAGACTTTTATAAGAGTACTTAATATAAAACAGTACTTGGACACTATGTTAAGTCGTCTTACTTGGGTACATTTGTCGCTTGTGATTATTTTGTACTCCGTTAAGGTATTGGAGTCTTGTTTACATCTGTGTCCGCTTAATAATGTTGGACGACACACCAAGCGCCCACAAACCCTCCCTTGAGGGCGACCACCAGAGGCACAAGTCTCTACCAAACACTTCGGATATTTTCACACATTTGAGTTCATTTTGTTAGCATTTTTCACTTTGACTATGACATCTTTATAAATAGATTGACCTTCATATGGTTATACTTGAATACACTTAGTTACACTCCATAGGGGTACACTGGTAGAATAATTAAGTCATCATATTGAGCTTTAACGATCCCGGGTTCGAATCCCCCCATAAAAAAGATGATACAGGGTACTTGATTGGTATCCGATGTGAACTAGTACCAGAGTATTGTGTAAGTCAGTACCTGTCAGGCCAATAGAGATAACGACCTGAGTTGACTCGCAAATCCCATTGTGTACTAAATCAGTCTAGCTTGAGTATTTGATCAGTGTCAGGAAAAAAAAAACCCACGAGTACCTTCCTTCCGTCCGGTTTACCACAAAGATATAAAGTAAAATTGGTAATTCGCACAACCGCTGCCCACACAGGTAAAGGTGAGTGGGTCTCTCTCTCTCTCTCTCTCACGCCACCCTCAGATCGCCATATCAATGATACGTCCACTTCGTTTGTGTAATTGGCCTGTAGATGTATAGCGTTGATGACGGAGTTTGGGTAGCGTGTGGGGGCCATGTGGTAATGGTGGTGAGGGTGTTTGAGAGGGGAGTGCGGTGGTGGTGAGGGTGTCAAAGAACGTGTGGTGGTGATGGTGTCAGAGGGGCGTGTGGGGAGGCGTAAGAGGATATGAAACGGATTTTGGAAGAGTGAAACGCATGAAGGTGTGTAGGAGTCATTTAGGACTGTGTAGGTGTCTAAGTACAAGTAAGGGCGTTTAGGGCGCATTTAGTGGGTGGTGTGGGATGCGCAGGGGTTGTGAGGGAGGCTTTCTAAGAGCTAAAGGGAGCGATTTTAAAATACCCGCATTGTGAACTAACTGTGGTGGATGAACGTAAACAAAGGACTTAGAACAGATCCCCCAGGAGTGTTACTTGCTCCCCGGCACAGTTTGTCTGAGTTACTCGCGGATTTGCTGATATTTTGGTTCGTCTTTTGTTAGAAGCCAACACTGTTTGTATCGATTTAACCATGAGACTCTGAGAGATATATGTATTTTTTCCTCTTTTTTTTTTATTCATATTGTCAAGGTTTTTGTTGACATTACGAGTGGATTACATAAAATTGTTTCATTTTTTATTTATTTTTTGTTCCATTTTACCTCTGTTTACTTTTCATTATACGGGTGAATTTGGGAGGGGAAAAATTGTGTTTATTTTGTTTCTATATATCTAGTGTGTGTGTACAGCGGCACCAGGCGGGGGAGAGGGTCAGAGGGAGGAGGATTTTTGTGAAAGTTCATTCTATTTATCATACGAATTATAAGGTTATGTATTCTTCTTTTTTTTAATGTCGTAACTTTTGTATCCAACTTTTTTCCCGCCATGATGATATATATACTAAGTGTAGCGAGTTTGTGTGGTGGTGATGGTAACGTTTTCTGCTACATTCAGCAATACATAGCGGCTTTTGTCCTAAGTGTAGCGAGTTTGTGTGGTGGTGATGGTAACGTTTTCTGCTACAGTCAGCAATACATAGCGGCTTTTGTCCTAAGTGTAGCGAGTTTGTATAGTAAAATTAGCGTCCTTTGCTATTATCCAGCCATAACACCGATTCTTGCTTTAATTTTAGCTAGAATGTGGAGAAATGTTAGCGCCTTCTGCTATATCTAACAAGACAGACAGACAGACAACCCCCATATAAGGTCAGGATATTCATGGCCTGGTATCCGTAGAGGCTTAACACAATCCTCAATTCATCTTAGCCGCCCACATCCACCACACACGTCCACACCCACACCCACACCCCACACCGTAGTTTAAATGAGTCACTCTCACGTCTCAAGTTACGAGTAAAATTTAACATAAGAGCCTTTGAGAAACTGTATTTGTATTTCTGTTTGACTCAGGTAGATACGTTCTTATTCACTTAACGTAATAAATCCAACGTTTGAAAATCCGGATTCAAAGTTATACGAACGAACGAAAACATATGGGACAATATTAGCCTTTGTTTATTTTTTTTTTGGCTATGAAATAAAACCCTACGCCATAGAACCAGGTTACGTAAATATTTTTTTTTTTCGTTTTGTATTTTTTTTTATTCTGTTTATTTCTCTTAATTAATGACAAGTAAATGTTTGGATTTGTGGTGATTGTTAGGGCAATGTTATGCGTATTTGTGAGTATTTTTTCCTGTCAGGTGAGTTTTTCGTATGTATGTATGTATGTATGTATGTATATATGTGTGTATGTATGTATGTATGTATGTATATATGTATGTATGTATGTATGTATGTATGTATGTATGTATGTTACAGTGATAAATGAACGATAAGCCTCAACCGTAGTAAACAGCTGTGTCATGTAAACAAACCACCAGCCTTGATCTGGACGTCAACGGGCTGAGGTGAGGAGGGGTGAGGGAAGGTGTTTTGATGTGTGCTATGTGACAATAATAGGAGGCGTGGGCGGCGTGGGAGGCGTGGGCGGCGTGTGGGAGAGGATGACTGCCTACAATACATCATATAACACTATTAGGCTCGAAAAAGATAACGAGAAACTGACTTGTTGTTGACGTTGTTAAGTCGTACGTGGTCAAAATTTAACATCTCGTTAGTTAGTTAGAAAAGGCTAACTAACAACATAACAACATAACAAATTCACGCTAATTTAGGCTAGTTTAACCTAGTTTAACCTAACATAATGTAAACCTAACATAATCTAACCCTACAGGTGTATTGTAATTGATAATATTATAACATTAGAATAGGTTCAGTTAGGTTAGGATATGAAAAAGTATGTGTGATTATTTTTTTTTTTTAATTTCTACACTTACATCACTCAACTTGTTATTTCCTTTCTCCTTTAATATTAATCTCCCTCGTCTTTCTCCCTACACAGAAGAAGAAGAAGAAGAAGGTTAAATCTCTCTTAATTGACATCATAACTCTACCTGGAACCGATGTTTTGTTTCTAACGTGTTCCTGGAGGGTCGAGTGAGGGAGGTGGTGTGGGAGATGAGGTAGATGGTGTGGGAGATGGTGTGGGAGATTGAATAGTGGTGTGGGAGAATGGGCGGTGTGGGAGGCGACAATATGGTGTGATACGTGTCATAGTGTGAGAGGTAGGAGAGGGTGTGGGAAGCCTGGGGAGGTATGTGGGTGGCAAGGGACGAGATGGAACGGGGGGAACGGTGGAACGGGAAAGTGGGTGGACATAGTTTGGGAGTCGGTCACACATTCGACCAAAATAACCCACAATCGACACTAGACAAGGAGGGTGTTTCTTCTGTCTGTCTGTTGATTAAAAAAAATATATATATCTTATCAAGGAGAATGTGAGACGTTTCAGAAACCTTTATAATAGTGTTGACATGTTAATCAAGAGTCTTCGCTGAGGTCCTGTACTGGAGTTGGCTGGTTGCTTAATGTTACGTGGGGTTACAGATGTTACGTAGGGTGCAGATGTTACGTGAGGTACTAATGTTACTTGAGGTACTAATGTTACGTGGAGTACAGATGTTACGTAGGGTGCAAATATTACGTGGGGTACAGATGTCACGTGAGTTACTAATGTTACTTGAGGTACTAATGTTACGTGGAGTACAGATGTTACGTAGGGTGCAAATATTACGTGGGGTACAGATGTTACGTGAGGTACAGATGTTACGTGAGGTACTAATGTTACGTAAGGTACGAATGTTACGTAAGGTCTGCCATAAGTAGACAGTATTTCTCAGCTTAAGGTATAAAACTAAACCACAGACCTCCTGTAACTCTGATTAATGTTTCGGAATAAAGTGTTTTAGGCAGTGAGTGTTTCCTAAGGCTTACGTAACAAGAAAGAAATAAAAATAAATAAAAAAACTCTTGAGAATATAACATCAAAAACTTTACTGGAAATACACAAAACACATAAATAAATAATAGATATACTAGATATACTCTTGGACTACTGTATATATACTGTATATATATATAGTACAATACCTATCAATCTATTTAATAATGTTTATACACCATTAGCAGGTCTAGGTATATAAATTCCCAAGATATTTTACATTGATATCTCCCTTTATGAATGACGTACCATAACTAGTTAAGAGTCTAAAGAATAACGATAAATCAGATAGTTGGATTTCCTTTCAAAGTCACTGAATGAATCTTTGAGTATCCGGGTTTAGTCAACGAATCTTGTCTCGAAGCAGCGTGAGTCGTCGAATTGAGTGAACCATTGATGTGTGTAATGCTCTACCTTACCTGTTCCATTTCTCTCCCTCTGTTGCTTCTTTGTTTGATCAGTTCAATGCGACCTAGTGACCTCGATCCTACTAAATTGAGCACAACCGCCACAAGAAGAAGGAAAAAAGAACAGTTAAATATTAAAAAAGAGGAGAGCTAAACCGATTCCCAGCTCTCCTATCCTATTCCCTGACAAACTGAACCACAATCTTAGTCGACATTAGTGGTGACCTGAATATCATTATAAATTATCTTACCTATTAAATATAACAGAATTACCTTGATTATCTTAGGTTAACAATATAATTAGCTCTTCCTAACAATTCCCCCCCCCCCAAAAAAAAACGAGTTATTCTGGAGTCAATAAACGCAAATCACTACCAAAACATCATATTAACCACAAAACAACCCAATTACACCACATATATGACTAATCCTTGACTTAAATAACCTCTTTTACTAACCACCAGACTAACATTCACCATTTCATTTCATATTAAACCGAAACTCATAAAAATTAACACACAACGTGATCAAATAATCCCTGTACACTTCAAATATAACTAAGTGCACTTCAAACATAACTAACAATATACTAATACAGTAATTATTCCTCATTATACTTACACATTATATACACAACATATACGACTAATACTAAATAATATAAATAATATTCACCGACCATTTCCTATATTTAATGCTAATAGAACGATATATAACAGAGAACGATGATAAACAGTCTAATATTTCAGGTGAACAGTCACTTTTCGACCACTCAGGGACGCTTGACCTCAATACAGTCTCTTACTCACCACTGAACAAAGTTATGTGTGTGTGTTCTGTGTTGCCAGTGATACGTATGAGGGGGAAATTGTGTGGTAAATGTGGCGGAGTGAGTGGTGGTGGTGGAGTGGTATGGAGGAGGTAGAGGAATGATGGAGAGGAGGAGGAAATGATGGAGGAATGAAGGGAAGGAAGAGGTGGTGGTGGAGGGGTATGGAGGAGGTAGAGGAATGATGGAGAGGAGGAGGAAATGATGGAGGAATGAAGGGAAGGAAGAGGTGGTGGAGGAGGGGTAGGTAGAAAATATGTTTACGACTATTAGTAGTAGTAGTAGTAGTAGTAGTGGTTGTAGTAGTAGTAGTAGTAGTAGTAGTAGTAATGCTATATTAGTTTTTCTGTTCACTGGCCAATGGATAAGCGTTAAATTGCCGTGAACCGATGTGATTGGTTTTACATGCATGACGTCATCGTGGCGGGGCGACCAAAGAATGGTATGTTGGTTAGAAATTTTCTTTGTTTGTCTTATTGATTAGAAAGTTTATCAAGGGTACGTTAGCTATTTTTTTTTCATGTGTCAATAAATCAGAAAGAAGAATTTACCCGTATAAGCTCCATATTTACTCACGAAGACCACTATCACCCCGACCAATCAGCGAGTTCCTAGTAAAGGCGTGGGTGATGACGTCTATGGCTTAAAGTATTTTGAAGATAATGACGTCACGTTAATAAACCAATCTGCCCACTTGATACTTATGACGTAAAGATGACGTCACGTGATATGACTAATGAGTGTTTTTAGGTCATTTGCCAGTCGCCTTCACATTGTTCCCAGTAAATACTTCACAGAATAAATACAGTAATTCCGGATGGTGTTAAAACTTTAGTCTCGGAAATGTTAAACCGTCACCGAAAAAAGTGAATAAACAAATAAGTAAATAAACAAATTACAATGAAAAGTTACATAATTATCCGCTCGAGATATTTATAGAATTATCAACTTTTCAGACATCAGATTATACGTTATTATATTAAACTGTTAGGAATTATTTAAAGAAAGGATTATTATGATTCTGCAAAGTTATTATAGAGAGTTTGTTGAAGGATTATTTTACTATAATTCCAAGACTAGAATAACATTATTCCCAACTTGATAATTCAGCTTATTATTATTATTATTGTATTATTATTATTGTTGTTCTTGTTCTTGTTGTCAGTTACATAGGAATATAACTTACTTTAATAACGTTCGAACTCAAAAGTAGTCAATGTTGAGGAAAATACTCCGAACAAGACCACGAACCCATTTTTTTTTCAAGGTGAGACGAAACCAATTAATCTATCCTACACAAGTACACTGATTAAAACTTTCTAAGAATTATTCTGTTTGTGGAGTTTAATTTGTAAATATTAGTAAATATATAATATAAATGTATTCACGGTATCCTGTTCGTGGTGATCTTCTAACAGAGGTCATATTGTTCGTGGTGATCTTCTAACAGAGGTCATATTGCAACACACCAAAACACACTACTCACCGGTCCATCACTATGACAAAGGGAGACGGTACCAGATGTGGTCTTATCTCCCATAAGGTTGGGTTTAGCCAGGTAGAAACACGGACGGGGCTTCAAGGGCTGAAAGTCTCCAGTAGCTCCCCGGACGGAGCTATCCCTCGACCCCACACGAACGATGGAGGCGCCCGGGGACACCAACCAACTCGTAGGCTCAAGGTGTAACTCATATAATCTGGGAAGAAATTATCACATATAGGCTGGGTTAAATTGGATATATTTTTTGTATTTAATTTGTAGTAGTAGAAGAGGTTGGAGACCATTAAAAAGAGGTAGTAGCAGCAGAAGTAGTAATAGTAGTGAAAGTAGTAGTCGTAGTTGTAGTACCAGTAGAAGTAGTAGTGAAAGTATTAGTAGTAAAAGTAGTAGTAGTAGTAGTATTTACATCCATTAAATAGGTTTCAGTTGATGACTAAAAATAAGCAAAGTTTTGAAATACTAAAAATAACAATGAACTATACTGAAGAACTCTCGTCGTGTTCATATGTTCATAAATTATTTACTATGTTTGTTATATGGAGGTTTCACATATAACAAACCTCGATATAATGACTACATTCCCCCATAACGAGAAGTGACGTCATAGGATTTTTTATACATAACAATTAACGTCATAGGCTTTTTTTACGTAACAAGTGACGTCATAGGCTTTTTGATATATAACAAGTGACGTCAAAGGCTTTTTTTACATAACAAATGACGTCATAGGCTTTTTGATATATAACAAGTGACGTCATAGGCTTTTTGATATATAACAAGTGACGTCATAGGCTTTTTGATACATAAGTGACGTCATAGGCTTACTTGTTCTCCATGGTGACCTTGAGGAGGCTGTTGGGAGTGCTGTCTCTGATGTTGGCGTGACTGTAGGGGTCGGTGGGGGCGTGGCGCTTGGTCAGGGTCACCTCCACCACCGCTTCCGACCATCGTAAGCCTGGTAGTGCCTCAGCCTGTCGTGAGGTGGAGCCACGTGTTGTGAGAGAGAGAGAGAGAGAGAGAGAGAGAGAGAGAGAGAGAGAGAGAGAGAGAGTATGTGTCACTCCTAAAATATTGTATCAAACATGAAGTGCATAGCTCGTAGATTTAATCCAACTCAGCTTAACCTAACCTAACCTAACCTAACCTAACCTAACCTAATCTCTTATCTGAACTACGTCACTTACACAATCATCTACAGTACACTACATCCATTACATTATTTATTTATTTATTTATTTATTTATTTATAGTTTTAAACCAAATCTAAAAAGTAACACTAAGGTACACACCCACAGGGGCCCTTAATACACACACACACACACACACACACACACACACACACACACACACACACACACATACACATACACACACACACATACACACACACACACACACATACATACATACATACATACATACATACATACATACATACATACATACATACATAAATAGACACACCGCCTCAGCCAACACCATCCTCATAACTCAGACCAGGTAAAGTGATAAATACCTGTCGATAATTAACTCTTCCCCCCTCAGGTGATAAATAAGGGTGATAGATATAGGTGAGAGGGGTATGGAGTGGGGTGAAGGGGGTATGAGAGGGGTATGGAGTGGGGTGAAGGGGGTATGAGAGGGGTATGGAGTGGGGTGAAGGGGGTATGGAGTGGGGTGAAGGGGGTTGAGAGGGGTATGGAGTGGGGTGAAGGGGGTATGAGAGGGATATGGAGTGGGGTGAAAGAGGTTGAAAGAGAGGGTTTTAACTCACCTGTTGTTGTGGTAAGGCAGCAACGGGGCCAACCAGGACAAGGATGGTCACCAACGCCACGTAACTTGCAGTCTCCATCACTCCTCCTGCTCACCAATCACCCCTCGCCTGTGTCACGTTCTTGGCCGGTCCACTACGTTCACCTCACCACACATACGTCTACTCCTCACTCCTTCACCGCCCAGAGAAGTGAGTCATATTATCAGGAATCCCAGAAAATAATGAAGTAATTTTATCATTGTGTTTGAAGCTCACAATTCAAAACACGATTCCACACTCTCTCTCTCTCTCTCTCTCTCTCTCTCTCTCTCTCTCTCTCCTCTCTCTCTCTTCTCTCTCCTCTCCCTCTTCCCCCCTCCTCCCCCTTCCTCCTCTCTTCTCTTTCTCCCCCCCTTCCCTTCTCTCTCTCCCTCTCTCCTCTCTCCTAATCCCATACTATCATCACTCTTTCTTCTCGTTCATCATACACCGTCAGAAGACCTCCTGAAGGAAGAAGAAGAAGAGCAGAAGAGAAAGAAGAAAAACAAGAATAGTGGGAGAAAAGGAGGACAAGGAGAGAAAGAAGAATAAGAGGAAAACAAGAAGAGAGGAAAACAAGAAGAGAAGGCGAAGAAGAAAACAAGAAACAAAAGGCGAAGAGGAAGACAAGAAACAAAAGGCGAAGAGGAAGACAAGAAGATAATGAATACAAAAAAAGGGACAGGAAGACAGGTGATAACAAGAACCCCCACATCGTAAGCAACAAAGGTGTCTCGTATCTTATTACATCAGAGTCCATTACTTAAACTAGACTGAGAGACAAGGTGTGAGTCACTGCCCACCTCTGTACCTGAACAATCACCTCTGTACCTGAACAATCACCTCTGTACCTGAACAATCACCTCTGAACAATCACCTCTGCACCTGAACAATCACCTCTGTACCTGGGGGAGGAGGGGGCGTTGGGCCGGTAAGGGTTAGGTTAGGTTAGGTTACATTAGGATGGTTAATTATCAGGTGAAATAGATTGGGGTGTCTAATCTTCAGGTGATTCACAGCATTTTTTTTATAAATTAGTGTCAAGGTCTAGTTTCTCAATAAGACATAGATTAAGATCATTTCACATAAATAATAATAGAAAAACGTCATCAACTTGGGATGGATTTGGAATATTTTACAAGATAAGTTAAATGTTTTATCTACGTTTTTTTTTTCCGAAGTTGGAATTCAGATAACACGTACATAAGGTTGGGTCTGGATGCTCAAATAAACGTAAGATAATTTCTACTTTAACCGTAACTGGGAATAAGAGGGAAGCCACGTCAGAGATATGGTGCAATACATTTCTTTTCCCATCTTTGTGTGTATCTATATTTATCAATCCTCTTACGTTTTCTTTCTATCTCTCTGGGGGAACCATTTCTTAATTTCATTCTCCCATTCCATTATTCTCCACCTCTCTCCTCCTCACCCTCTTAAATGTAAACAATAAGTAAAATAACAATAAATCATAAGGGAAATATGTCTCTAAATAGAATCTGATCTTTCTTAATGGATTCTGATCTTTCAATCCCTTCTCCTTATTCTTTTGTTGAACACTTTCGTAATTTGGTTTAGAAAAAACAGATGACAATCGTGGGTTATTAACAGACGAATTACGGTACATATTATTTTAAGGGCCTGTTGCCTTGGTGATAGGGAGGATAAATGTGGGGTTTTTTCTCCCTGTAGTTTGTTTTGTTTTACTTATACGTCCTCTTAGGCTTTAAATGTGATCCTAAAAGTTGTATCATTTCGTTTATACTTCCTCTTAGGCTTCAAATGTGATCCTAAAAGTTGTATCATTTCGTTTATACTTCCTCTTAGGCTTTAAATATAATCCTAAGAGTTGTATCATTTCGTCTATACATTCTCCTGTGCTTCAACTATATTCCTAACTCAATATTGACATTTTTTCCCCCTTGTCCTAGATCACAGTAATGTTATTTACGCGCTAAGTTATCGATAACCAGTAACCTCCCGTGAAGTCCGCAGCCACAGAATCCACCTCTCGTTAACATGATGGATAAACTATTATATACGAGTGACAATTATCTCTTTTTATTCCTTATAGTTAAGTGTTTAGTGTAATATTAACCTAGACTACGCAGTTAGAACATTTAATTATTGAAGCACAGTAATACATTAAAACATCAATACGATTTTAACTTTCAAGAGAGAGACACCCATTTGAAATTTATCTTTACATGCGTCGTATATACACACACACAACCCGCCCACGGATAGACAGACAGCACCAGGAGTAGCTCAACAATGCCCTGGGTGAGGTGGATGCTGTCTATTGAAGGTCAGAGGGCCAGGCGTCGCCCCCCGGCGAGAGAGAGAGAGAGAGAGAGAGAGAGAGAGAGAGAGAGAGAGAGAGACGAGCTGAGTGAGAGATACAATGGTGATGACGGTGAGAGATACAATGGTTATGACGGTGAGAGATACAATGGTTATGACGGTGAGAGATACAATGTTTTTCATGATGAGAAACAGTGGCTGTATACACTTGAATAATGTATACACTCAAAGCACAGTTGTGTGTATGTTTAGTAATAGATATGTTTAACACAATGACGCAAGCTTTGTTTGACCCGTGTGTGCGTGTGTGTGTGTGTGTGTGTGCGCGCGCCTGTTTGTGTGTGTGTGTGTGTGTGCGCCTGTTTGTGTGTGTGTGTGTGTATGTCTTTTGCTTAATTAGGTACTTAAATTTCCAATATTAATTCTATTTTTGTTTATGACTCGTGAATAAATGCGTCTTAAACCCTAAAAGAACACTCATTTCCTGTACACAAACATTACTATACCGGGAAATATTCATCAAATAAGAACTACACTTAAACTTGAGACATCTTAATCATAGGGTTAACAAAGGTTGATTACTGACCGTGTTAAGATGTACTAAAAAAACATCCCCAACACTACTGTAACATCCTTTAGTCTAATCTGGAAAGGCGTCTACTGCGCTATCCAAATGTAGCCATAAAAGAGCGCGAAATTTTGGCGCGAACGTTTATGGCGTCAAACAAAACAGTTCCAAACTTTTAATTGATGCAAACTCTTCCACTAACTCCTGGGAATTCAGGATTTAAGTCTTGGTTGGAGTTGTGAGAAGATTATTGTAATGAAGACGTCGTTGCCTTGTTGGCCTGAGAGATGAAATATTATCTTCTTTAAAAAAAAAATAAAAAATATGAACACTCAAGTATAAAAGGCTTCGTGCTGGCTCAGGTGTTCGACTTGCTCCACAGGTAAGATGATGACGTCTAGTGTCACTTATCGATTTTGATCAAGTTGAAACATGAGCTCGCGGCATAGTGTAGATTCACATGTATCTTGTGTCCCTGGCTGTCGTGGTCGATTAATATTAAACATGACTCCATAAACAATGTTAGTGGAATGTATGATACAGGAATATTAAGTTTATCCGACTGCCGTGTGTGTGTTGGTGTAGCACCTTAAACATACTCAACAGGGTGACTATAATGGACGAGTTGTCGTTCTAAGTAAACACAAGAAATACACTCTGCCACGTTCGAAGAGTGATACGGTATATATAATTTGTAATAAAAGTTTAAAGTCCTGATATAATAATCGAGATAAGTTTATTTCTCGAGATACAGGGCGGTAGTACACAGGATGGCCTCTTCAGACCCCAAACGCCACTTTCAGGTAAGTAATAAGGATGTTTTTTATGGTTTAAGTCATGGACATTCCGTAAATGAAGAAATGTGCCGTGAAGAGCAGCTTTTGGACATAAAAACTCCCATGGTCGCCTGTCATGTATTCCTACCCGGTAGACTTTCTCTTTGTGTCCAGTGCCTTTACAGAGTATATCAGTACTAGATGGAGATACGAGTCAGTTTAGAAGTAGAGATATTGTCTGGAATTTGTTTCGAGAATGCATTGGGATATATCATCATTTATATTAATTAATGGGTAAATATTCCTTTAACTAACATAAGTATTTGTATGTGTCGAGTGGAGACAGACTATACTGGGTCAATGGTCAGTTTGGGTCACCCTGTACTATGTTTGGTTGTTTCTTCTGATGGTTAGCGATGTGTTATGGACGATTTTGACCTTTATTTCTATCGGAACTCACTAGTTTTGAGTTACTACCCCCCACGTTAAATTACATCTGTCATCTGATCACCTCAAGCCCATCCCCTGGCCATGGTCGTCCCTAGTCCTTCCACAACATTATATATAGACTTCAGTGACAATAATTTACATTTTCCAGACATGAAATAGAGAACAGTGATGAAACTTTCCATGTTGGAGTTATCGGTCTCTTGCATCATTGTGTCACCCAGCAAGTAAATACACACGATGATACTTGAGCAGTAATTTATTTTAACCTAAAAATAAGGTATGACTGTGTATATCAACATTGTATATGGCCACAAGTCCTGTATTTCTGCTGGTAACAACACACACACCACAGCTGGCAGCCTCAGGCTCCTGCCAACCTGTGACGTCACAACCAATCACAGAGCTTTTCGCAGTCACGTGACTTTTTAGCTGCTTTAACCCTAATTTGTTTTGACACTTTTTGGCCTAATTTATTTAAAAATATCATTACCATTGTGAATTTAAGCGTTTTCTTTACCCACTGACCTGCCATCTTACGAAAAAATTCCGACCGTCAACTCGTCCATTACGGGATGATTTCAGGAAGAACTTAATAAAGCGGTATAAGTTAGTTCACGAAAATTACAAGAAAAATGAACAAGATGTTGAAGTCAAAAGTTGAGAATAATTAGAGGCGCTGGGTGCTGCCGGGGTCAAGCGAGGATGTAAAATATTTCATTACTCTGGAGGAGGTGCGGGTGGCTGCCACCAGAAGCTCTATAATACTTTTACAAAAACTCTTAAGAACTTTAACTGGTTTTTTTGTGATCAAGCGAGCATGAGTGAATAAGTGTGTGTGCATTTATAAGGGGATTCTGCAAAAGTACATTTCTCTCTCTCTCTCTCTCTCTCTCTCTCGTCTAAAACTGACCGTAAATATGGCGTAAATATAACTTCCTTTCAGAATAAATACTCCTAATATCTTTCTCTTTCACTTTAATTGTTTTCTGTTGTAAACTACTTAACGTGAAACTTTTCCCTCTTATAGGTAGACAGAATACAAAAATATTTTTAAACAGTCAGTCAGTCACCGGGGCAGCACATTCTATGTACCGTTACAAGAAACATTGGCTATATACAGGGTGTCCCATAAATTTCCATACATAGGAAAAATAAATTTTATATGAAAATCCATTTTTATTTATATAATATGCTCTACATGACTACCATTCTGTTGACAACACTCTTCAATGCGTGTCCTCCACTGCTGAAGAACACGTTCAAGCACAGCTGCAGTTATACTTGTAATGGGGTTGGTGATACGTTGTATGGAAACTTATGGGACACCCTGTATACATGCCAAACCAGTTGTAAACTTGCTTGACAATTTTATTGAACAATAATTATTTTTTTATTGCTCTACTGAGGTTCTCGGGCCATTGTGAGAAGAAGGTGAATCAAGAAACTAAACTAGTAGGTTTTATATAAAGGTCGTTCAGATATCCTTCGTAACGCTCTTCAAGAGTGGGGTGCTTTCCTCTTTGGATTACTGTCTGGGTCCCGAGATATGCTAGGGACTGTCAGTTAATTGAAAATGTCCAAAGGAGGGCCACCAGACTGGTGCCTGCTCTACAGCACCCCAGTTACCCAGAGAGATTAGAACGCCAGCAACTGCCTAGCTTATACTACAGACGGGAAAGGGGTGACCTAATTGAAGTTTATAAACATCTCGGAGGGCACTACTCATTCGAGTGTCCCTCACAAGGGGTCACAGCTCAAGGTTGAGGAAGCCTAAAGTCCAAAAATTGTGAGGGCAAACTTTTTCGGAGTGAGAATTTTAAACTCTTGGAACTATCTGCCAGAGAGTGTTGTGACAGCACCAAGTGTGACCTCTTTCAAGACCAGACTTGACCAACACTGGAGCAGGTTCAGGCACATTCAGGAGCCGGTACTTGCCAACAGTGCGTAACAGAGACGTGACCGACCGCCCAAGCTGCTAACGAGCCGATCACTGGCTAAGAGTTACCACTCTATCAGCCGTTCGGATGGTCGGTTTGTTCTCTGTTATTGTACTTTGTTACGACCTCCATTGCTCGGTGTTAGTACAGGAGAAAGCCAGAGTTCCCGGTGAACACCTGTGGTGTTCGGTAGAGTCACACTTTTCACCTGGAGATTTGAACACGTGACCACAATGGTGAAAGGCAAACGTGCTGCAGCTGTTTCCTTTATTTCCCGTCAGATCCATATTCTATGAATTTCATTTCCTTTAGTATGTCGTGTATCACGCATATTCCTTAAACTCTCCACGTAACAAATAAAACTCAGTTTTATACGAATTAATTTTAGCCACGTTAAAAGGTTTTCTTTAGTTACTCTTCATATTATTTCGTTTTCTCAAATTATTTCCATCCTTTGTCGTTTTCTCTAATTATCAAAATTGTTTTAAAAGTGTTTTCGTCTTTCTTTTCACACCATCAGTAAGGTCTGTTGGTCCTCAGATTCTCCCTGAAAGCACATCTTTTCAACAAAACGATTGCCGCATCCATCACCGTCACCGGACCCCTGCACACTAATTTATCCTGATGACATTTTCTGAGAAAACACTTGGGAAAGCGCTCATATCTCACTTCAGTTTTCACCCTTTAACCACCCATTATAGTGGTGGTAATTTGTGGCGCCACTATAATATGAACTGTGCGTCCATAATGGTGGTGCAAGTGGTGCTAGTTCCTGAAACTGGATTATTAACACTGGTTGCGTCCCTGAAAGTTGTGTTCATGGTTGTAATGGCAGAAAACATGGGGATTGTTATGGATGCAATTTGTTATGTAAGTGATGATAGCAGTTGTGCAATTATTTGTACTCAACTGGAAGTAAATCACTGGGATTCATATATTCGTGGTAGTGTTGGTTGTTGTTGAGTGAGAGATGGTAAAGGGGGTAATACTATCCTTAGGCAACTGTACAGGAAGGTATACTATCATCTGAATAGCTGCACAAGGGAGGAAAGTATCATCCTAATTGAGGTACAAAGTTGTTAAACACTGAGCTCTACTAGCTGCTGGGCAAACACCTGTATAGTACCGTTATAAATACAGCAGACAAATGTTCAACTAATAATGTGACCGTCTGGCCAATAAAACTTTCCCCTGTGGTGTACAGTAGAAAACGTGGGCCAGCTACATAAATAAAAGTAACATAATCCATGGAATCATACAGCTGCCCTAGTAATACTATCCCTCGTGCAGCTGTCGAAGGTGTGACGGAGTAGCCAAAGTATGCACTTGATCGCAGCGCCCTCACCTGTGTGTGTGTGTGTGCGCGTGTCCGTAACAACTGGAGCCCCGACAGCAGCGCAGCACGTCAACCTCACAGAGTCCCTGGTGGTAAACTGGTCTTTAGAAGCCCCCTCTGATACTTCATAAACACCCGTAACCTCTCCCTACCCCCTTCCCACCTCCCTCATCGTTCACCCCCTCCTAACCCTGATCTACACCACCCCCCTCGTCCTACGCCCCCCCCCACCCCCTCTTCTACTACCCCCTCTCCATCCCCCACCCCCCATGGACGGTGAAGGTACACTCTCTCCCCCACTTCAGCGGTGACGGGAGCAGGTGAGGTGAATGAACGACACGGATATAAATGTGTACCTCCTTCTAAAACGTAAACACGCCATTAAATTTTAGACATCCTCACTGATAATCATTTTAATTCCCCTATTCAGTCAACATGAATATATATATATATCCAAAAATATAATAATATATAAACATTGAGGTAAAACAACATGGGGCAAACAAAACAAGAGTACCAATTACCGCCTACATTTTCCCCTATGAGGCGACCAATTTTCTGACACAAAAGCTAGGAGGCATCGCTACTGAATATTCACAGTGCTGGTATTATTATAGAGATGCAGGTAATAACCATCAGAGAGGCGGATGTGCGTGTCGATCTTGGCCAGAGGCGACGGTGGCTGGTGTTTACGCTGTCATGTTAAAGAGGCTGTGAGATAATAAAGCCAAGTCGCTAACCTCTCTCTCTCTCTCTCTCTCTCTCTCTCTCTCTCTCTCTCTCTCTCTCTGTGCCAGCTGCCAGGTTAGTCCAGTCGCATAATTCACTCAACGGGGAGCTCGAGCAAGTGAACTGATCTCTTGTTGTTATATGCTTAGACAACGGGTATGCATTGAAGAAACGGCGACCTCTAATCAGATAATTTGTCTTTACTGAGTGACGAATCGCGTTCAAAACAACATGGCGCATGAAATCATTTTTTTTTAAGTAGCGGCAGATATAAGATACTGTGTTCTTCTGATTGCAACTTGTCTCTTAACGGTTAATTATTTAATCAATCAACTACCGTCGCTCCATCAGTGGCTCTATGTTATTTATGTCTCTGATAAATAGAAGGATCTTTATAGTGAGCAAGATACTGGACTGAATACTTGTTGAGTCGTGGTCATGATCACAGCTAAGAGTATTTACAGTTAGTCGTTGAAGTAAATTTAGAAATATTTTACTGGGAAGCTTAAGTGGATGCTAATAAACTATGAACTCCCTCTTGCTTACCACCCACTGATGCTGATACTGTAATTTATGACTGCACTTCAACTACGAAGGTTAATTGGCGCGTATACCAACTAGTAATCACATTGGTCACCTATAACGATTTAGACAGTTTATTTACATTGCTATCACACCTTCTTCAGTAATTGTTTATATTCTTTAGAAAACGCATTTTTTCTATACACATTATTTTGAAATATCTGATGAAATTTCGACTCAATAATATATTTCAAAATAATGGATGCACTTTAAATTGATGTAAATAAATAAGATAACCTACTGAATCTATCTTACACCACCCAGGCAGCCTAATTCGTTGATGATAGTTTCAAAATATAACCTACAAGACGAAAAATTTCACCTTTCATTGATTAAACAACCATTTTGAAAATTAATTAACGATCAAGATTTTTAAATTTGTCCTCAAATTATTAAATTGGAGACTTAACTCACCAGACTTTATAGATTATCACGTTATGGTTGATCCACTCATGGTACTCACCCCTCCCTCCCTCTTCACTCCATATATGTAAGGTCTCAGTTCTTTTATAAGCAACTTTTTTTTTTAATTTATCGTATTATTTTTAGTGTAATTGGTGATTTTTATCCCGTAGTTTGTAAAGATGATGAAGCGAAAAGGTTGTTGTTGTTTTGAATGCTTTAAAGTGTTCAGCGCCTTAGTTCTTCCAGCATAGATCATTAAGTCAGTTTCTATACCAGATAATAATATCTTTAAGAGTGATCTTCTCATCTTCGTCCAGATGAGATTTCAACCATAAATAACAGAGTGAAATTACCCGTCACAGAATATGATAAATTACTGTTCATGGAAGAGAGAGCGTACAAACGTTCTCTCTCTCTCTCTCTCTCTCTCTCTCTCTCTCTCTGGTGTTGTTCTGGGCCATTCTTTTTTGTTTGTAATATAAACAGTGAACAGATTTGGTTTCGCCTAAAACAACGCCCGGGAGAAAATGGGAAGGCTTAAAAAGGATAGAGTCGACCATTTTAAATTACTCGTATATTTTCTTTTTCTTTTTTTTTTTAAAGTCAGAGAATTAGGGATTTAGATTAAGTTATGAAACTTTTGATCCTATTAATTAATTTATCTTTGTTAGCCGTACTTAGGTCAGACTTTCTACAGCTCCTTCATGCACGTATATATTTCAATAAGGGCTTAATATATGTCTTTTCGTATGAGTTCCTTCACATTTAAATTAGGGAGTTTTATCTCATTCTTTAATGTTTTTGGAATAGTCTAGTTACTAACCTTGCTACACGCTTAAAAATCTCCGTTGTTGTAGTACAGTAATGACACTACAACAGCAACCTTCACGTACAAGATATCTCTCATAAGGCTTCATTATTTGTTTTATTTATTCTTTTATGGTTGTTCTATTTACTTATCTTTGTTGTTAGTTTCTTATATTTTGTCTGATAATATAAGTTTTTGTTTAAATTTAATAATTCTGAAATATATTGTGTAAATATGAGTTCATACTTGATATAAACCCCATATATATGTTGTTGTTCTCTGTTCCTTTTCATATGTAAGTTGATGTTTGATATTCTTTCAGTCGTTTTAAGCATAAATACACCATTTTCCCGAATGACTGAAAGTGGTGCAAGTTTTTTTCTATATTTACTAATATAAATACACCGTTTCACCATTTCCCTGAATGCTAAGATAATATATCAAACAACAGCTTCCAAACACAAATATATTTCTGATATACTCTATTTATTCTTTCACTTATAAAGTTAGTCTTTGTTATATTTTTCATAATTTATTTTCCATATTAAGGCCCCGTTTAACTGCGCCATTCAATTGAGGTTCCGTTAACTTATCTGAGGTCAAGTGAGTTCCTTCAGTCTTCATGTCGCGATATCAACACGCACCGCTGTGGAACCAGTCAACTTACCGGCTACCTCTGGTCCAAATAAGGCTGTGTGGCTTAACTATCCCTTTACCATTCCAGTACAACTTGTGGCTGAGCGCTCTGATATTTGTTTTAATATTCATGACGGCGGTGTGGTCAGTTTAGTGGCTGGTGGTATGCTAACGAGAGAGTAAAACAAAACAAAAAAAGATATTCTCAGAGATAAGGAGGGGGAGAGGGAAGGGGGAATAGGAACAGAGAGAGAAGTGGAGGTAGAGTGAGTGAGGAATGTAGGAAGAGAGAGAGAGAGGTAAAGGTAGAGAGAGAAAAATGAGTAAAAGCGAAGAGATAAAGGAAGGGATAGAGGCAGAGAAAGAAATAAAGAGACGTGGAAGAAAAGCGGAAGAGAGAGAAAAAGACAAGTGTTAGGAAAGAGTGTAAGAGAGAGCTGAGAGGTAAGAAGGAAAGATAGAAAGAAACAGACAATAGTGTGAGAAAGAGGAAGAAAGTAAGACTGAGGAAGTGAAGTAAAGAAGAGACAGACAGAACGAATGACGCATCAAGAAAAGAGACAAAGATAAAGTAAGAAGAGTAACGAGAGAATAAAATATATAACTAAACACTTTACAAATAATAAACGAAAAACAAACAAAAACACCTCAATAAAAGAATGAGAAAGAACAAAAATATAACATCAAGTACAAGCCTATAATATTAAAACACGAAAAGAAAACAAAAAAAAAGAACAAACATATGATAATGTCAATCACAAACACGAGTTTAGATACGTGTATAATATCTAATTAACAAGGGATTAAATTGATCACTTAATTTAATTTCTCGGGAATTTTGAGACTGACCACTGTAAACTGGTATTATTGTGTAAGGTCTATAACAATTAGTAATTTTCGTCAACTTTGATCCTAATTGGAGGCCTAATGGACCGAAAACTGTACCTACCATCTTGTCTACGTTTCTAGTTAAATGGTTTAGGATTGAGGAAATAGCGATTAATTGTTAATTGCTTACAAACAAGAAATTAGTAAACACAATAGATTATGTCTGCCTCCTTTGAGGAAGACCTAAACGAACTTTAAGATGGATGATAAAAATAAATAGATCCTGTTTGAGTTAATGATCCCTAAAGAGGTAAAGCAAAACAGAATAATCTCTCGCTCTCTCTCTCTCTCTCTCCCTCTCTCTCTCTCTCTCTCTGAACAGGCTTCAATACTTATAAACAGCAAATAGCAATATAATCATTGATCAATTTAAAAAGAAAACTATATCACAGAAAACGTAAATTAACAGTAACTCAAACACTTTTACGTACGCAAGAGTTTAGATAAAATACTGGAAAGGAGTTGTTAATGTATTCTGCTTCAATCATTTATAAATAAGTAAAATCTCATATATATATATATAAATCACGAACATACATAAAAAAATGGATAATATAATAGTGACAGAAGACCTAAATGTATATAATAATAGAATAAACTTCGATAAAAAAAGGACAACAGGAGAAAAAGGCCAAACTAAAACAGAAATTAACGACAGCCATATTAAATTCAACTCGCATAAAACTCATAATATAAAAAGAAAAATCATATCAGTAATTTAAAACATTAATTACGGCCATTAAAATTCAAGTAGAAAAATATAAGTTTTTTTCAGATAAGGCGTTCCAGGTGTGAGTGAAAATTTAATTAATATATAGTGTGTACAGGATATATGGCACCACCTACTTGTGAGTTATATATATAAAAGATTGATGATCATTGTTTTCGTTGTAAATTACGTCATTATTAATATTATGAAAAACTCTTCACAATAAATAAGACAAATATAAGTAGATAATATGTTAAAATCACATTATCTCTTACCTACATGGTCGTCAAGTAAATGATACCAGATAGAGCCAAAGTATCCAGGAGAATTGTGTTCGGAACTTAATACAACAAAGTACAATGATCGTTGTGATGTTTATGTATTATCAGTACTTTGAAATCTTTGTACCTGTACTTGTAATCGGGTCTCATATTCACTGCTGTTTCTGAAGTACTAAATCTCTCTAACTCTACTGGTTCCTGTATTTGTACTATTAACTGTATTGTTGCATCTGAATTAATTAATGTTTGTAACCGTACTTGTAAACCTGTACCTTTACTTGTATTTATACCTTAACCGATTTTCTTTCTTCTGAGTTCAATATATATTTTACACCTACAGTACTTAATTGTATATGAATACCTGTATCTGTAATTTAACCTATACCTGTAATGTTTCTTCTGAGTCATAATCATTGTCTTTAACTGTGTATCTGTGCTTGTACCTTTAACTACTGTTATTCGTAGGTAACAAAATAAAATAAAGTGATGTTCGACAATGACGTACTAAAGCCCGCAGGTGCAACAAAGTATCCAGTTTACTAACACTGGGGGATTGTATCTGTCTGTCAGGGGTATTGACAGGTGGAGTCTGATATGAATGACGGTGGTATTCACCTTTAGGTTGTGCTGCAGGGTGTAAACAAGAGGTCGATGTAGAGAAAGGGAGAGATGGAGAGATAGTAAACCGGTGAGAGAGAGAGAGATAGTAAACCGGTGAGAGAGAGAGATAGAAAGTATGTTAGGGAAAATAAATAGAAAAAAAAAAGGTTGGTTATCAAGAATAGAAAATAATTGGTGAATTTTGTGGTGAGTGATCGTTATGTTGTCATCGTCTTACCCCCTCCAGGTAATTTACTCAGGTCACTGGCCCTTGACTGGTGTCACGGGATTCACCGCCCCAGCAGGAAGAACATGCAAATGTTAGTAGGTGAAAGTCTGAGTACCTGACACACAAACCTTACACCTCTGCTGTTGTTGCTGTTGTTATTGAATTATTCTCTTCATCCTTAGTCAAGTTTCTACTCGGTGGAATGGCCGGGAACTTCTCAGCCACACACTGCTCGTAGGTGCTGGGCATCTATATAACTGAACCTCCCTGAACATGTGCCAAGGCTCCATGGTCTAGCTTAGCCTTAACAAGAAAGGAATTCACACTTGGTATTTGTTACCCCAGTCACAACTCTAAACTTACAACGTTAAATCCGACAATTATTCTGTGCTGGTGATTCTCCTTGCTTGATGATGGGATCTCTATTGGACCAGTTGTCCTACTTGTAATATATTCAACCACTTGAGTACGATGACATGATACTTCAGGGGTTGAATAATGCAAAACGTAGCCTAAAATGCAATTAAAATGGATGTTAATGAACCATGTTAATGCTGATGTTATGAGGTACGAGTATGTTATTACTCTTCGACAACAAGTCCTTCAGAATGTAAACTTATACTACGATACGCGTTAATGATGTATTACTGTGCTTTAACAACGAAGGTCTTTTAAACACTCTAACACCCTCAACTGTACCCTACCTGTTGTACCTCCTTACCCCCAGAGTAATTATGCACAGCTGTTCGACCACTTCCCTCCATCACCTGTAAGACATTGCTTCTGTCCACACCTGTTCCTTATGTGTGTTAGGCCTAGTCCATACAATTGTTATAGCTGTGGTCAGATGTACAGTGGTTTCTATGGGATAATAGTATTGTGGATAGGCCTACTGTATACTAAAGGGGGTAGAATGTATAAATACTGTATTGTGATTCTGAAAAACACACACACACACACACACACACACCCACACACACACACACACACCTTCCTTCACACACACACACACACACACAGTCAAACATGAAGACAGATACTTGAGAATAATTTTTCCAAAACTTTACATAAATAACTTTACATAAATACTGTATTATAGGTTTGATATAATATAACTATGGATGGTATTTGTTTCTAATTAATAGTTTCTTATATAATCTCATATTTCCATAAAAAAAAAACCTGTTGAGATGGACGGAGCCGAGGACCCGACCTGATGGTGGAGAGATGGAGGTTAAGAGGAAATACTTGAGATGCCTTTGTGTGTGTGTGTGAGTGTGTGTGTGTGTGTGTGTGTGTGTGTGTGTGTGTGTGTGTGTGTGTGTCTAAGGCTCTGTTTACCTAGGCTAGGATGCTCTCATAAACATATTGTAAACGGTCTCACGGCGTGTCTTGGAGATCGTTGGTATATATTTGTGTTTATTGTTGCTTCAGTGTTTGTACCAGGAAGAACGGGTGATTTGTATGCAGGTGTGCAGGCAGGTGTGTGTGTGTGTATAGTTCTTGGCTCGGTCGTAGGATGGCAGTTATTTAAAAGCATGCACTGTATGTATGTATGTAAGTATGTATGCATGTATGTATGTATATACGTGGCTAAACATGGCAACACTTGAACAGAAAGATCATTTTGGCCTAATGGAAACAAGCTCTCGACTTACTGTTTACCATTGTTAGTAAACCTCTTCACTGTTTGTGTACTGTACAGTATATGCTAAACCACTGTGAATTTCTATGACGATTTGATTCTATCTATCTATCTGTCTATCTATCTATCTATCTATCTGTCTGTCTATGTAAGTAAAGGTTGAAAGAAACATGTTAAAGAGAAATACAAGCTAGGAAAAGTTTATCCTCTAACCGACCTGACAAGTGAACTCAAACCGGACACGTGAGCTCTTCTAAAAATAAAAAAATAAATCTTTTAATTTGAATTCTCTTCAAGGAGGAAAATATTAATACGCTAAAAAATTCACTAGATCAACCTGCTAGACGTTTCTTAGTCAAGCATAAAGTACTGAGAATTAAAACTCGTGAAATGACTTGGGATTTGTGGCAAGTTTAATAGAGTGTTAGCCCGGAGTATAAATGTGATTTGATGAGTGAAAGTTGAGCAGAATGGAATTTCAACGGAAAAGTCATGGGGCCTGCCAGTGCCACATGTCCTCCTGAACCGATTTTACTGGCACTATTGAGTGAGTGTAGCTCGTCTGAATAGAGAGAGCGAATAATCAACGCTGCTGGGAATTTTCTGGTATGGTCGTTATTGATGTTTTGATGGCTTTCTTCTGCACCTCACCCAGACAAAAGACTGCAGCAGTATACGTATACATAAATTGTTAACCTAGAGAGAAGTATTTCTCTTAATCTTTAATAGTTGACGTATTGTATAGAACTAACCTAAAATACTCTTTAAAGATCTTAGTTGCTTATGCGGAATAAGATAATTTTAACGTCAGCATTAATCGTTGCCAACTGTTCGCCTGTAAAGCAGGGCCTGGCGGAGCTTGTCATGGTAAAACTTGAAGTAAGGGTGATGCCTGAAGTTTCAATACTTTGTCATGGTGGTGATGACAAAATGTACTATGAATTGTGTAGAATCAAGTTAGGTGCAATTCACCCAGCTACACGCATGAAGTCTTCCCGTAGTCTGTTTCTGGCTTTCAAAATTTCATCTCATGAGACTGACTGACAGGGTGAAGAATATATGTAGGGTTGATCATTTACATAGGAATGAATAGAGTTGGTTGTCTTTGAAAGATCATTGTTTTAACATATACTGATAGAACCTTCAACGATTGTATCATTAATCACTATTCATAGACTTACTTTCCACACTGCATATAATCTTTTCAATATAAGGAAGAAGAATTTTATTGTTTGACGTAACATAGTGCATTGCTACGCGTATATTAGTAACAAGTAATCGTGGGCCCTTCGTGCCCGGCAAAAGTTTGAACGCTCGTGCTTGGCTAGCGCGCAACCGTCGTCCGGCTGACAACGTACAGCGACAAAATGGTTAATTAATGCCTTCCTAAAGAAACCATTGACATGGGACCAGGTTTGTTCCACTCTACGAATTTTTTTGCGATTTTTCCACCAAGTTTGATGAAAAACCTTTGTGCCGTTTCAGCTGCCCAGAACAGACAAACGGCTATTCCTATAGTATATTACAAGTGATCGCGGGCACGTTCATGCCCAGTGAAAGTTTGAATGCTCGTGCTTGGCTAGCGTACAGCAAATGAGCGTGCGCCAAGTCCATAGACTTGCATCGTTTTCCATCGTAAATAAAATGGTTAATTAATGCCTTCCTAAAGAAACCATCGACATGGAACCAGGTTTGTTCCACTCTACGAATTTTTTTGTGATATTTCCACCAAGTTTGATGAAAAATGATTGTGCCGTTTCGGCTCCCCAGAACAGACAGACAGACAGACACACGCCTAATCCTATAGTATATTAGATATTAAATTAGATTACGCTATAGTTATCAACAATCAGAAATTCTAAAATGATGTAAGATATTTATTTTAAGTCTAACTTAATGCTGCGGTTATTTGTTTTTTGTTATTATTAATTTACGTTATTTGTTCAATTGATCATCACTTGTAAAACTTAAACTGCAGCTGTTACTGTTTTCGTTTTTACTACGCTTCCAACAGTACCTTGTCTTTTCTAATTATTTGCTGTACTATTTATTATTATTATTGTTATTATTATTATCATTATTATCTACTGTTACCTCATCTTCCTATCATTATCAGTCGTTTCTGCTCTCCTTCTACCACCTCTTGTTTTCCTTCCACTTTTTCTTCATCTCCTTTGTCATCTTTGTTTTTCTCTTTGTCTATAACCACTTCCTATCGTTTTACTTTATTCTTTCCTTATATTTATCTACATTATCTTTCAATATATTTCCTTCTCTTTCTACTCGCTTTCGAATCGTTCTACAGCCATATTATTTACAATCTTTATTCTACATATTTCCTTATCTTACTCCTATCTATTCCCTTATTTTTATTACTAAACATTTGAATTATATTTTTCTTCAATAATTCCCTCGTGTGTTGCTATAGAATTTTCTTAGTTATTTTTATTAATTTTTCGTTTTTGGGGTGATAAAACAAAAAGTCGTCGAACAGTGTTTATTGAAAGCATTCAGACTAATCACAAAACACATCACTACGAAACCAACGTAATCCTACTGCATAAAAATAAGTCCTACAGCAATCCCTAGAACCCTACAGTATCAGCAAGGCAATCCCACTATGACACCACCTGGAAGTCTTGCAGCGCCACCACCAGGGGAGTAAGTGAATCCCTTTAGAGTCCCCAGCTCATGTTGACGACGGAGACAAAATACTCGTCCTTGTCTATAGCCTTACTGAGTCCGGAGTAGTAGTCTAGGAACTCCTGCTTCGTCACCTGCAACAGACGCGGGGAGATAAAAAAAAAAATTATAATAATGGCGGTAGTATAAAAGAGCTGTCTTTATTCGAGTTAAATTACTGTTTACTTTGTTTGTATATCTGTACACTCTCATGCTCTCTCTATTGACGTTATAGAAACAAAAGGCACTCAACAGAGGGGGGAGAAAACATTACTGTATAGAGACAACGGTAACAACAATAATACAACACCAAACATACAAACATTGATACAATTGACATACAACATACAGAACATATAGTGAAGTATTCTTGAGTATAGCCTTGTACAATAGACTAAATGTATAGCTGTATAGAGGCACTGGTAAAGGATTATAATACACAAATGACAACAGAGAATAAGACAATGGAACAATAGTATGAAAGTAGTGAGACACACACACACACACACACACACACACAAAGAGCAATAGAAATCATATGAAACAAAGGAATTTTTTCGGAGAAGATTTTAGTGGAATAGCAGCATAAGCAACAGAAAATGAGATGGGTAGTGGGACAATAGTACACACACAAACAACACTGAGAAATGAACGAAACAGTGGAATAACATATACAGTATAACAACAACAGCGCCATAATGAACTCTGAAGAACTTTCGCGCAACAAGACTGTCATTTATCTCTCTAAAGATTTATGGGAATTTCATGCGCCATTAATAAGGATTTCATGGGATTTTTCTAGTCATTTTTAAATAACTCTGTTTGGATTGTTTTGATGATCATTTATATACGTCCAAAATGTCACATATATATCTATTCATTTATTCACTACGAGGTTCTCCAGGTCTTATGTGTATGCGCCCGGGTGTACAGTATACGCCTGGGGGAATGGACATCTACCCCCTGTACACGATAACTAAATTTTAGATTTTGTGATTTTTTTAACATTACTGCAGTTGCCTGGGTCTTTTTAAATTGGAATAGGTAAGTCTGAGGCAAATCTGTGGTATTTGAATTAATTGTACGGTGTCGTATTATCCTAGAGTGTCACGGCACAATACTTTACATCCTAGAACCTGATAGAACTCAAGAAACAAGAACTACAGTACTACGCTAACACTCTCAGCCCCTGGCGAGTATATAAGTCTGTTCATCAAATTCAGTAAGTTCTCTTTTTTATCATTCTTATAGATAATTATGAAGGATAACGCTAACACTTATGGCTAACTGGCCTCGCTGGGGGGGCCATTCAGTGTTAGTCCAGGAGGAAATTTCAAAAGCGTCTCACTGTATAGCAATGTTCTCATAGCCAATCCAATGGAAGTCGAACTTTTAAGTAGTCAATGTTGTGAGAAGCAAGTGCACTATCGTTGTATCATTCACTTCTAGTCTTGCAGCATTCAATCTCCTCTTTGGTCACACACACACACACATTACCTTGCCATCTACTGAAGTGCTACTCTCGAACATGTTGAGGAACTTCTTCAGGAGCTCTTCCTCCGTAGCCTCGCCCTTCACGACCTTAGGGTGTTTCTTAGCCGAGTAGACGCCCTTAAGGTCCTCGACGGTCACCACGCCGTCACCAGTCTTGTCCAGGTGCTTGAATGCCGCCTCCACTGCAGCCTTCCTCGGCTCGGTCATGCTCGGCTGTATGGGGAGGAAGAGTGTGTGTTGGTAGAGACTGTGGATGAAGGACTCTCTCTCTCTCTCTCTCTCTCTCTCTTCACTTTCATTCTCTCACTTCTCCATCAGCCAGTTTATCTCGTATAGGTTTTACATATTTCCCTTCCCCTTCCTTCCTACCTTTCTCTCTATCCTTCCCTTTCCTTATTCCACTTTTACATATCTCCCTTAGTGTTTTATATACCGTCAGGGGTCTTCCTTCACCCCTTCCTCCACCTCTTCTTTTTATCATTCATTTCTGTTCCACTCTTTATTTTTCTAATTTCACTCTTCCTCTTTCTTCCTATCCTCACTGATACCCTACCCTCCCTTACCCTACCTCCCTACTACCCTACCTCCCTACTACCCTACCCCCTCCCCTGCCACCCTACCCTCCTACACCCCACTCCTACACCCCACCTCCCCCTCCCTCCCACCCTACCCCACACCCCAATCTCCCCACTAACCCCACCCTACCCCTACCAACCCCCAACCCACCCCACACCCCACCCTATCCCTCCCACCAACTCACCTCCCCCCACTTCACACCCCACCCTCCCTACCACTCCCCACCCTCCCCACCACCCTATTACCCCACCCTCCCCCACCCCACCCTCCCACTCACCCCACCTCCCCTACTACCCTACTCCCTCCCCACACCCCACCCTCCCCACTCACCCCACCCTCCCTACCACCCCACTCCCCACACCCCCACCCCACCCTCCACCCCTTGCCCTACCCCCCCTATCTCACTCCCCACATCCCTCCCTACCCTACCCCACCCTACTCCTACCCTCCCTACACCCCTACCCAGCCCACTAATTACCCTACCCCTCTACCACTGTCCCCCCTCCTGCTGCCCCACTCCACCCTGCTCACTCCACCTCCCCATTAATCTCTACCCTCCCTGCCTACTCCTCCCTACTACTCCCTACCCCACCCTCCTACCCTCTCCCTTACACCCTACCCCCACCTCCCCACACCCCACTCCCTCCCTACCACCCCTACACCTCCCCACTACCTGCTGCCCCACCTCCCCACACTGCCCACCACCCCACCCCACCCCCCTACCCCACCTCCCTACTACTCCCTCCTCCCTAACCCCTCCTCCCCAGACTACCCCACCTCCCCACTCCTCCCCACTACCCCAACTCCCACTACTCCCCCCACATCCACCCTCCCTCACCTACTCCCCACACTCCCCACCCTCCCTACCACCCCACCCTCCCCACCTCCACCCTACCCCCCTACCCCCACCTCCTACTTCATCTCACCCTCCTCACCACCCCACCCTCCCCACTTCACCCTACTCCTCCCCATACCTCCTCCTCACCTCACCTCCCCACTACCCCACCCTCCCCCACTCCTCCCCATCTCACCCTCCTATTACCCACCTCCCTACCACCCCCTACCCACCCCACCAGCCTATTACCCACTCACTCTCTCTACCCACTCCTGCTGCCCCACCCTCCCTGTTGCCCTCACCCCTGCCCTGCTACCCCCACCCTCCTGCCACCACCTCCCTGCTTCCACCCCAACCCCCTACTCTTACTCCCACTACCCTACCCTCTCTACCCTACCCTCCCTGCTGCCCTACCCTCCCTGCTGCCCTACCCTGCCTACTACCCTACCCTCCCTGCTACCCTACCCTCCCCTGCTACCCTACTCTACCCTCTCTGCCTCACCCTCAGGGCCTCCAGGAACTCCTCGTAGTTGATGCCAGACTGTCCATCCTTCTCGAAGTCGGAGAACAGCTTGTTGACGTCGGCGTCGGAGAAGTCCAGACCGAACTGGCTCACCCCGCGGCTCAGCTCCTCCTTCGACAGTGTCCAGGAGCTGTCCTTGTCCAGCCGCCTGAACAACCTGAAGAAGAGTAAGTAGAATCGGTATGTCAGTACGTATATTTAAATGACCCCGACAAGACAGTTTGTTACGCTAAATTGGGATAATAGTGACAGAGCGATAACTTCTGTAAATTACCTTTTACCTGTAATGTAAACTCATCTGTGTAGACTATAGAGGGACAACCATGTAAATAATTATAATACAAACTACAGTATATATGAGTTGTACCATTACTGACTTGACCTAATATAGGTATAGCTTGGTAGAAATAATAAGTTAAAAAAAGCAAGATTTGTCTAGTAATCATTGTACGACTGGCAATAATGGTAGTGCCACAGTGACGTGAGGTTACTTACTTGCCGAGGGAGAGGATGCCAGAGTAGCCCTGGGAGAGGCAGTGGCTACGGAGCTTCTCCAGGGGATCCGTCGCCTTCTTCAGCGACTCCTTCGCCGCGTCCTTCATATTAGCCTCGTTTGACATCCTGTAGAGTGTAGATGTATGTAATGATTACGATTTACACCAAAGACGCATCCAGGAGGGACTATGGGAGACATTTTGAACCCTTAATAATATCCTGGAATTTAATATTTTAACCTACCGGTGACAATTAACAACAGGGTTAAGTAGTTTGGGTGTACACGTCACATGGAACCACTCATAAAAATCATGATAATTAAAAAAAATATGTAAATCAAGCAACATTTGTAAACACTGACGGTGTACCGTACAGCACACCCGGCGAGTCGCAGTTTCGTTATACTTATTAAGTCGCTCTGAAGTCTCTTAGTGTTGTGTTATAGTTTTAATTGTTGTAACTGTCAGAGTTATGAGGCGCCGGTCTCAGAGTTCGGTACTTGAGAAGACAACTTGAGAAAATTAGTCTGGTAACATAACTTAAGTGAGTCTTTTACAGTACTTGTTGATGTCTACAAACAATCAAGCGTCCTACCACGTAAATTATAAAAAAAAATTGCATATCAACAAAATTATAATAAAAATGAGCTCGTCACTAGTATAACCCTGACTTTGTAATGTACTTAATGGCTTTGATGTGGCGTTAAAGGTATACAATAATGTTTAGGATTCTTTGGTTGTATTTAATAATTAAAACAATATACATGTTTTACAATATTAAAGTACCATACTGTATTATGAAACAAATTTTATATTCGTTATGTAGGATACTAATTCATTGTCCTCGGATACAGTGACATTTGAGTTATCCTCGTTCAATATTTACACAATATATATATATATATATATATATATATATATATATATATATATATATATATATATATATATATATATATATATATATATATATAGTATATTATGGGCCGCCCCTAGGAGGGTGCGGGGCCCGGGGCAACTCAGCCACTGAGGGGCCCCAGGACAGGACACAACCTGATCTCACTGGTTACTGACCATGGTGGACTGGCTGTGTGGAGTGGAGTGCAATGGATTATGGAGTCAGATTATGTGGTCAGAGGAACCCACCCCCACCAACCCCCATGGGACTGTCGCTATGGATGGTAAGGTCACGGTTGCGATGGTGGCGAAAGCCGTCAGGTCAGATTAACCAGTCAACAGGTAATGTGTCCTAGGTCACTGGGTCTAGTCCGGGGCCCCGCGGGGTCCCCACACGCGCGGGGCCCCGGGCGGTCGCCCCAGTATATATATATATATATATATATATATATATATATATATATATATATATATATATATATATATATATATATATATATATATATATATATATATAAATATATATATATATATATATATATATATATATATATATATATATATATATATATATGCAAGTAAATCACTGTAGTTGCGCGTGATCCAGGTATATGCTGCTAACCACAAGGAAAGAAGAGCACACGAAGTTCCCAAGCGCTTTCGTGTAATTCACATCTTCAGGGGTGAGTACAGTCTGTACTGTCTGTACTCACCCCTGAAGAAGTGAATTACACGAAAGCGCTTGGGAACTTCGTGTTTTCGTCTTTCCTTGTGGTTAGCAGCATATACAGTATATATATAAAGTTTTAACCATTGAAATAAATAAGATAAAATCATTACCATGAATACCTGTAATTATTTGAAAACTATACACGTTGCGGAAAATTAATATTAATACTTAGAATTCCTGTGTTAAAGAGACGCCATCTGTCCTGAATATTTACAAACACTCCGACATTCCTGTGTTTGGCTATTGTTCAAAGTGACGCTTTGTGGGGCGATGTTAAAGATGACACTGGCTGTTGCAGCACCTAAAATATATTCAAACAACAACAACAACATTGGTGATAGTAATATAGAATTATTTTAAGGAAGAAAATAATATTATTATTTTTATTTTTTATTAATAAGAATCACGGATATTGTTTTCTTGATAAATATTGAGGCTTCATGTTATATTATCGGTGCGTCTCTCTCTCTCTCTCCCTCTCTCTCTCTCTCGTCTGTGTTTCTCATCATCTTAAGAACAGCAACAAGAGCGACATGAGTCATAACGAAACCTCACTGTGTGTCTCCTCTTCCTCCTCCGCCCCTCCTTCTTTGTCTTCTTCCTCCTCCTTTGTCTTTGTCTTCTTCCCCTTCCTCTTTCTTCTCCCCCTCCTTTGTCTTCTTCTCCTCCCCCCCCTCCTTGTATGTGTGTGTGTGTGTGTGTGTGTGGTAAATGATACTAGTAAGAAATAGTGGTTGTGGTACAGATGGTGGTAGTTGTAGGTTTCAGGAGATAGTGGTTGTGGTACAGATGGTGGTAGTTGTAGGTGTCAGGAGATAGTGGTTGTGGACCAGATGGTGGTAGTTGTGGGTGTCAGGAGATAGTGGTTGTGGTACAGATGGTGGTAGTTGTGGGTGTCAGGAGATAGTGGTTGTGATACAGATGGTGGTAGTTGTAGTTGTCAGGAGATAGTGGTTGTGGACCAGATGGTGGTAGTTGTAGGTGTCAGGAGATAGTGGTTGTGGTGCAGATGGTGGTAGTTGTGGGTGTCAGAGGATAGTGGTGTGTGGACCAGATGGTGGTAGTTGTGGGTGTCAGGAGATAGTGGTGGTAGTTGTGGTGTCAGGAGAGTGGTGGTAGTTGTGGGTGTCAGGAGATAGTGGTTGTGGTACAGATGGTGGTAGTTGTGGGTGTCAGGAGATAGTGGTTGTGGTACAGATGGTGGTAGTTGTGGGTGTCAGGAGATAGTGGTTGTGGTACAGATGGTGGTAGTTGTAGGTGTCAGGAGATAGTGGTTGTGGTACAGATGGTGGTAGTTAGGTGTCAGGAGATAGTGGTTGTGGTGCAGATGGTGGTAGTTGTGGGTGTCAGAGGATAGTGGTTGTGGTACAGATGGTGGTAGTTGTGGGTGTCAGGAGATAGTGGTTGTGGACCAGATGGTGGTAGTTGTGGGTGTCAGAGGATAGTGGTTGTGGACCAGATGGTGGTAGTTGTGGGTGTCAGGAGATAGTGGTTGTGGTGCAGATGGTGGTAGTTGTGGGTGTCAGAGGATAGTGGTTGTGGACCAGATGGTGGTAGTTGTGGGTGTCAGGAGATAGTGGTTGTGGACCAGATGGTGGTAGTTGTGGGTGTCAGGAGATAGTGGTTGTGGTACAGATGGTGGTAGTTGTGGGTGTCAGGAGATAGTGGTTGTGGTACAGATGGTGGTAGTTGTAGGTGTCAGGAGATAGTGGTTGTGGTGCAGATGGTGGTAGTTGTGGGTGTCAGAGGATAGTGGTTGTGGTACAGATGGTGGTAGTTTGGGTGTCAGTTGTGGGTGTCAGGAGATAGTGGTTGTGGTTCAGATGGTGGTAGTTGTAGGTGTCAGGAGATTGTGGTTGTGGTACAGATGGTGGTAGTTGTGGGTGTCAGGGGATAGTGGTTGTGGTTCAGATGGTCGTAGTTGTAGGTGTCAGGAGATTGTGGTTGTGGTGCAGATGGTGGTAGTTGTGGGTGTCAGAGGATAGTGGTTGTGGTACAGATGGTGGTAGTTGTAGGTGTCAGGAGATAGTGGTTGTGGTACAGATGGTGGTAGTAGTGGGTGTGGTACAGATGGTGGTAGTTGTGGGTTGAACGATATAGTAATTATGGTAATGATGTTGATTGCCATTCCAGGAATAATGTCGACTGTGATGGGGGCGCATGACGGTAGGCTGGTGATGGTGGTAGTTGTGGTACTGGTTATGGTGGTAGATGGTGGTGGTAGTTGTGGTAGATGCGGTAGTGATGGTTGTGGTGATAGTTGTAATAGTGGTAGATGTGTTAGTGATGGTTGTGGTGGTGGTAGTTGTAATAGTGGTAGATGTAGTAGTAGTGGTAGTGATGGTATTAGGTGATGGTGGTGGTAGTTGTAATAGTGGTAGATGTGGTAATGGTGGTGATGGTGGTGGTGGTAGTTAAGGTAGCTGTAGTACATAAGAACATAAGAAACATAAGAAAATAAGGAGTCTGCAATAGGCCGGTTGGCCTGTGCATGGCAGCTCCTGTCGAGAGTTACTACCACTCTCTATCATCCATGAATCTATCCAGCCTCCCTTTGAAACTTTCCAGAGTTCCAGCACTTACTACAAGGTTGCTAAGCTTGTTCCACTCGTCCACCACCCTATTTGTGAACCAGTTCCTTCCTATTTCTCTCCTAAACCTAAACTTATCCAACTTGAATCCGTTGCTACGAGTCCTATCCTGCTCGGATATTATAAGAACTTTATCTATATCCCTTTATTGATTCCTTTCACCCACTTAAATACTTCTATCATATCTCCCCGCACTCTTCGTCTTTCTAGGGAATGCAAGTTTAGTTTCTTTAACCTATCTTGATATGGAAGGTTTCTAAGTCCCGGAATCATTTTCGTCATTCTTCGCTGCACCGACTCTAGTGAATTGATATCCATTCTATAATAAGGGCACCAGAACTGAACCGCATAATAGAGGTGCGGCCTGACTGGTGATGATGATGGTGGTAGTAGTGGTAGGTGTGTATTTGTGGTGATGTGGTGGTAGGCGTGTGTTTGATTGTGGTGATGGTGGTGGTGGTAGGTGGTACAGATGCGGAGGTCGGTTGCCAAGGTTAATAGGTCCCACCCCTCCCCTCCTCCTCTCTAACATATAACGCTGGTGAGACTGTGTGGCAACGCTTTCAGCAACAACGTGCTTTTACTGCCAGAAGCTGATACGTCTTCATAAAAAAAAACGTTTTATCTGTGCGTCTCCTGTACAGTACGTCCGTCTGAGCAGTACGTCTCCTGTGTGTTTCTTTCCATTCATCTGTACGTCAGCGTCATGTTACCTGTACGTCAGCGTCATGTTACCTGTACGTCATCTCACATCAGCGTGACTAACCCAGTGAGGTGGTTCCCGCTATCCTTGGTAACACTGAAGCTGTCTGGATACCTGTGGCTGTCCTCGCCACATCCACGCCCACACACCCCTGCCCGCTTCACCACTGTTACCACCACTATTTCCACCAGTATTATCACCACTTCATCACCACTATTGCCATCGGTGTTACCACCACTATTACTAGTATTACCACTACTATCACCAGTATTACCAACACCATCAATTGCCAACAACATTACAACTACCAAAACCAAAACCACCACAGCTTATCTTCTCGCATCACACACTACCGGTACAGCACCACCACCACCACCCATAGCAGGCATCCTCCACCACTAACCATTGCACCACCACCAATTATACTACAACCCCCCCCCTCCCCTCCCCCACATACATACACACACGCAACACAACCACCACCATCACCACCCACCACAGCTTGAAGGTCAGACGTGTCGAACTTGTGTGTGTGTGTGTGTTGGTCTGGTCGCTTACTCTTCTATTACCTAACGCGTTCTTCCTTCATCTTCCCGTGTATTCTCTGCACCTTCCCCTAAGAGCCTCACAAGAACATAAGATGAACTGTATCCCAAGTAATATACAGTATAACTAATCCGCGCCGAAGAATATAAGAAGAGACACGGAGAATAATAATTGTGTGGTTCAGTAATCTCTATGTTTGAGCTTAACCTTGGTACGGGGCGGGACTGACTGACCTTAAACCCTACCATACCCTGCCGTCTCCTGGACAGGTCCTAGCACACTGTGTGTGAAATGGCACAACACTTCATCTCTAATGGCAAGATAGCCGACATATTAAGATTGTATCCACTCGTTTGCATTTAGTAACTATATCAGTTCTCATGTACAGAACCATATACGCAATGTGCTTGAATACTTCTCACGTAAATGTGAATAACAAAGTGTGAGGCCAGACATACTGCCTCACACGCCTGTACTCACTGATTTGTGAATAAGTTACCCTTTATGTATAGAACTAAACAAATAATGTAATTTAAATACTGTGTAACATTCAGTGCCATAATATCCTGACAACGGGGGTTAATTATTATGACCCGTTGTAAACTCTACTCTGTAATCCTTTTGCGCTACCGCTCACAGGATGAGTGTGGGGTGCACAATAAAGTAGCCGCTGTAAGCGGCAAAATCAATAAAAAAATCAATCCTGGGGAGTACTATAACATATAAAATAATAGATACCAAATACAATATCAAGTTTTACTATACAGCATCATAATATTATATAACAAATAAAATATAGTAAACTAAATACAGAATTAACCGTCAAGATATCAGCTGTAGCTTCAAATATAAAAATTGTTATATTATGAAATTATCGAACATCAATGAGTTTTTATATTTTTAATTTTCGTATTTGTTATTCTCATTCATGCTACTGATATTGGTTAGAATATTGTGGGTGTGGAAACTCGTTCAACATTTCCAGTATATTTCTCCCGCGTTATGGTGAAAAGAAATGTTTCCTATTTTTCTACTACACTCGACAAGTTGTAATTGATGATTGAAATGTGTTCATCTTCATTCTATAACTAAATTTACTTATATAATTATTTATTGAGTTGTGTGTCTATTAAAGTATATATTTACATTAATTTATTTATGCACTTAGCGTTTTATTAGTATAGTCATTAACATATTTATTTCAGCAAAATATTTAGCAATTTCCTATTAATTTATAGATCTATTTGTTTGCAAATTACTGGGCGATTAACATAGTTCATTATTCATTCCTATTGTAAAACTGTGTACGAAACTCCACACCTGCAAGTTGCTTCTATCTGTGTGTGCTTCAACAACTGAGGTCTTTCAGCATGTAAATTAAGTCACTTCATACACTAGAAAACAACTTCTAAACATACGAGAAAAATGCGCTTGCACACTCAAAAAACTATCTTTACATGGAGGAAATCGAAGAATTTCAAAATGAACAATGCGACTCCTGTTGTCTCGTTAGGGTTATCAAAATCTTTCGTCCGTTTCGTCATATTTTCTCAACACAAGTTTGTAAAGATAGTTTTTTTGAGCGACTCATCCAGACATTATATATTAATCTGCAGTATTATTCATCTAAATATTTATTGTTGATTATCTAAACCGTTTATTTATCATTATCATTTATCAACATATTTATCCAATTTTTTCTGGTGTAAGAAAGGGAAGTAAATATTAACACTACTTCAAGATAACCTAAATACTTATTCTTTACCCAGAGACGTTATGCAACATTCTCTCAGGAGGGACATCAATCACTAAGAGTGCTGGAACTTGTGTACGACTATTTATAAGATTTACGTGGTCGAGGGTGGAGAGAGCAAGTCGTGACCGTCTGAGAATGTATCTTGCACATGAAAAATATGAAGATTAGTAAAAATTTCCTTGCTTAAAAAGTCATTTTCATATTCACTTATGATAAAAACCCTTCAGAGGGGCCTTAGTGACAAGGGTCGTTGTTACTGGAATTTGTGTAAGAGTATTTTTAGGAGTTAGGTGGTCGCTGATGGAGAGAAGGTCGTGACCGTCTGAGAATGTTGTGCATGAAAAATGTAGAGGAACCTAACACGCATTGGCCTGTGGTGCACGCCTTTAGCCATGCACAGACAGCATATGTTGATACTGATATACATACGTACATACACGCATATCGACATCGACAAGCTTACATTTTGTTTTTATGTATTTCTGTGCTTGAAAGAAATTTTCATCTCTCACGAGTTATACTTCTAATAATTGCTGAGTGTATGAAATAGTCAAGTGTACGTGTTTCAAGTCCTTGGTTATTAAAGTATAGAAATACATCAAAACACTTTATTTTGATTAGAGTTTGTTTTGTGTAAACACTTAAAAGGCGTACTTAATGGCCTTACTGTACATAAAGAAGAAAAAACAACAGAAATATGACAAATTAACAAAAGATGAAGAGGATAAAACAAATTGTTATAACAATTATCTACAACACACACACACGTTAATAGTCTCGCATTCCATATTTTCTCTTAAGAGTAATTCGACATCCTTTTTGCCCTTATGATAAAATTCCAGATTGAGGTTCCAGAAAACACATTTACCGATCGTAAAGTCGACTTACGACACCATTTTTGCCCGCCATCGTCTTAAGAACATAAGAAACATAAGAAAATAAGGAGTCTGCAATAGGCCGGTTGGCCTGTGCATGGCAGCTCTTGTCGAGAGTTACTACCACTCTCTATCATCCATGAATCTATCCAGCCTCCCTTGGAAACTTTCCAGCGTTCCAGCACTTACTACAAGGTTGCTAAGCTTGTTCCACTCGTCCACCACCCTATTTGTAAACCAGTTCCTTCCTATCTCCCTCATAAATCTAAACTTATCCAACTTCAATCCGTTGTTCCGAGTCCTATCCTGCTCGGATATTATAAGAACTTTATCTATATCACCTATATTGATTCCTTTCACCCACTTGCATACTTCTATCATATCTCCCCGCACTCTTCGTCTTTCTAGGGAATGCAAGTTTAGTTTCTTTAACCTATCCTGATATGGAAGGTTTCTAAGTCCCGGAATCATTTTCGTAATTCTTCGCTGCACCGACTCTAGTGAATTGATATCCATTCTATAATAGGGGCACCAGAACTGAACCGCATAATCGAGGTGCGGCCTGACTAGCGCAAGATATAGTTGCAGTAAGACCTCTGCACTCTTATTACTTACACTTCTAGATATAAAACCCAATACTCTGTTTGCCTTATTTCGAACATTAACGCACTGTTTTCTAGGCCGTAGGTCCGGGCTTACAAGTACCCCTAGGTCTCTTTCACAAGTCGACTTCTCTAGGTTGATGTTGTTAAGGCTGTATACATTGACAGTATTTGTTCTTCCAATAGTAAGTACGCTGCACTTGCTGGTGTTGAATTTCATTTGCCATTTTTCAGACCACCCCTGCAGCTTATTTAGATCCTCCTGTAATGCATTTGCATCCTGCTCTGAATTAATCTGCCGCCCTATTTTGGTGTCATCCGCAAACTTGCTTATGTCACTGCTGATCCCAGTATCTAGATCGTTTATGTAGATTATGAACAAGAGTGGGCCTAGTACTGACCCCTGGGGAACCCAACTGGTTACACGACCCCACTCAGATTTAACACCATCTACGCTGACCCTCTGCGTTCTATCGGTGAGCCATGATTTTATCCAATTTAAAACTTTCCCCTCGATACCATGAGCCTTAATTTTTCTCAGAAGCCTCTGATGCGGTACTCTGTCAAATGCTTTGCTAAAGTCTGAGTAAATAACATCGTAATTTTCGTCATTATCTACTACCTCGAAGACTTTCCTAAAAAATGTCGGCAGATTTGTTAGACAAGATTTTCCCTTTGTAAACCCATGTTGAGAGTCGTAGATTAATTTGCTTTTCTCTAAATGCGATCGGATGTTATCTGCTATAATTGATTCAAGAAATTTCCCCACTACTGACATCAAACTGATCGGCCGGTAATTTGATGCTGATGCTCTGTCTCCCTTTTTGAATATGGGTACTACATTTGCCTGTTTCCACAAGTCTGGCACAACTCCGGTGTCTAATGATTTTGTAAATAAGTTTACAAGGGGTCCGCTAATCTGTTCCCTACACTCTTTCAAGACTCGAGGGAAAATTTCATCCGGCCCTGGGGATTTTGTCTTCTTTAGTTTATTTATCTTCTTAAGAACATTCTCTTTTCTGATAGTGATATTCTTTAATTTCTCTTTTTCTTTTCCCTTAAATATCAGTTCCACCTCTGGAATTTCATCTCGAATTTCTTCTGTGAAAACTGATAAGAAGTAGCTGTTCAATGCTTTGCTTATTTCTTCACTGCCATTTATCACTTCTCCCCTCCCTGACTTTAAAGGCCCAACTTTGTCCTTGACCTTTGTTCTATATACCTGGAAAAATCCCTTGGGATTCGCCTTGGATTCTCTTGCTATTTTGATTTCATAGTCTCTCTTTGCTTTCCTTACATTTTTCTTAACATTCCTAGATAGTTCATTATACCTGTTTCTGAGCTGCTCCTCCCCTCCCTTTAATTTCTTATATATTCCTTTCTTTATTCCTATGTCATGTTTAAGTTTTCTGGTCATCCACCTTGGCTCATTCTTATTTGACCTAATCTTTCTGTATGGTATATTTTGTTCTTGTGCTTCATGTAGTATACTTGTGAATATATTATAGTCATGATCAATTGTTGTGTCATCTATGACCTCACCCCTTCCTACTGGTGACTGACGTGACTGTTCCCAAGTGACCTCACCTAGGTACCTTCTTAACCCCTGATAATCCGCCAACTGAAAGTTTGGGACTCTGACTATATTGTCATTTTTTTTCGTTTCCCAATTTAGGGTGAACCTGATTTCTCTGTGATCACTGTTACCTAGTTCTGCCCCTACTGTGATATCTCTGATAATATTTTCTTTATTTGTTAATACTAGGTCTAATATATTGTCACCTCTAGTAGGTTCTGTAATTAGTTGCTTCAAAAAATTGTCCTGTACTGCGTCTAGGAAGTCTTCAGATTCATAGTCACCTACAATGTTGTCCCAGTCAATATTTCTGAAGTTATATTTTGCTGCCCTACTCATTTCCTGCCATATGGGCTGAGCTGCTTCCTTCCCAAGACTTGGAGGCCTGTCAATCACTCCCATAATTAGTTTTTCTCTTCCTTCCGTGATTTCTACCCATACAGACTCGGTTCCTATTTCACCCTTTATTGAATTATTAATACAACATTTTAATGTATCCTTGACGAAGAGTGCGACCCCTCCCCCCTTCCTACCTCCCCTATCCTTGTGAAAAAGGTTGTACCCTTCTATGTGGTACTCTGATAAAAAAATTTTGCTCGCCAGATTCATCCAAGTTTCGGTGATTGCTATGACTTCTACATTCTCGGTTCATACAACCGCTCTCAGCAAGTCTATTTTATTTCGAACGCTCCTACTGTTTGTATAGTATACATTTAAACCTACCCTACCCTGGTCCTGTTTTACCCCTTGTCCTGAGTAACCAATTTTACTTCCCAGGACCAGCTTGTTTTTTGACTCCCACTTACCCTGACTTCTCTCTACTGGCGAAACTCCCCCTTTGGAGTAACAATTTCACGCTCCAGGGATGCAGACAACGTCTTTACCCCCGCACGAGACAAGTGTACTCCGTCACGACTGTACAGGTAGTCGTTGCCATAGAATCGTTGCCAGTTATCAATGAATGCCCAACCATTGTTTGCACAATGTTTTTCCAGTCGGCAATTTATAGCAATTGCCCTGGACAGCCATTCACGACCAACCCCTCTTCTAGGCAAGACACCACATACTATCAGGATCCCTCCCCTATCTCTAATCTTCCCCAGCGCCTCCCTGTACCTCTTGAAAAGTTCCTCACTCCTAACCTTACCTATGTCGTTTCCTCCCACACTAAGACACACTACTGGATTGGTACCCTCCCCTGACAAAACCCTATCTATCCTCTCAGCTACGTGCCCTATCTCCTTATATGAGTCAGTTAGGAGTGATTTCACGTCACATGAGGAGAATATATATTGAATGAGACTAAGAGACAAGAAGAAGTTGGTGATCTGCCACAGTTACGAAAGATAATTATGGGAGGCGCGACGTTTGGGGGGGGGGATGCGTGTATTCCTCCTCCGCTCCGCTCCCTTCCTGATCCTCTCTCCTCCTCCTCCACTTATCTTCCTCATCCTCTCGCCTCCTCCACTTACCTTCCTCATCCTCTCTCCTCCACCTACCTCCCCATCATCCTCCCCCAACTCCCTCCTCCCCCCCTCCTGTATCCTATCCGGTCTCCCCCACCTTAACTTAACCCCCTCCCATCCTACCGACGTGACAAGCACACACAACCACATCCAGTCAAGACCTCCACCGCATTCCTATTACTCTTTCCAAGACGAACTATAGAACAATAGTCTTTTATATTCTACGGTTAGTAAGTCAAGCTGTTCCCCTCCTAACTAGTGTAATGCAGATGTTAGTGTCCAGTGATGCCATCTTAGAAACTCTGAACTTGAATTTGTAGAGAAAAAAGAATAGCTCCATAAACACGCTATAAACATCTTTATACACACACACACACACACACACACACACACACACCGACCTGTTGAAGCACCCTACTAACCCATTTGGCATCGAAAGAGGGGCAGAATCTGACTATCAATGAGGCTTGCACGAATTACCGCCCTCACTGATCAACAGGTCCGTACGCGCGGTCTCCTTAATCTCATATTTTTCCTCATATGATGTGACAACACTCCTGACCGACTCATATAAGTTAAATCAACAGTATGATGTTATAAATGTGCTAATGTGCTTCAATCATTTGGTCTTGTATTCTTTAGACATTGCTTTTACCCACTCTTACAGTATATCGACAAAACTCTTAACTAAATCCTCAGCCCAAAGTAGTATGTAACAGACACATTCAGTACACAGAACACCTTAGTTTTCCCATGGGAACAAGCTTAAGAAACTCATTACTGAATTCTACCCACAAATTTCACCTAGAATGACAATTAGCACCAAAGACTCATTTAAAATCCTTTTGAACATAATATTTCATACTCCCACACACCTACAATCATCAGCAGTTTACAATTTTACGTGTGCTAGCTGTAGGGCAGGTCGTACAGGTCAATTTATCACCAAGCCACCTCACTCAGCTATCCGTAACCACGCCCACCAACATGGCCACCCGTTTGCATGCGCGGACTTTCCAGATACAACAGTGGAAAATTAACTGGTCCATCTGATGACCCTGGTATTTGTCTCACAGTACATGCGCATGAAAATGGTGTTCTATTATGTAACGTACCAGATGTGTCAGTTCTTACAAGCCATTTCATCTTCTGTGTTAAATGTGACAGACTATGTGCGTCTGTTCTCTTGTTTTATTTATATTATGTTTCTTCTGCTTCTCATCTTTTTTAGCCTTAACCCGATTTATATACCTATTTTCCGTGTGTTCTCGGTAGTCTCAGATACACCCCTACCACCCCCTCCTCCAGACGGTTTCTATCACGACTGCTTCTTGGTTATCATCTTGTTAACTAGCTGGTCAGACTACTAATTCATTCACAACAATAATAATAATAATAATAATAAAGACATTAGCTCACCTTGCTCTTGTTGTTGAGATGAGGGTGGTTGGCGCCGGGTGGTGGTGGTGTCAGCGGTTGTAGCGAGACCCAGGGACTGAGGCCGGGCCCTGTGTCGCCGGGGCGAGGGAGGCGCCGCTGTCAGCCACTCCCACCACAACACCGAGAGGACGGGAGATTTCAACACCATCCGAACAGTTTTTATTTGTTTGTAAAACTCTCTTTTTACCCGTTTCTGGTCAATGAAATTATTTCTAGATACATAATGTTATTAAAGAGTTGACAAAATGTACCTAAAAATCAGTCAGTGCACAAAACTACGGATTAATAGTTAATTGTAAATCAAAGCAAAATCCCTCCCCCCCTCCTACTGTTACATTATCTGAAAAGAGTGACTTGCCTTTCCTGGAATTAATGGAGCGTAAGGTGATGATCTCATCGGAAGTGTATTCTTGCTACACGTTCGTCCGACCTTTAAGAAGCATGTTTTGTAGAGCATAAACATCAGTCCGCCACCACTACCCACGCTGGCTTCTTCACCAGTGACTCATCATTCACTCAACCTTCCACTTTCCATTGTTTTTTTTTTTCATGGGTTGACTCATAAATCAAACTTTTCAGAGAGAATAAGACACCCTATACAGAATTTGTGTGTAATGTACGATCAAGGTTGGATTTTGTCTAAATTTTCACCTTTCCAATGGTGATTGGAGGTTAGCAATCAGTTAAGCACAATTTGTTAAACTATTATCCTCTAGGAGAAAATCCGAATAACAATTAATACAATTATTAATAAATTGCTTGCACTATTTCGTTTTAGTAACTTTTAGATACTAAATACAGAATGAACCATGCGGCGGTCGACAAAGTTAAGAAGAAAACCCAGAAATTCAAGGGGTGGGTTGGGTTAAACGATGAGCAGGACAAGAGGATGTATGCAAGAACCAGGAACCAAGTAAAGTCAGGTGTAAAAGGGTTGAAAGGGAGTTCCAGAGGCTGGTTGCAAGCGAGGTCAAGTCAAACCCGAAGGCGTTTTACCGCTATGCAAAGTCGAAATTAAGAACTCGAGTAGGAGTTATCAGACCTGAGGCTTGAAGATGGTAGTTACTCAGATTTTGACCAGGACAAAGCTGAGGCATTGAACAGCTTCTTTTCCTCGTTTGTGTTCACAAGAGGATGGATTAACCTACCTGCGTTTGAGGACAGACGGTTCGACACAGCACTGACCCACATTGTGTTCACAGAAGAGGTTATAAGAAATAAACTGCTAAAGCTAAAGGTTCATAAGAGTCCCGGTCCTGACATAGTGCATCACAGAGTGCTAAGAGAGTTGTGCAACGAGCTTGCCGAGCCCCTGAAAATCCTGTTCTGTAAATGCCTGGGTGAACAAAAGTCAGGGCCGGGACTCTTATAAACCTTTCTTATAAGAACACAATGTGGGTCATTACTGTCAAACCACCTGTCCTCAAACATAGGAAGATTCTCATCCTCTCTAGTGAACACCGAGGAAAAACTCTGTTCAACGCCTCCGCCTTGTCCTGGTCATAATCTGCGTAACTACCATCTTCAAGCCTCAGGTCCAATATGCCTACTCGCGTTTTTAATTTTGACTTTGTATAGTGGTAATACGCCTTTAGGTTTGACATGACCTCGCTCTCACTCCACCTCTGGAACTCTTTTTCAACCCTTCTACATTCTTGGCTTTGCTTGGTTCCTGAATCTGGCATACATCCTCCTGTCCTGTTCATCGTTTGACCTAACCCACGTCTAGAATTTCTGAGTTTTCTTCTTAACTTTGTCGACTGCCGCACAGTTTATGAGTAACAGTCTCCTTGTATTTCTGGAGGCAATGTTCTTTGGTATATATGTTCTTTGGTATATATTTATCAATCAAATGGTTCACTTTACTGGCTACGATATTCAGCGGAGTATCTGCATTCTTATACCGGTATCTTTGTGAGTCAGGCCAGTGAATACCTTTCATGCTGTTGTAATTACCCTTGTAGTATTTGAACCTTGGCTTGGTTTTGTCATGAACCAAGTAACAATTAAATCTGAAGGACAACGTTGCGCTGTGACTGGTACCAACAAGGGCTAAGTGTTCCAGCCTGGCCGCCATACCCTCCACGTTAGATGTGATGAGGTCCAGCGATTTGGATGTTTGCTCCGCTCTGTAATGAGTCGGATCTTTAACATGTTGGAATAGAAAAATGTCTCAGTTAAGTCCCCCCCCCCCATGACAAAGGGGTGGCTAGGGTTGAGCGCCATTGCGTTGTCAATTAAGGCTCTTTAAGTTCCTTTGGTTTAATAAGATACAGTTTGGAGATTTGTAGATACATCCAACAATGAGTAAGTATCTCCCCGTTAGTTTAATTTTACAGCACTTTGATTCTTCAAAAACATCCTCCCCTTTACTTGGCTGGCTCTAAGGTCTTGCCTAGCATAGATAATTCACACCCCTCTTGCAAGTTGCTGGCGAAAGGTTCGTAAATGAGTCCTATCCGTGTATATTGAACTAGTGATGCAAGACAAACTTTTTATTTTATGAATTTTTACAGGACAAAGCAGTATCTGTAATGTATCATTTCGAGTACCATATTCTATGATAAATCTTTTAGACAAAATATAGATGGTTTCAGAGATAGTAAGCTATGTACCACCAGGTCTGTTTGAGTCACTTCTAACCAGTACTGTATACATCACAGTCTATGGTATATGCCTGTATACAACTACCCTGTACAGTACTTTTTAAGCCATACAAAAGAATGTCTCATTTTAAATATCAAGTTCTGGATCGTAAAAATAGTAAAATATGCACCACTCAGCCTCTTTAGGTCATTTGTGACCCATATTACAGTATTTGATATCTGCTTTATGCCAGTTGTAGTGTAATTATGCCTGTATGACTACTACTTTTATGTACACCCAAGTTATATTACTAGGAATCAAATCTTAGGTGTACAAAATTAGAACTATATACGAACTGTACTTTGTATGGCTCAGAATTGTCAGCAAATTTGGGTCACGGGAAATTTTATCATAGAAAACGGGAAATTTATAAAAAAAATTCGAGCATATTCGACATTGAAATCGGGAAATTTTTATCATAGAAAACGGGAAATGTTATCATAGAAAACGGGAAATGTAAAAAACAAAAGGGAAACGTTAATTTTTATTATGCATTTTCAAAAAAATTCTCTGTACTTCACTATTTCAACCTTATGGTTCCTCTCTACTGTACCAAATATAAATCAAACATGTCCCATTGTATATATTTTATTCCATGGCTGGTCAAGTGGACACCAGTCCTAGGAGACCCCAACTTAACCTTTAATATTAGTGCTATGTCCTAAGGAGTCCCAGTCCCAGTATGGGGCCCATGTGACCTGCAGCCCTTAATTCCCCCACAAGGAAACATGTGATTGCCTTATAAGATAATACTGTCATAAGATACACACACAGTGGAGAAGAGTGTGGAGGTGATTAAATGGTGCTAGATATCTGTTAACATGCAGATAATACTGTACTTAAACTGAATAATACTGAATGCTAGTGCAAATATAATGAGAATATACTGAATGCCCATGTACTATCGTGGACAAAAGTTCGCTCCCTGTAGTGAAACTGAGACACGGGAATGAGTCTCCGAACTGACTTACCCTGATTGTTATCTGGTGCGGGTGTGCTGTGCGGGTCGATACTGCTTCAGTTTGGGAAGGAGCGAACTTTTGTCCACGATAGTTCAACAAAAAAAACTGAAAACTAATATACAGTAAACAAAATTGGATAATATTGTACACCAATATACAATATACACTATACAGAAGTTAATATTGAATGTTAGTGTATAAACAATTGGAAATGCTGAACAAGAGTGTATAACAAAAAGTAGATACAGTAATACTGTATTGATATCAAGTGAATTCAAAAGTAGAATTAAGAAATTGATAATAATGAATGTTAAAGAACATAGAAATGGATAATATTGAATCCATGTATACAGTACAGTAAACATGATAAATTATACCGACTGATGTAGGCTAATACTAAACACTCATGAAAAGGGAAGCGGAGGTCACGTATGATCAAGGAAAGACTCCACCGTGTGCAATATCACCTTCAGGAAGCACGATGGAATATACAAGGTTTTCTCGAACTTTAATTAACTGGTTATGTCAGAAGTAGAAAAAAAAGCTAGCTTCATATATAAGTTTATTTTGAGTACTGTACATTATAATTAAGAACTACCATACTTTTACACAAAAACCTTGTACTTTCCCTACCAACCAGTCCAGTATTATCTAATTTAACCTTAGGACAGGCGAGTACACATAATATATACACAATAGGTTAATATAATAAAACACTTTTTCATTGTAATATCTTCTCAAATTAGAGTACATTAAATATTCAAACACATACCATCACTTCAATTAATATATGCATAATGATCTCACATAAACTTCATGACAAATGGTATCAAAATTACATGTATTCTTCATGAAAAGTCAATGAAAATATTCATATCTACGATGAGTGTGACAGACTGCGACGCTAGGTATCTCGGTAATAATGAAAAGTTATTACAAACAAAATAATGAAACATGATAACACATGATTTACTAGGAGGCTAATGTCTTAGGCAAATGAAAAAGCAACAAAGGAACTAGGAACTATGAAAGTAATGTAGAGAAATTACATATCTGAAGATTACACGAATAAATATTTCTAGTAATAGCACTCACAATATAATACAATTAATGCATCTACCATATAACCCTTTTATATTCTAATAAGTTAACCAAGTTTCATTTAAAAACTTCAATATTTTCTATTTCATTCTGTAAGTGTGAGAAATTCTTTTAAGTATGAGAGTTCTTCCAGATATGGGCTGACCTAACTACAACAGATGCATATATCTTCCCCTATAGGCACAGGATGGACACATATCTCAATAGAAAATAAAGAGAAAAAGAAATGTGGAAATGCATGCTTGATCTAAGATGCTGCTGTAGGAACTGTAGCACATCACCTCATGCCACCATACCATCCTGACAATATTGTACACCTGAGTCACCATCAGGGTTTGAATTGGGAAGTACCGTAGTTACTATATCAAAAGTTTCATTCTGCACAGGGAATAAACAATATTTATATTTAAGAACCAATACTGTGGCCTCATGATATAAGACATGTCCACAAAACTAAAGCCCTTCAAAAAATTACTTGTGCTGAGAAAGGATTACGAAATTTAGGAAAAGAAAAACTTTGTGATCAACAATTTGGCAATGAAAGACAGATTCCAAACCAGGTTGAAATTTGAAGATCTTACAAAATGCATAAAATCATAAAAACAAATAATATTAAGAAAAATACAGAAAACCATTGATGGTGCAAAGTTGTTGAATTTAAGATTAGGACCTTTTCAATTACAAGTATGGTGTCTACTTATTGTCAATAATGCAATACAGTAATTGATTACGAGGGAGCAGAGCAAGCTAAAGATACCCAGGAAAAGGTAGCTTTATGCATATAGTACATGTACTTCATTCCCTTTAAAAGAATCAACATCTCAAATTCAAGGCTAAATACAATGCAAATCCCCAGGTGTTTAAATCTTAAATTGTCTGCTTTAAGAACAATGTCTATGATATAATGTCATTACTATTACCCTTGTTCCAAATTATCCAGTGGGATGACATAAGTCTGACTGAACCTGTCATACTGTCAAGTCACTGGATGGTTTTGCATCATGATAATACACACACTTCCATATACTGTACTTTTCATTTCATTTCTAATGAGATATATATTTAGTGGCATAATCAATAGGCATCTGTGATAGTTAGATCCAACTATGAGGGAGAAAGTATTATCAAAACAATGTCAGTGAAGACTATCCTGATTTAATATCATTTTAATTCATATATAAAAAGTCTGAAATATTAGTAGCAAAGATGGATTCTATACATCATTTTACAAATGTAACACTTTGATAGAAGCTTATGACTAATAAAGCATCATTACAATATTAATTAAAATTTCTACCCGATACATACAGTACTTCCAAATTGGTTAAAACAATAAACAGCTGCAGCCAATCAAATTCTGGCTTAAACACTATAGTGTACAGTATATATCTTAAGCATAAAACAAAAGTACTGTTCCAACAAATGCTTTTAATACTACACCACAGATGAAGGCGATAACCCACATAAAAATGTACAGATGCAAACAGTATACACCTAGTGCTCATTAATTTATATAAAAAATTATATATTACAGGACTCAAACACACAATCACTGAATACTGAAAGTGTATATTTGGTTGGTTAGTAACAGCTGCAGTAATAATTGTCTTTTGGATCTAATATGTTACAGTTCATAAAACCAAGGCTATAGATATGGTCAAGATGTGTACCAGTAAAAAATATATACCATACTATTATAATAACTGTATGAAGTATATCTGCATAAGAATAATAAAAAAAAATGCTGTGTAATTGATATACAAAGAATTCTCTGATTAAACTGTACATTTCAACTGACAATCTTATTTGTGTCATACAGTATTGCACAGTATATACACAAAAAGATTATACTGTACAGTATTAGTAAGTGTAAAATGCTGATCAATTCAAAGTGTGTGAACATTAACAAAAATACATATAGATAAAGTATAAAAAAACAGTAAAACAAGTAACAATGATAATAATAATAATCATCAATTAATTTGGATAAACAAATTTATGTGAAAACATTGCAAATTGTGGCAACTTCAATATCGTCTTCTTTTCCTATCATCTCCTTCTCGAGAAGATTCCCGTCGTGCCCATCTGCCACCTAACCCGGAGGAGTTGCCTCCACGAACTTCATATTCATAACTGGAAGCACGATATTGCCAGTCCCTCTCCTCCAAATCTTGGCTACTCCCATACTTCTCCAGCCAATCACGGTAACGGTACCACCACTGCTCCCATTTCAGGTAATCATCGAGAGTAATAGATCTATCTCCAAAATATCCAGATTCCTTATAGTATCGATATCTAACGTGCACATCATCCCAGTTTTGTGGTAATTCCCGAGGAAGGTCGCGATGAGGGTCCCACTGTCTTATCTCTCCATATCGTTCCTGATATTCTCTGTACTCAGCCTGGTGCTCTTGCAGCCACCTTTCATGAGCTGGGTGATTAGCCCGGCTTCTGCCACCCGGGGAGGGTGATCTAGACTGAAGTCTTCCTGCCTCAAGGTAAACTTTCTTATCCTGTCCACCCTCTCTCACTATCTTCATTCTCACTCCCTCATATTCTTGTCTCTGTGAACTAAGCTGAGCAAGTTTACCAAATCTCTCAGACAGTGTCATACGTCGAGGCCCATCTTCTTCATCAGATGATGAATCCGAGTCTGTGTCTTCCCCTTCTGATCTTGGTGATTCTCTTGGTGGAGGTGGAGGCTGATGATAATCTGGATGGTCAGGTGGGACAACTTTATAATGGTGGGGATCTAATAAATGACGGCCTTCTGTGGTGCTACGTGGGGGAGTGCCAGGACCCCTATACACTGCTGGTTCTTCTACACCAACTTCATTATTATCATCATAGTAATTACTTGTTGTGGGGGGAACAGCAGGACGTGGCCTTTTTCGAACAGTCGGCTCCCCCTCTTTAACTTTCACCTTGTTTTTCAACTTTGGTATTTTTGTAACAGTATTTCTGGACTTTATTACCACATTACTGACTGTCTTGGTTACAAGTTTCTTAGTAGTCTCCTGGTGTGTAACTTGCTTCATGCGTACTTGTGACGATGGATTTGGTGGTGGTGGTTGCCTTCTACTAATCCTTCCACGCCGTGGGGAACCAGAATACGATCTTGGCCTTCGGGGTGCTGCTGGTGTATATGAACGTCTCCTCCTAGACCCAGATGAGCTGGAGGAGGAACTAGTGAAGGACGATGAGGAAGAGCCTGAAGATGATCGAGAGTACGAAGAATAACTTCTGGAGTATGAGGAGCCACTACTGCTGGAAGACGACCTTGAATAGCTGCTAGAATATGTCCTCTTGTGAACACGACCACGGTTAGGAGACCGTGACTCACAAGACTTTTTCCCCCTTACAATTGGCTTAGGAGAGCGCCTTGGAGACCGTCTTGGTGACCGTGGCGAAACTCTTTGTGTTGACCTTGGAGGAGAACGTCTGGGAGACCTTCTGGGGGAGTGTGCTGATCCACTTCTTGTTCTACAAAAACAGAAAAAAAAAGAAAAAAGGTAAGAAAGTGAAAAACAATTCAACAAAATATGAGACTTCATCTCAAAGTACACATCATACACGCATGCACATTAAAAACAAAGACAAAACAAAGACACAGTGACCTAGCATGAAGAAGCCAGAAGCATAGCACATACAGTGTGAAGGAAGTAGTAAAGGAATGAATCCACTCTTTGCATACAGCTGACAATTTCTGCAAAACTTCAAGCTCCTTGGTGCAACAAAATTACACATTTTGGTGTAGCAACATAAAACTTATCTTAATTTAACCTAATGTGTATATTAAATTGGTCTATTCATACCCCCCTCTACATCACAATATAAAGTTTCACCTTCAAATTACAACAACAATTTAAATTCCATATACTGTACTGATCTTTCTAGCACTTTATTCATCCAATTTAATTTCCTTATTCTCCCATCTCTCTGCCAGCATTCTACCATTCACAGTCATAACAAAGTTCCTCAGTTCATACATTAGTGTGGATTACACTGTTCTCTCCAGCATATCTCTCTAAACCAGATGGTTCAGGTTTTTTGTTCTTTATAGCCTTTTCAATTTTCGATCCATCATCCTTAATGAGTATACAATCTGAATATAGTACAGGTATGAGACCGCTTATCTGGTATCCAGAACACTCTAAAAACCACTTATGCTCTGGAACGAATTATATAAAACGAGTGCCAAGTAATTCCCCACCTGCCAGCTGTATGTTATGTTATTTTCAGCTCGTAATTTCAGGTAGATAATATATGTAATTGTCTTCACATTTTTTATTTTTTTTTTACTCAAGTTACATACACACAATCCTACTTACAGAAAGTGCAAAGAAAAGAAAATTAATCATAAAAAATATCATAAGGTACAGATTTAAGTATTTACAGGTTTCCACCGTGAAGCTGCGTGGTGAGTGTGTGGAGGTCAGAGGGTCTGCGGTGCAGTGCACCACTGCTCGCAAAGTCAGCCAAGCAGCTTCCCCAGTTTGGCTGGTTGCTAAGGGAAGTGTCGAGGGGGCCAGAGTCCCAAAGATTGTGGCACAGTGTGTACACTATCTTGCATAATATTTGCTCTTTTTATGCTTTCATTATTTTACGTTTTAATCTTACAATGTACAGTACAGTTAAAGCTAATTTTAGGGGTGATTCTAATGATCTGAACAGATACTGCACTGCCAATTACAGTGGGTTTACTGTTCATTTTAGGCCTGGCACTCAAAATTACAGTAAAAACCCTATCCGGTAACCCCCAGGTCCCAAGCATGCCGTATAAATGGGCCCATACCTGTACTGGGACCTCCCCAACAGTTACCTATTTATGTTTATATTTTGATAACCCTCTCTCGAACACCTTGTTCTTATGTGCCAATATTTTTTTTAACCAAGTAATTTTTTCCCCCATTGTCCTACTACAGGGTACTTGCTTCATTTGCACAGAGCACCGCCCTCATTTAAATTCCTGTTATTACCCCACCAGATTTTTCCTACACGACAGGAAACCGAAGCATAAACTACACTAATCGTCCAGTCACATTTCCAAAGTTTCTTCAATCAAACCATCTTATGCATATACAGTACTGTACTGTATTCTCCTTAAAAAATCAAAATCAACTTGCATGACAATACACTATACCATGTTAACACACATCCATCATTTTAACATGTTGCTAAATTGTCTAACCTCTTTTATTCCTTTGAATCTTTTCATACTCACAACCCTCAAATATATCCTAGTCCTCTTTTTTTTTATTTTACTTCACTATAACAACACATTTCTAATTTTTAACACCTCCTTTTCTAATGCCTTACAAGTGTGTATTACATACAAATTCTTTCTGGTCATGAACTACTGCCTTCAAACACTGCTGCTCTGCCTTGTTGTTGTTTCCTTGGTCTCCCTGTTACTGTTCTTGCCATTGCAAGTTATCTCACAATTCTACTGACTTTGGTTTTCTCCATACATACCTTGCACTTCTCTGGCAATGACTTACAAACAATTTAGTTACTTTCTTTCCTGGATTTCCTTTACTATCATGTTATTCCCTCATTCATATTAAATTAATTATTTGTGATCCCCTCTTCTAACTTAAAATGCCTCTCAAGATATAGGTTTCACCTACCAGCACTCTGAAGGCTATTATGTATTCTTAGACCTGAATTACACATTATGTCTAGTATGTCAAGTCCCTTCCTTCATTTAAAACCATGGCACATGCAGAATCTTCTTAATGAAAACCCATAGCAACTGCTTTATAAATACAGTACTGTATATAGTGAATACCGTATAACCTTGTGTGCAGAATTCTTCAATAAAATATTTGACATTACATTATTGGCAGGAGCTGATCTACATTGTGCTCTGAAGATGGTTGTTTCTGATGTATGTGGCCAAGATTATGAATGTGACACGATAATACATGCTAGTAAGACTTTGTACATTATTAACTACAGGTAAAAAATATCCATACAGTATACTCATTAAAACTGAATTTCCTAATGGAACAAATTTTGGCACTACAGACAAATTTTCACTACATAACACATGTAATCAGTACCAACAAAGAATACACAAAAGGAATGATAAAAATAAGATGCAAGTTGTCAGTCAGAAAGAAATTTGGTTATTATGCTTAAGGATCTGGTCTACTAAACTGAAAAAAAATATAAACTCAGGGGTCAACAAATACAGACAGAGATAATGGGTGAAGGGTAAGATATGAAGAGGATACCAGGTACCAAACCGAAAGATCCAAGAGATGGAGTCTACTTCCAATGTGTAACAGCCGACCATCATAAGGCAGAAGACGCAAGGACTCTGCATCAGCAAATAAACAGAGCTTATACAAGACCTTATCCCTCTGTTCCTCAGCCAGGCCCTAAGCCTTTAATTATAATTCTCATCCTACCTCCGCCGTGGGTCTTGTGGGGATCTGGGGCGGGAGGGGGAGGCAGCCTTGCGAGGAACAATGCCAGATGGATCCCGCGGGTCACGTGGGCGAGATGAGGCCCGACTCTCTCTTTCCTTTTCATCTGCACTTCCCTCCCCAATGTCACTATATCCTAGCTCATCTCTGTATAACTCCTTGAATCCAGTGTGTGCCCACCTGTTGCCAAAGTAACAAAAAGAAAAAAAAAAGTTTAATATGCAGCCTTTCCTACAACAATGAGTAACAATTCATGAATATAACAATATAAATTTTGTATCAATGAATTAAACCCCATGTATTCCTTACCTGTTTGGCTGAGTAGCTTCAGCATCCAGCAACTTCTTGGTCCAGAACGTATCCTTTGTTCGGGTCGATGCCTCTCGCCTTGCACGAACAACAACTTGTTCCATGGGACCTCTCTCTCCTGCTGAACCAGAGCCACGAACTTCTTTCATTAACTAACATATCTTGGCTCCTAAGTTACACCACCGAATTTTCTGACTCATAAACACATTCAACTAATTTGCTTGAAAATAAGGACTATTTTTGCACTGTTAATCTTACACCAAAAGAACAAAATAAAAGCTCATGTTATCTAAACAAGTAACAACTTTCATTATTTTGCCACAAATGCAATACAGTCAGAAGTCTCTAAAACATTATTTAGACAAACATTCCTATCAATTAAAGAATGAGGAATCAGAAGAACATGTACAGTATACAGATTATACAAAGTTAAAGGAGCATTGGGTAGTGTTGCTATTAATAATAAAAGCAAAAATGGTTTAAAAAAAAGGGAGGGGGAAGAAGAGGAAGTTCTCAATAAAGGTGGAAATATCTTCTACTGCACTACACCTAATTCTCAGAAAATATTAACTTCTGAAATAGTCTGAGATCCTTTTGAGATGGATATGCCAAGTTATGTGAAGTAACAGATATGAAACAAGTAGATTTATCTTGGGGTCTTGTTGTGACAGGGGAACACCACTGCAGAACAAATCTGTTACAACACTAAGAGTGAATGAATGAGAGTGAGTGAAGAGAAAATCAGTTTGCTCTTGATCCCAGCCACCCTGCAATATAAATACCAAGTTCAACTGAAAACCACTGCTGTTTGTTTGATTATCACATTGAAAACTCCCAAACACACATTCTTAAGTCCTTTCCCAGAACAGAAGTACTGTACAGTATACAATGTGATTACAACTAAAATTAGAGTAACAATTGAAATTTAATCAAACCAAGAGAAAACCAAGAAAATTCTCCAACTTTTAAAGAACATATACTGTAATTTATGAAAAAATGGATGACTGTCTTGAGTCACAAAAGGCCAAGTGGAGTTAATAGTATTCAACTGAACCCACCCTGGTGGAACTAGTACAACACCTTCCTATGGAACACACAGTACAGTAAGCATATTTTAGCCTGTACAGTAACTAACTATCAGTTTGACTGAGTGGAGTATCAGTTGTATACAGACTTATATAACAGTGTTACACTTTGAAATATATATGATAAAATGTAGTGTACCTCTTGAAACTTTTCTCTAACCAGCCTGCAAAACTCAAATAATTTTATTGTTCCATGCTGTCCTAGGAGATGCTATAGGAATTACTGTTTTTCTGTCCATGTGTGTCTGTGTGTGAAAGTATCCAGGAGCTGTAAAATAATAAGCTGAACTTATAATAAAAGATTTTAAACAAATTCATTTTGTGGATATCACACAACAAGACTTCAGAATACAGTAGACTGATAGTCAAAACTTTATATTATTACTTGTCAAGGTTATAAACCAATAGACTTTGCTGCAGTGCATGGTGAGTTTGCCAATCTTTAGCAGAAACTTTACTTTAATTAAGAGAGAGTGCAAATGGTCATGCAAATCACTGAACCCAAAACTTAAGCAGTCTGTGATGAATAAATTTATGACAGTTTTCACAAAGCCGATCTAAAATATCTCCTGCTAAGTTTGTGGAGATCCTCAGAGGTTTCCCAAAAAGTATTTATCATCCAAAGAGAAGGTTTAAAACTTCCTAAAGCTTTAACAAATAAGATGCCAACAAACATCCAACAGATCAATAGACATAGACAACATTCACAATTTAAGGCTCAAACAGCTGAATCACAGTCAGGTGAAACCATTTCAGGTCAAGAATTACTTTGTGAACATGAAAAAGATGCCAAGATACAAAATAATTAATTCTGAACCCTGAATGACCTCTTTATCCAGCATTTTAAGAGAAAACTCCAATAAAATCTATTCCATTTGAAATGAAACCCTATGGGCACGCAATCCTCATTTTCCACTTAAGACCTTTCTTAACACACCTTAAAAACCCTGGGACCATTTTCTCACATTTTGTGAAACAGAGAAAGTCTACCCCTAATGAGTGCACCCAACGTAAGTTCCATATACTCCTTATGTGGCTGTGGTTCCTCCCACACCTTTACCAACATAACAAGCAGGATACAACCTAATTTTTTCATAGGATGAGGCATAACACAAAACCAAAAAGAAAGTAGAGTTAAAAGACAAGATTGTCTTGCCATGCTCTAGAAAATTCCAATCTAATTCCTTGCCCTAAGGTGAAGCAAACAAATGGGTTTGTCAAAGAACACACATAAAACTTATATTTCCTTACACATCACTGTGTTCACCAAAAACCCATTCAAAGTGGGCTTTCATTACCCCAATAAAACCAAAGTAATGTACAGGAACACTCTGGTTAACAAACATGTGGGTTATGACACCTTGATTTTGTAAACAAAATTTACTCTTATTATAATGTAAAGAAACATCAATGAAGCAGTGAAAAAGTTTTGTGAATCAGTACAGTTTATGGTAATTACATGCAGACTCCAATTTATGAGAGGATTACATTCCTGAAAAATCTCATAAATCAATGCACATTTTTCCACAGACTCCCATTACAGTGGAGTCACAATAATTCCTGAAATGCAAATTTACCTTCTTAAATTTGTGGGTACCTCTATTTACCACCTCTCCTTTTTAAATTTTGTGGTCAAATACTCCTAATTTATGGTTAAAAAAAGTTAACAAGAGCAATGTGATTTAATGGGATTACAGGGAATACTACTGCACTGTATATAGTTAAAGGAAATAAGAATATTTAAGTCAGAGTAAGGATACAACATCCATTAAGGATATTTCTTTAAGAGAACAAAAGATTCAGTAGTAGGCTGAGGTGATATAAAGTAATGGGTATTCTACAGCTGTCTGTTTTATTCATGAAAGAAGATAAACATTATTAAAGTACTAAACCAATGAAAATCATAAGATGAAAAAGAATTTATTAAAGATATTGTAACAAACTTTCTGTAATCAACATTCACAACAAAAAAATTAGATAAGAAAGAGACTGATGCTAAATATGAAATGTCATTCATACTTTTCTCAGTTAACTCACACAACAATAAGCAAACTATCCTACCATCTTTTGGATCTCGTAAAAGTCTCTCTGCTCGTGGTGGTCTGTAGTCATCCATTCTCATCCTCATGGAGGCAATCGGCTGTTTGTTTCCACCAGACATGGGTGGTCCTCCAGCACCACCCCCACCCCCACCTCCACCTCCACCTCCTCCACCACCACCACCACCACCACCTCCACCCCCGCCCCTTCCTGCCCGTCGCCGACGGTTGCGAGCTTTCCGTCTGCGGCCGCCCCCGCCACCACCTGCGACGCCATTGCCACCGGGGACAGTGACTGGCCGGGGTGGTGGGCTTCGAGGACCACGTCTAGAAGTCCCCCGGTCTGCACTACGTCTCTGTGGGAAACATCTTTGATTAAAACCAACAAGAAGAAAATCAAAGTTTTATTGCTTAACTTAGACAAATTTTCAAATATAAATACTGTACAGTTCTGAATACTGTACTTCATACACTAAAAAGGGCACCTAATTGTATACCTAACAATAATAAGGTTAAGAAATATGAACATCAGGGCTTCAAATAAATTTTTACAAATAAAACCTATCAACAAACTACAATGTGCTAATACATCTTTAACAAACTGACATGTTCACTTCGATATCACTAAATTTACCACAGAGGTCTTAGTTTACATGAAGATAGTTCCATTAAGAAAAAATAAATAAATAAAAAAAAGAAAAACTGTAATAAGCAAAATATTATTCTTTTTTTAATCAGAATATGACCAAAAATGGAAAAGATTAAGACAAACAAAATGACCAGGAAAGCAAAAACATTTTGTAATTTAATTTTGCAAATTATATGACATGGCTTCAAGGAGTTTCTTACATATGAATAGTAATCTAAAGGGCACTCACAAAATTAACAAAAGAAATTACTTCAAAGAGAAAATTGTTAATCACCTCTTTGTTTCCTCCATACTCACCAAACCAAATCACTGAGTATATAGAGCACAAAGTAATTAATGCCATGTTACTGTGTGCTCAGCAACTGTGCTTGGCTAGAGAGCCAATCCCTTGGGCAGAATATGTGGACCACACCACCACTATCTGCAAGGCCTCCCAAGGGTGGCACTTGAGTCCAGAAGCTGTGGCAAGCTCTGGTTACTGTGTGCCAGCAATAAGCCAGGGAGGTGTGCTGTCCTTTTCCACCATACTCCAATGTCAGCAGAGCTCTGCCAAGTTGGCATCCCCACTTCTTCTTGTAGTAGATCTACCTCCGTCATGATTTTGGTTAATACTATGGCCAAGACTGCCACAAGTCCTTTCATACGAGCCTGCATACTGTTAACTGTAAATCATTGACAGTCTTGATGGGCCAATATTTGGGTGCTATGACCAGAGTATCACAAGAGAATGTCACATCACATGAATGTAATCTTTCTTTAGGTTACACAAAATATTTGTCATTTTCTACAATCATCCTCTCAACTAGTCTTATACTGTTTTTAAGTGCCGTATTCAAAATAATATGCTGGTATTTTGTTCTTAAATGCATACTTTCTAATAATATAAGGGTTTGATCTAGAAAGGCCAGTGAGGGGTGGCTTATGAACACATGCTCCAAAATTTGAATGGTTTTCCCGGTAGCTAACCCTAAAGTAATGTGTGACTGGAGGCAAAAAGGTCACTCAACTTCCATGGCAATCATTACACAAAGATTAAGAGATTAGAGGTCATAGCATATCTTTAGATATTGTAGAAAACAAGTCATGACTCCATGCAGCTCATTCTCTCCACTGCTGTTCATTTGAGTGCTGTAACCCGTATTTGTAGTAACAACCCCAGAAACTAACCAACCTTCAAGAATATCCAAGACAGACACGAGGTCTCCGTGACAGTCTTCACTGTCACTGTTATGAAGTGGGTTTTCAGGATCAAACCTTCATTTATAACTGAACACCAGTTAAGAATAGTCCATGAAGCAGTAGCCAGCTAATGAAATGAAGGTGATGTGAAGAAGATTTAAGTGCCATGCAGCAAGTAACCCAACAGGGAGTTTGCTTTCCATAAAAGAGAAAGTCACTCAAATTTACTAACTTCATCTTGTCTTCACATATTTCTAATGATATACTGAGTTTCAAAACCAATATCTCCTTCTCAAAAGGATACCTTTTTGAATGAATTCTAGAAAATTCAAAATAAAGCTCCTCCCCGACTTACGGCGGGGTTAGGGACCCAAATCCAGGTGGTAAGTCGAAAATGCTTAAATAATACATAGAAAATCTAAAATGGGTCTCTTTTTCTTCTCAGCACCACAAAACTCTCACTTTTAAGCTTGCCAGCCATTTTAAAGTGAATTACAAACGAAAATTTTGTCAGTACACAGCGCAATCACCGACGTTGGGACTCGAAAATACGTAATTTGACAAAATTTTGGTAAGACTGAGGCGGCCGTATGTCCGGGTGGTCGTAAATCGAGTCGATCGTAAGTCGGGGAGGAGCTGTACCAACTGATATGGACCATATCAACCAAGAAAATTAGGGCACTCCACATTTAGGCCCAAGAGCAAACTTAACTAACTTACCCCCTTAAATTAGGGATAAGAAACCAGCGTATGGTACTGTATCTAGTACCATATATCAAAATGTATAACATGAAAATTAAGGATAAGAACATGGCATCACAGAAGAAAGAAAAATGTGATAATTTACAATACACACAAAGCTATTGCAGGAGAGGAAATCAAACCATTCTTGCCCAGAGGGAAGCCACTAGTGCAGTGATTGCATTCAGGAAACATGAAGAAACTCAATCAGATACCAATTAATTCAATCAATGTAAAAAGTTTCAACACCCACTGAATCTTCCTGTAGCATAGATGATACAGACTGGATGATGGAAGTTGTCTACCAACACAAATATAAACTTGTGTGGATTAACTCCCAAGTAAATATCCAAGATAAAGAATCCTAATCCACCATCCATTCAGACAGCTTAATTCTACTATAGTGTGTCTAACCTAACACTGAGCATCCAAGCAATATGTACTGCCTTAAAAGAGCAGGAAATTTTTCATTTAAAAACAAGCACTGCCTTCAAAATTACTGTGGGAAGACCACAAGAAACCTTGCTTTTTGATACACACCATTGAAGACATGTTGTCATAGCTACCCAGTGGTTAAAGTTAGCACCAGGTTCGGCTTTCCATTAAAAAGGACGTAATAGGAACATGCCAGTAAGCCTCCTTCCGACAAATAAGGGTTGACCAGAGATATTACAATAGTCCGGAGACCCATAGAGTCTAAGCTCAGATTCCTTTAAAAGAAATGGCAATCAGGTGCCTATTCAGATACTCCCAGTCACCACATCTGACCCCTCTCCCCACTCCCTTTGAAGGCTTAGAAACTAAGATGGCTCCCAATTTAATGTTTTCACTTGATCTAGCTATAAGAGCAGACTGAGGAGTAAAACAGGTCCCCTACCATCCAAAGAAAACCAAATGTACTGTATTAGTACAAAAGCATTTTGTGTTCCCCTAAGTTCACTGACACAGTATCAAACTGTATATCTAAATATTGATTGGCAAGGAAACATTCTCTGGTAAAATTTAGAAGTGCATATATATTTTTTTCTTCTTCACAATGAAATTCCAAAATATATTAAAGAAATAACATTAGACAACTTGCTACAACCTCTGAACTCTTGACCTAGACCTATGGTCAGTCTTCTGATTCAGCCTGGACTCAGGAATCCCCCACACCTGCAGACAACTAAAAATAACACAGATATGAACCTAACTGACTAAATGTGAAGCAACCCAGAGTATTAAGTCAAACTAAAACTGGACTTATCTGAATTGAAGATCGCCCTAATGATAGCTGGCACATCACAAGTCAAGTAATACTGTATAGCAGCTAACAACAATCACAGCAATATTAGACTGCAAGTGTATGAAGCCAAACTTGTTACATATCAGTGAGAACAAGGTTACTAACATGTACAAAAACCTGTACCTACCCTCCTAGGGTGCTATCTGGAAAGAACCTTGGAGCTGCTCTAATGTGTGGAATAAGATTGCTCATTGGTGGAGGGGGAAACTGGTAACTCCTAAAAACAACTTAACACAATACACCACTTATCAGAACCCCCTGAAAGGTTCATCGACGTTGATTGTTAAAGTACAGTACAGTATTTAAAAGCACATAGTAATTCCAAGGAATAATTATGTACATGATGTAAAGTACTACAAGTATCTTCATAAAAAAAGGCCATAAATTTATTAAACCACTATACTGTACAATCAGAGATGTAGGAACAACATTTACTGGCAATAAACATCTTAGAAGCTTCAGCCAGACTCCTGATCCACCAGGAAGCCTCCACTGAATATAATAGACTGCACTACAGCCATCTGGAGAGGATAACCAATGCAACTGGTAATATGGCTCTCTCTGGTCACCACACAAGTACAGTACTGCATGGAAATACTCATGAAACTAAATAAGAGAAGGAAAACATCCTCTCTTACTGCATACATGGCCAGTGACTACTTGAATCACCCCCAACGTAAATGCCAAGGAGCATGCAATAAGGTTATTCCTAGACAAGGAATTAGAAAGACATATCTCTCATCAGGGAGATTGGCAACTGAAGTGAAAAGGGTTGTTGCCTGTGAAATTAGCCTATGACAATGACATTGTCAAATGTGGAGTGATCAACACTGCAGTTAAAGAGAATGGAGTGTAAAACAACAGGGATCATTAGTTCCCATTTCTTACGGGATGAACTGTGACCTCTAATCCCACACATCCGAACAATGGTTGTCACTGGGGAGATGATTGAACTTTAGAATACCTTCAGACACACACTGCCAAGGAATTTAAGTGAGAAATCCCACACGCTTTGGTGTACATATCCATGGGTTACTCTGATGTAGTGTCAAGTTACGATTTTTTCTTTTATAAAATAACAAGCTAGCTATCTAGTCACATTATTAGACAGTATGTCTCATTTAAGCCAAATATCCTTTTTACTAAAGTCAGGTTGTTTACAGTTCACTTAAAATGTGTATATGTATATACAAGCACAGTATTATCTCCTACAGTATATACATTCACCACTTTCTCACGAGCACATTCCCTTTTGTCTATCCTAACGGCAACTTTAGTCTGATGCCCTTAAGCACCACCAGTATAACTTTTAAAGGGTATTTGTAACACTGAAGTTCTTGGTCTCAGGTGTATATGGGTTAAAACCCTTGTATTTAGCAGGATGCAGGGAAAGTTTGTTGTGGTGTACTTTGAAGTCAGGAGTTTAAGTGTTCTGGTAAAAGTTGAAGTACAGACTGTGCAAGTATGCATATTTCTTTTGAGAAATGTTATTTTAACAGGGAAATGTGACAAGTATCATACAGCCAACCCATGTAATCTGACAGCAAAGTGGTCACCATCATCACCTGCCCATGTAATTGGATGAGGACGGTTATGTTAAGTTATAAGAAGGAGTTGTGATAATGCTGACACTGAGTTACAAGGTTGTAGGACAAGTCATGTAAGGTCAACACAGGTCACCAGCATGACCTACCTGTTTGCAATTACCACTTTCCATTGTATCTGCTGAGTGATGAATGCAACTGGCACATTTGATTCTTCTCATGAATAATGAATCATACCATTTTTATAATAATAAAACCTTGATATAACTGTTTTCAATTACAATTCTACCTTAATCGAGATAAACAATAAATAATTTAAAAGCAAAGATATAACTGACCCAACAGATGACACTACACCCTTGTTATTTGTTTATCCCTTCCAGCAAATAAACTCTCCCTTTCTTCCTCATTCTTACAGCTGTAACAAATGTGCTCTGCTATAACAAGGCCCCAGAAATTTGTCTGATTTACACAACCATATCATCAATCATCAGAAGCAACCACTTGAAGACATCCTCTCCCACCACTCCTATACACCACTACTGTACCAGTATATACCTTACTGTCCAATTCTGGTATGCCTTTAAGTCCCGTGCCTTATTGTTCAATTATTATATCCTGTAATTTATCCCCATCTCAAATATTTTTCCATGACTGATCAATCTACTGTACAGTAGTATCTGATCCCACATTTCTCTACAGGTCACCCTTTTAACCTCTTTGCTACTGTAATGTGCTAGCAACATCAACAAGTGGGTACTGTATACTGTAATACAAATCACACACACACACATCAAGAGCATTCACTTCACAGTTTTCCCTGGATTAATACACCCATTAATGGAATTATTGAGGCATTCCATGATACAGTACAGTATTCTCCCTTTGTCCCAACTATTCTGTACTGTAATCACTTATCGTATCCCTTAATACTGTATCACCCACATCCCCCTTACATTGTCAGCTGTAATCAAGTGTTGAACATTTTGTCTGTATGCATGCCTTTTTATAGTGCTGGAATGATAGAGAGAACAAAACGATAAAGAAAATAGAATGATAAAAGACATAGTCGAAGAAGATATACGACCTGTAAGCTGAGAGGTGGTAAAGAAGAGTACCCGGGGCCAAGCGCTGGGCCAGAAGAGAGGCTAACAAAGCTAAGAGGCATGAACAGAATGCATATGCAGATAAGCTTAATAGTGCACATGACTGAGGCGAGGTACTGTATACAGAATTGTTGGGAAAAATATAAACAGAAACAAAGACATACTTGGCGAGCAGGATGGGATAAATGACTACTGTACAGTATATTCTTGTTGATAATGAGGAAATTAAGGATGCTTGGACAAAATACTACAATTGTTTGCTGAAAGAAGAGTTTGAATGAGAGAAAGGCAGTGTAAAACCAGCAGAGCCAGGAGAGGAACCATACCTAAGGATTAAGTAAGAATGGGTAACAAAAGCAAGTGACAAATTAATAATGGAAAAGCTTCTGGTAGCTTTGGAATAGTCGTAGTAATATTGAAAGCATGAGATGATGCTGGCATGATTATGGAAACCAACTGATTAATTAATTAATTAATGCATTTATGATGGAATACAGTACAATATTTAACTGTTCCAGAGACTGGCTGAAGACCATGATTGTGAATAGTACTTGCAAGAGAAAAGATGATGATTGATATGTAGAAACTACAAGGGCCTGATGCTGTTAGATCAGGTTGTGAAAGTTGTGTTAAGTGATCAAGAAATTGATAAAGTACATTATGATATGCAGTTTGGATTCATCCCAGCAAGGAGACTACAAAGGCAATATTTAGAGTCAGACAACTATAAGAGAAATAATAGGGAAGGAAAAAAGCTGTAAGCTGTATTTATAAACATAGAAAAGGTTCCTGAGAGGGTTCCATGTGAAGTAGTACAGCATGAAACAAGAAAGTTAGGGATCGAGGATTGTCTTGTTCAAGAGTAAATGGTGGCAAAAATGAGAAATTTCAGATGACATTAGGGGTTCACTAAGGGTTTGTCCTGAGCTCCCTTCTATTTATCATGATGTTAGAGGCACAACTGCAAGGTTTTAGGAATGGTCTGCCCTGGGAGTTGCTGTATGTCAATGACTTAGTGTTGATAGCAGATAGTACTGAAGAGGTTATAAAGATTTAAGAAATGGAAGGTAGGAATGGAGTCAAAGAGTATGAGAGTGACCAAGGGTCCTTGCAGCATGGAGTAAGGATCAGTAGTGTAAATGGCAGACAGCAGTATATTGCTGACTAAAGAGTGCAGCATGTGCAGGAATTCATGTGGCTATATATTCATGGATTGTATCAATGAGTTCTATTTACCTAGGTGAAATAATCAGTGCTAAAGCTGGTATCAAAGCTTGCTGTTACAAAAGTCAGAAGTGGCTGAAAAACTAAACCATAATATTGTACCAGTATCTTTTAGTACTGTAGAGTACAAAAAAAAAAATTATTATATATATATATATATATATATATATATATATATATATATATATATATATATATATATATATATATATATATATATATATATATATATATATATATATATATATATATATATATACGGTATATATTAATTTTATAACTGTACAGTACTTTGTTTTTTATATACTACTGTACATACTCACACTACAGTATATATGGCACTACTGTATATTGTATATCAATTATGCAGTATCCTTTCTTACTCAAGATACCTATAATGTACTGTCATGTACAATGCTGTACAGTATAGCTTCATTTTACTGTACAGTATATACTGTATACCTATTTCCACTACCTGAAACACATGTTCAAATCTATGACTCATCAAGTTTACAATAAATTTTTTTTGTTTCCCCCCAATTTGTATCCACTCTAGACTTCAAATACTGTTATCTGAAACATTCACTGTGATGAACAATTCTCTTGGTATACACTGCCCATTAGTACCCGAGGTTCAAAGCTTCATTATTTTTTCAGTATACTGTATCATAACTCATCCTGCCATCTACCATTGACAATGTACAGTATTATTTTCATCACTTTATATTTTGCATCTCAAACGTTCTGCAAGCATTCTTTTTTCATGAAAATCTTCAAGAATTTTTGCAATTCATCACTGTTATTTAGAGAACTCGAATGAGTTACAAATCTCTTGAACAGCAAGAATAACATCAACATAATACTGTACTGTACAAGATATATCTTTCAGTTTCATGTACAAGAATCACTAGTCAGATGACAGTTCACAAAGATATTTCTTGTCTCAAATCCTTGTCAACAATCTATTCACAAGTAACAGGCAAGCTATGGCTTAAAAATTAACACTTTTTTTTCATTTTTCACTCATCCATGATCACCTCGCATAATAATAAATATGGTGAAATATCACTGTTAATGATTCCAATTGTTGACACATTTATTGTACAATAAGTTTTCAAGTTTTACCACTTTCAACGAGTCACGGTAGAATCTAGAGAAAAAGTTGTGGCATTCCAGTCATTTATCTGTTTTAATTTCACAGTTTCTCATCACTAACAATCACCTGTCCAGTCACTTGGTCGATCTGCTGCCTACTGTACTTTATTCCACTGGCTCCGAGAGCTTATCACACTTACTGTCATGAATAGTCATCACCATAAAGTAGCAAGCACAATATCAAGTCAAATTTTCATTGATAGGAAGTTTGTCCCGCACACTCTAAGAAACACACGACACATGTACTGTAGAGATGCACTGAAAAGTTACCACATGGATACATCTGCAATGTTCTGTTTGCAATCCACCAACGAAAATCAGACTTTATTTTAATTTCACACAATGTTCCTGATAATTTCCGCGCATTAAACGCAACATCACACTCGACAACTACGTGAGGACGAGGTAAATAACCCGGTAATTACGGCGACGTTGTGGCTAAGTTAAAACAACCTTCAGCTGAAAGAGGTCTTGCCATAGGTCAAGGCTACAACTAATAAACAAAATTTCCAGCTGTGGATACTGCTGGACACATTGGACCAAAGGTTCTAGAAGTAAACAAGTCCAAATAACTCCAACTTTTGCACTTTAAGACTTGTAAGGCCACTTTACTGTTGACAGTTAATTCCCTAATTCCTATCACAAATTTTTTTTTAATGAACTACAGTAATTACATCAATGTTTAACAAATTAAAAACTTTCATGTACAGAAAACAAACTCCTAACAATGTCATTATGTGTAGAGTAGTTCTACTATAAAAGAAGGCACAGTACAGTAATTAGAAGTAGTAATCCAATGTGTAAGAAAATAGATACTGTACAGGTGTGAATAAATATGGCTATAATATATAGCCAAATGGCCTGACAAATCCTCAGTGAAACTAAGTGTAGCAACTTGACCTTACTTCACAAGCATACTGAATTGTCCGGAGGCTCTTACTCTGGGTGACGCTGGTCGACGCAAGGGAGATCTCCTACGGGGAGACTTTGGCCGAGGGGACCTAGGCCGCGGAGATCGCGGCCTGGGGGACCTAGGTCGTGGTGACCTGGGTCGTGGAGATCGCCGGGTTGGGGTGCGTGCCATTCTCACACAACCCAAACCCCACTCTTACCCTGGAAGCAATAAGAAATACTGAATTAATAAACTATACTGCACTCAAGCAAGGAACCAATTCCTGCCCATCATAGTTGTTTATTTTCAGAACTGTGACTTAGATGATCCATAACACCTGGTACAGTCATTCTAGAAGTTGTCATGTGTAGGGGATAGAGGTGTGTGTTGGGGGAGACAGGACTGCAGGTGTAGAGGGGATGGGGCGAGTTTGTGTGCATACATAATTATATGCCAAATATTAGTAATGTAGGTCTTTCTATTGTCAAGTTATGCTGTTGACATACACAGTAGATACAGATGGCACTAATCACCCCACCGGTACTCACATAACTTTGTCAACTTAAGCAACAGATCTTTCAAATACAGTAGTACAGTACGTGTATATGTATTATCTAAACACACCAGGCCTTCTATGTACTGAGAGCTTTACGGTATGCAGATCCTTTAGTAACTGAGCTTACACCATCAACAGTGAACATTGAACAAGAGCTGTTAAATGTTAAAATAAAACAATTAAAAAGAATAAATTTTAAAAGAAATTCAGGAGGGTTGAAAAAATTATGCAAAACATTCAGCTATCCCATAACAACCAAGTACAGCCTCTTCTCGACTTAAGACAGCCCGGACATACGACGGCCATGGTCGTATAAAATATTTTTCACATTACGTATTTTTGAGTCTCGACATTGGTGATTGCGCTGTGTACAGACTTTTTTTTAATTCCCTTTAAAATGGCTGGCAAGCGTAATAGTGAGAATTCTCGTGGTGCTGAGAAGAAAAAGAGACACCCATTTTAGAATTTCTATGTACAGGTATTATCTTTGCCTTTTCGACTTACGACCTGGACGTCGGGACGGAACCCTATCGTAAGTGGAGGAGAGACTGTACAGTGAACCCTCGAAGATCTGGACTAAAAGGGGGGACCACCTGTCCGGAAAAGCAGATAGTCAGAATTTTCCGACGAATAATAAATGATATAAGAAACACCAAAAATACAGTACTAATGTAATGATAAACAAATTACCGTATATAAACCATGCATTTACCTATGATAACACAATAAGAAACATTGTACCATTAATAGAGTGAATAAAATAATATTCCCACAAACAACAATTGTCAACTCTGTTTATGTTTCCCACCTCCTCGGGCACCTGTGTCCAAGCAGCTGATGGGTCAAGCAGTGCCCATGAGCCTAAAATGTTCTTTGCTCTGGTTTGGGAATGTTTCTTAGGGAAACTTCAAGGAGGCTTCTCAGCCCAGAACCCCCAAATTTTTTGTCCAGATCTTCCGAAATCCGGATTTTCCGGGTCCGGATTTTCATGGGTTTACCGAATTGGAATTCAAAATCTGATCTTGAACTTTTAGTTCATAAAAATCACAGTTCTCACTTATTTTCATTGTCATGTCAAAAAACAATCTTGAGCAACAGCAATATGTCATTACTAGTAGGTACCTAGCCTGGTTCAAACTCAAGTCATAACATATTTTCCTCTCAGCAAGTCGTGTACAGATGCTTCTGAAAATTATAGAATCAATTTTATTATGCAAAGGAGGTACCATAGTTAATTTGGGTAGTGACCTCAAAAAAGCACACGACGGAAGAGTCCAAGATAGGAGAAGAGAAGAGTTCCAGTAGTTTTAACAAGACATCCATCTACATATGTGAGGTCTACTGGAATATTCAAAGACAATGCCCCATATTACAGATGCCAGGTGTAAAGACTTAAACCAACATAACATCTAATAATCAGCCAACAGAGTAGAAAGAGTTTGAAGATTAAGAAGTTGATATCAGGATAGCCAGCAATATTCACAACAGACCAATTTATTTCTCGCCAACTATGGGAAATTTGTAACAATGAAAAGATTGAGCTACTCTGAGAAACTATCGACAGGTAAAACCGTTGATAATGTAAAAGATTTAATTGTCATGGAGATTACAGTAGTGATGTCTGTTGATGAAACAGTGAACCAAAAGTCCCACACTGCTTTCCATCTGGAAGTTAATTCATAACATTTAAGTTCTAGGATATATTTCACTTTTGATCTCTGCATGCCAAATGTATAAATGAGGGAATTTTTATGTATCAGTATATATTCCTTGGGTATTTATGTGAATAATATTTTTACTAAAAATGCTGCATGTCATAGTCACCCAAGTCCTGGTCTTAGTGCATGTACAGTACTGTATTAAGGACCTCATACTGTGTCCTCTGTAGAAGTACTCTAACTTAGGCCAGGTGGAATATTTCATGCTACCATATAGTAATCTCCCCATTAGCTGGAATCCCCAGTCCCAAGAACTCTCCAATAGCCGGAATGGAAATCGAGCTAGAAAAAATCCGGGAAAACTCGTAAATCTCTCCAAATCGCACCGTTCTAGGCCTGGGAACAAATTCTCTGCGAGTTCCGAGAGACTGAGTCATGCTCTGACACTTCTGCATGTGTCCCCACATTCTGGGAGCTTGAGTGGACTAGCTGGTTTGGGTAAATTGGGCCGTAGGCTCACTTGTTGCGATTGGCTAATGCTGTTATGTGACTGCATGGAATGCCTGTGATAGGCTGATGCATCTCCCAGCTAAACCCATTATGACACTCTTAGTTCATAATCCTGTCATTGAAGTAGGTTGATTTTTTCGCTTGCTGTAGTACAGGTAATGTACATTACTGTACCAGGACACAATCAGCCAAGAGTACAGTGTTAAGATGTAAACAGTGATTACAGTACTGTAGTAATTTACTGCAAATTAACATTGTTTGTGTGAGCAAAGTACTACATACGGTAACATGCACAGCAGAGTGGACAGTGTTTGCATACCATAACCTAAGCACCACCAGCTGTTATAAGAAGGTACAGTAGAGGACAAAGCAGGCCAGCCTGTATCACTATTCGGCCTGCCTGCATCACAAGCTCAAGATGAAAGCATATTTTGTTTATCTCTATAGTGTATACAGCAGTAAAGGTATACTGTACATTACATAATTTTTATTATTTACAATATATTGTAAGTGTTCAGTGGTGTTTGCCTAAATAAATACAGCTCTGTGTCTGCCCATGCAAGGTGTGTAGTTTAGAATCTCAGAAAACTTTCCCCAGCACCGATGCATAGTTTAGAATCTCAGAAAACTTTCCCCAGTACCGATGCATAGTTTAGAATCTCAGAAAACTTTCCCCAGTACCGATGCATAGTTTAGAATCTCAGAAAACTTTCTCCAGCACCCGGAAAAATTCCAGGGATGTGCAATAATATCTGTCTGTGCGAGATATGTAGTTGAAACTCGAGGAAAACTTTTCCCAGTACAGTACCCTGAAAAATTCCAGGGATGTGGGATTTTTTCTGGGTTTGAAAATGTTGTCTCATTGCTCGGAAATCTCTCGTTCCCAGAAGAGCTCTGCACAAATTATTCCAGCTAACAGGGACATACGTACCTGTAATTAGTTTTAAGTTAATTTAAACAGCTACCTATACCTCACTGATTAGTTCCTCTGAGTACCTGAGATGTGTTATTAATTTTGTTTAATAATTATTATTGAAATTACACAAGTAGGCGAGTAATCTTTGATCACCCCAGGGAGTAGCAACCCTGTTTTACCAGCCAAGAGGGCGCATGAAAGTCTTACATATAATACCAGTTCCCACATTGTAAAAGTGGGCTAGCAATAGGAAGAGCATCAACAGTAAAACTTGGTTCAAATTTGCCTAATGGTAACCGGGACACCATGCCGTCAGGTATACAATCACTGATAACTCACTAAGCTTGGAATATGGCCATAAAATTGTGATGATACTGCACAAGTATGTGTACTGTATACAGTACAGTATTCACTTCTAATTTCTGGAATATAACCTTTGGTCTACTTTTACTTTATTTTCTCGTTGACGTAAAATGTCCGAGCGTCACTTCCACTGCAGATAATGATAAGTGATAATATATTTAATCTTAAAATATTCATCAAAAGAAACTATAAAATGACCCTCCCAATATTCAAAGGTGGAAGGTAATGAATTAAAGTTACTTAAATACTGTAAGGAGCTCAAATGGGTTTTTTGAATAATTCAGTTATACTGTATACGAGAGAGTAACTTTTTTCTTGGTAACTTTACTCTAAACTGAATAACTTTTCAGACAATTATCAGTACAGTACTGCATTCTTACTTCGCTACTTATCTTTTTGGGACTCTCGTTATCTCGTTAGTTTATTCTGGACATCTCAGCACCGAGTGTGCTCTCTATACAAAATTTATCTTTACTGCTAAAAACACCAGCATGTGAGAGATTCTATATTCATCATACCATACATTACTTGTATGATATATGGTATAGTATAGAACATTACAGCAAAATAAATTACAGTTCTGTACTTTATTATGTACAATGTACATAATAATATTTAAGGAGAATATCATATAGATGTACTGTAGGTGTAAAACAGAGATCCTTACATCAGACACTGCTGCCACACTCAGGATCCTGTTCTTATGTTAAGATAATTCATAAATTAGCCTGAAATATTATGATTAAAGTTTTGTTGACAGCAACTTATTCCTTATCTCAAGAAAATGACATACAGATACAGTACTGTATACTTGTGTAATGATAAGGAATTAAAATTTTCATGCTTTGTTCTTCCATTTTTTCTCATATACAGTACAGTAGAGTGCAATCTACTTCCAACCGCCACATCCACCCGACATCATTTATCCGCTTGATCTGTTGTTGACATACGATAAATAAACCTTATCAGCAAGTGCTATCCTAACCTTAATAAGATACAGGGTATAATAGTCACTATCAATACAGTTGCATAGTGACCTTTACTGCATCTTCATAGCTAACTACAGTACTGCACTGTACAGCTGTATATTGTTTAAATATATTTACAATGCAGTACTCTTGTAGAAAACTTTTTATATTCATTTCTGTCTGTGCACTATTTGTTGTACCTTTTTTTTTATTTCTCATACAGTACTGCACACTATTACTGTACAGGTATGTCATAATGTTCAAGCTTCCCTACACTGTACAGTATTAATAGAAGTTTGCAACTGTAGAGGCTTTTGCTCCACCCAGTTAACATTACATAACAGTACATCTATGATAAGTGATACATATTGCACTATACTATACCAGCAAAACAGAAGGTGCTAGTAAGGTTTGTAGGTCAACAAATCAAATGGCAAAATAGTGTCAGGCAGATAGGCCAGAACTCCATAGTTGTGTACCAGTACCTATAGACACAAAACACAGAAAAAATACACAAGTTTCAATTCCTCATCCTTACTTGCAATTTTCTTGAGGCAAGGAATAAGTTACCTTCAATACAATATTTATCAAAAATAGGTGGTAGTTTATGTGAGCAAGTGTCACCAAGTATTACCTATAATAAGACTTTTAATCATTTCACCACTTATCAGTTTACAAGCCATTAGGCAGTTGGTCTATCCACTGTTAATACAGGAGGAAACAGGAGTCTAGGAACCCTGTAATGTTTGGTAGGGTCACACTGGATAACACCCTTCTCCCAACTTACTCAAATAAATATGGTAATATTTGACAATGTGGAAGTGACATTAAGAAATTTCTCCATACAAGATAAATGATTTCTTACCACAGTAAAACAGACAAAAAGTACACAAGGAAAGCATTTTCATAATACCCAGTACAGTAACACTTCTAAATATTTCTTACATCATCAGGCTGTAGAGCAGACGCCAAACTCCACCTGGTATATCAGTCATGTTCATTTGTGTTTGATGCTTCTTTTCACAAAAAATTATTATTGTATTAAAATATGACTTATTTTAGGTTCAGTTAGGTTAAGTAGGTTAGTTGGGTTAATTTTATAAATGATTACGTAATTATCAACAATCTATCTCAGAATCTAGTGACAACAGTTAACATCCCTGAAGTATCAGATATTGCTATATTCTATAATTTATTATTCATAAAGTGAACCAAGCTAAACTAACTTACCAAACCTAAAATAAGTTCAGTAATACTTGGTGAGAATGGTCTGACTTTAGCAGCTACCTGAAAAAAAAAATCCCCATCCAAAATAAAAGTTTTCTTACCTCACAAAAAATAAAAAAAAATGCACTTCTCTTTTGAATTAAAAAAAAAATTCTGGGCACGAAGAAAATCTCGATCCTCCGTCCACCCACCATGTTTCTGTACCCTTTTTCATATTGGCCGATGGTTCCTTTCAATCAATCATTGTTGTTGTTTTTCCTTTTCTTACAGAAGATTTTTGTATTAGTATTATTATTTACAGATGGTCATCAAATTGCAACTTGAGTTAAGTTTTTTTTTCCATTCAACAAAATCCATCAAACAGTGTGAACAGATTACAACACCTTTTCTGAAAGCATTGTAGTAAGTGATTTCAAATATGGCATCACTGGCATCTCAAATGCAACTCACATTCTGTTGCTAGCAAGCAGCAAATTATGCTTACAATCTGTAATTTTTCATTCATAAAATTATGAAAACTAACCAAACCAAAAATTCTAGTTATATCCTATTTTATTCTTCTAAAATAGAATAGAATTCCTTTGTGAAAAACAAAAATCCAGTCAGAACATGGCACTGGTGGCAAGGTCGTGTTTGGCCGTCATCCGTTGACCATTTCACCCATTAAAACTACTACCTCGCATGATGCATTCCTTGTGCATTTTTGTATGTTTCTCAAAGTAAGAAAGCTTTTACCCGGTAACTTCAATGGAGAAATTTTGTCAGTTAACTGCTTAAGTCAGACCACTCTTGTCAAGCATTACCATAGATTACCTAGTATTTCACCCCCTAAAACTTTCTTTAAAAACAACCATTTATTCACAGAAACAGATACGAAGGACAAAAGAAGCTTGGCCATGTTCTCGCCAAAAGACTGAAAAAATATAAAAAAATCACAAGAGACATATGAGTACTGAATACTACAGTGTATTACACAAAATGTATTCCTTGTGCACTTTACATCCATTTCATAAAGTACAGTAGGGAACATTTTGCCTTGTTTGGAGAAATTTCCTAAAATTTTGCTAAGGACACTCCCACGTTGTCATATATTACCATAAATACTGGTACAGTACAGTATTAAGGGACTCGAAACAACTGTTTAAAACAGATTTTCCAAAAGGACTAAACAGTACTGTAGTACAGCAACACGTGCTCATAGCTTGAGTTTTGTTAGAATAGGTTTGGTCTATATTTCTTTTAGGTAATTCACTACAGATACAATCATTCAAATCTTCCTTTATAAGGGTACCATTATTATACAACTTATTGATACAGCTCCCATTACAACATAACAAGATACAAGACAGTGGAGCTAAATTCAAGCTTGCTTTACCATATACAGCACTGTACCGGAGATGCTGTCAAAAAGATTACAGTATAATGAAAGTGGTATATAAGGTCAATTTATAGTAGAGGACATAATTCAAATTTTTTTTAATGATAAGTTTAGAGAAAAACAAGGCAACTCTCATCTTTGACACCTTGCCATATTTTACCCATAAACGAGATATCAGGAGTTGACAATCAGAAAACTATTAGAAAAGCTACAATATTTTTGCATTTGTTGCCACCAACCGAATCTCGGGATTTTTTCTTTGCAAACAATAATTTAGGTTAATATATAGGACTAACCCGCCAGGGCTGCATAGCGACGATGCGGCCGTATCATCTCATGTCCAGAAATGCCTCAAATTTCACCATATCATAGTAAGTTCTTTCTGTTTAATAACTGGGGAAGTTAGGTAAAGTTAGTAGGTTTGTTTGGTTACGTCTGTTCTTCATAACCACAAATGTTAAGTAGTGTTTATTTTAAAAATATCAATTTTTTAACATTTCCAAACTACCACAGTGTCCACTATAATATAACAATGAAATTCCGGCGTTTTTATAATTGTTTTCAATCAATTTCGCTCGTGGGTTAGTCCTAAATAATTACCATAATTTAGACAATTCTAAGACCTAAAACCGAGAAGTTGGGGAGGTTTAGTTGGGTTAATGTATGAGAACAGTTACCACCAGAATGTCTAGATGAAATAGTCTTGCTTTCGTATGAACTTATCATTAGAAATAATTTTTGTTTATCAAATTATGTCCTGTAATATAAACTGACGTATATAATCATCACTACTTCTCAACCTTATTTTCATATATTCATAACACAACCAATCAGAGAAATGTATCTTAAGTTTCTTTTGTTCATGTACTACCTCAGTCACAGTAACAAAGAAAAAAAATGAGTACCAGCTATATGACCAGTCACATATATATTAATACCGCCAGAATTATCAATAATAATAGAAATTAGGACCTGGCGACCCAAGCTAATTAGAAAAAGACAAAAATGCACCTGGACATACCTGTGGTTGCTGCCTCCTGCTGGGCGGCGTCACTAGGCCATACCAAGCGGCAGCTGGCCACCTCCCCTACCACTAACTCCCTCCACTAATACTAACCGCGTACAGATACTTCAACAACGGATTGAATTGGCGGAGTCACTGTGGGTTGGAGGTTTCATCAAGTTCCTCTCTCTCCCTCACCGACCAAAACGCAGATCTATAATCGATGGGCGGCGGCGGCGTCGGGTTGCTGTGAGACAACCAACCTCCTTCATCCGCAATTTGCATCCCACGGCATATATATTTTGCGTTCCAGTGACGCTCAACTCTACCTAAGCAACTTTAGTCGACTGATTGACCATACCATCGAAGCAAGTGGGTACAATTCACGAGACGAATTACCTATTTGTACAGAGGCAGCGGCCACTCCTCTCTGAAGGTTGAATTTTCACTCACACTGTTGACGCTCCGGGGCAATGACGTCACGGGAGGGTAGGAGGGGAGAGGTAGGTCATCACCCTCACAACCTATTATAATTATCATACTATTGTACATTGAATCATCTGACTTAAAGATCAAACAATAAAATAAATATAAAGCTTAATATCTCCTTATAAAAACTTATCTGTAAGGCCAATTATAAAAGACCCAAAGCAATTATAATTACCCTAATATTGTCTGGTTGATTTCTTCTGATACAGGCATGTCACCCCGTGTTACATGCTCTGTAATTCCATAAAGTATGTTTTACTATGACCGCAGCTATTATTTCCTTTCTTTAAACTATATTTCACCGTTGTCGATATACAGTACATTGATTACAGTATAATGTAACGTCTGACTGCTATCATTGACTAAAATTAATAGTTTACACTTAGTTATAGAAAAAAAACATAATTTGGTCGTGATAAACGTGACAACTGTGTCAATGATTACACTGATCAGATTAAATTAGAAATTATAAAACTTTCGCGAAGAAAACGTGTACAGTATTACACGGAAACGCGAATTATTTTGATATAAGCGCCACCTATTAGTTTACTAGCCGTTCGGCCGGTTGGTCTATTCTTTATTACAATGAGGAGTATTTTGTTATGAACTTGACAATATGGCTCGATATTTTCCGATCGAAGTCATTTATGTTGATCACAAACACAGGGTGAATCCACTAAGAACCGTTTTTACCATCCCAATGTACTTTACTCCGTTTACGACCACTCTCCGACTAGTGTGTAGGTGTTATTTTTACCTTATTTACCTAATAGTCACTCACTGCAGGTGACCATGCTGAGGGAAGGCCATTGGCCTGTGTCGGATCCCTCCGTTGCTCTTAATAATTTTGTCAAGGGCTGTATTGAAGCCCAACAGTACTGTTCCTGATTCCACAGCTTGGGCTGGCTGACCGTTTCATAGGTCTACTTATACTGCCAGATTCTGGGGTCACTAAGTCTAAGGGGATAACTTAACTCTAATCTTAATTTCTAAGGGTCGCTGCCACCAGACCCCCTCTGGACAGCATGTAGCTCGTTAGGTAGCGGGCAGAGTGGACTAGGCATTGGGTTAGGTTTTCCATTGACCAGATCGATAAGGGTAAAGAAGGGTGAAACCATAACATGTCTTACTTGATTTATTCCTTATCAAACATACTGGTAAAAAACATATACATGAATTGGCCTTCCTCAGAAGAACAACGGAAATGTGGTTACCCAGATGGGCCCCAGACTCTTACATTGATGGCGTGTCATCCACCTACTTATTGCATAACAATCTGTGACCACCGTACCTCGGTCGTTCCTTCTTACAATATCCCTTAACACATCAGACTGCTCCACCTGTGTGGAATCTAGCACCGTCGGTTATCATACATAGTAGCACCATCTCAACACACCTGTTACACTCCATACCTGCAAGTATGTGACTCCTTGTGACTTTTAGGTATACACAACAGGCACCTCGTTCGCACACCGCCCTCGGTGGGTAAAGACGAGGGCTTCACCTAGAGACATACCAGCACTATTTCTGGTATTATAGGTCGCTCCAAGTGACGACTGCAGAGTTTCTCACGGTCTCCTTAGTTGTGACTATTCATTTGGAGTGGTGCGCTGGAAATCCACAGGTTCACAGTGGATTGGCATAGCGGGGAGTAGTCCCCACCTGTTGTGACGCTCAAAGGGACAATGGCGGCCGGGCGGCAAGGTACTCCGACCACATGGCACCTGAGGTGGCGGTAGAACGAGGAAGACTGAGCAATAATGTCTGACGGGCGGTTATCCCACCCCTTAACACATTCCTATTACACTTATATATCCGGCAAAGCTTTAAACTGTAATAACTTCTATTTATCAACCTTAATTATAGGGCGGGATATAGCCCGCTAGGACACTGACCTGAGGTGGCGGTAGAACGAGGAAGACTGAGGGCAGTGCCCCGCCGCTCCTCGTCACATAGGCCTACAGTTTCCAATCCTCAATTTACACCTTTGTTTCTTATGGTTCTCACCTGAACACTTTTCGGTATATTGTCACTCATGTCTTATAAACACATATTTTAATCCTAAATTACACACTAAGGTAAGGTCTTGGTTTGCTAGTGCTTGGGTAAATGCATGGGATTATAATATCAACGTGGCATCTGAGGCGGGTACATGACGCGCCTTGAAACAAAGGCTGAATGTTCATGGCGGGGGTGTATCAACTTCACTTAAAACTGTAATGAGGGATCCTCCTCTCACACATTGCACTATTTGAACACAGACATAAGATTCTCTGATCACTGTACCTGTCGTGGGTATATGTCACGTGAGGCTACGAGGTGTATTAAATTCATACTGACGCATACACGATATTTCCTTTCAAGTATAGTTTCTGGATCACTGTCAACACCTCACATAGTTCTGATACATTTATCCTTTTTCCAGATCATTGTACTCATGTATTTTCATATGATATCTGTTGGAGTTATGTTCGCTACACGCTCACAGACGTAAATAGTAAGACCTTCAAACCCTGATCCACACTTAGTCTTACAGTACACTAGTCCGGCTCAACTGGACTTTAACATTCATCTTATGCATACCCTGAGTGATCCTTAATGCTATGAATACATACACTTAATATGATATAACTATACCTGGGTACAATACAACACATGGTCTAGGAACCTTGAGTAGGTGAGTTGTCCTTTATCAATGTTTCCCGTTTTCTGAGGTTCTACAAGCGCGGTGCATTTGAATGTTATGTAGCGTAATATGAATTAAATGGGATTTTTAGGGATGACAATGATGTGCGCAGTACATAGCCTTCCCCTCCCAAAGATTCATATTATGCGAAATAATATGCAAAGCACTAACGCTGTAGTGTACATACATTTTCCAACATCCTAACAGTTCGTGATTAGAGTACCTTAATACATCAAACAAAACATAAGGAGACTTAAACGTTTCCTACGAGCGTCTCCGCTACCCTATACATCAGACAACCGTTTACAATCCTGCTAGTTCGGTGTACAATATATCAGTAAAAAGAAAATTATAAGGAGACAAACTTTTCATACTCGAGTCTCCGTTACCTATACATACAACAACTTATCAACTCTTATTTCAGTACAATATAGTATAGGGAACATTCCCTTAACAGTTCATCAGCGTAATACCTCAACCTACTTTTGGCACCAGCACATAAACAGTGACTCTTTGACATTACATCTACAACAAAAGTTCTCTGCATGAAATTACATATCCTGAGGAATTTAAATTCTTGTCTATGAATGGGGAATTAGTTACATCAGTCACTTCCTCAGATTACTACTTCATTTCAATAATAATTCCCCTTTTCAACACAAAACCGTGGTTCTAGATGTACACATTGGGGGCTCAGAACACAAAACACGTATTTTCTATCTCACAGTTCAGGAGATCTGGTGTTTGAAAGTCGGGGTGACTCCCTCACCCGGAGCGAGTCAACAACCCCCCAAAAAAAACTTCCAACCCACATAAACTGAGATTTTTTTCTTTCGACAACATAGGCAGCAACTGGATCTCCGGACTTCAGTTCAAAAGAACTGGGATTTATAATGTTGGGGTGACTTCAGTACGACTCTGTATGAAAAAATAATCCTTATATTCGTTGTGCATGACAAGTTGTTATGTTCTCTCGTGTTGATGGTGCATGATATTCACGTTTTCCACCTCTTTCAGGATTTTGAAGGTTTCAATGAGATCTGCCCGTATGTGTGTGTGTGTGTGTGTGTGTAATAGTGTAGTGGATTCCTCCCCTACAAACGCTGTTTGTCGCTGAGTAGCCGACCCCGCGAATTCCCCAGTGTATGCCTCGTGGTCTGGGTCAACCAGCGCCACCTTACATGACGGAGGTCAACTATTAAGCCACGCCTACCTCCGCTATATAAGACCTGACCTCGTGGTGACTTACCTCTCTTTCTACCTACAGCCAGTCCTCAAGCAATACCTCCTCCTCCTGCCTGGCGGCCCTCGCTCCAGCCAGCGACCATGGCGACCCACAAGCTTGTGCTCCTCTGAGCACCCTCACCAACCAGCTCTCTCTACATCACGCTTGTGACCACGCTGCCACTTCCCAGCACCAAGCTGCACTGTACATCCAATACAATATGTATACAGAGAACACATTGTGAGTTTCCTTTCTCCATCCCATCCTGAGTGTGAACCAAATTACCCGTACCCCACAATAGCATAATCAGAATTATTTTGGAGATCCTTAATAAATCAACATATCAATCAATCAGTCAGTCATTCAATCACTATATACGCTCGTATATGTATGTATGTTAGTTACAGTATGTATGTGCATTAGTTGGCGTGCGTGTGTGCTTGCACTTAACACTTTAAATATAGAGCAAGCTAGGCTGGGTGAAGGTCACGGAGAAATAAATAACTAAATTGCTACAACTACGCAGTAGAGACTGTTACTTCTGTCCTCGTCTTATTAATTTTCTTCAAACCATCTTCATGTTTGTGTGAGTGGTAATGATTCTTATATGGATGTTTTAATAGGAGGAAAGTTAGCGAGAGGAATAGGGTGGTTTGCTGATTACGTTTACGGGAATAATAATATCCCACGAAGTAAAATTTCAGTTTAAAATCAATACTCTCATACATATAGAATATACTTAAATATATCGTTTTATTCCTGTATTTCCGATTTGTTGTTCTTTCTTGTAATATATTTAGACTAGTTACTGTACGACCTCATTTTCCCTTGGATCTGTTTACAGCTGATTCTTCAAAAATAACCTTTTTCTCTACACTTAAGAAATAAATTTACTATAATAAAATATATTAAAATTCACAGTAGTATTTGATATGGTTATTTTAACTGTGATATGATGAAACTAGTAGTTGTTTAGATACGAGAATAAATGCAACTCACTATCGAACCCCACGGAGTCGTATAATATTAATGAGACTTGACTTTGATGATAATTTATAATATTTGCATTTAAAAAGAATTGTATAGAATTATTTTGATCCAATACTCAGCTCCCTCGCTAGTACAGTACGGGCCCTTGAATCAGCTTCTTATTTGTCATTGTTTGTATTTTATACCGAACCAACAGGAACGTGTATGGAGATTTTACAATTTATTTTATTAAGGATAAGCTTTTAGTGGGGTTTTGGGGTTATCTATAGTCAAATTAACTGAATATATACCGCAGTTTGGATACTTCCACTGCCCATGTACATAATAAATTACTATGAAGTTATATGATGAATCTAATGAGCAAACGTCTATCTAAAAATATTTATCGATTGATCTAATTTTTAGGTTCGGGTTGAAGGGGTTGGACGGACTCGCAGCTGGCCAGAGATAAGTCAATTTCACTACTGAGGAGACAGGAGTCAGTAGATGGTGGACGGTGCATGGAGCAGGAGGATGATGTTCTTACCATGTACCTCACGAACACTCTCGTCCACAAAACTTTTCAAGTGTATTGTAATACCGGTGGCTAATTATACCAGGTAGGTTGTCCTTAGCCAGAAATAACTTAGCATGTTTGTGTGTGGAGAGTTAATGGCACACCAAATAGTGTCATTACAGAATGTTATAATTTGGGGGTATTGTTGCAAGTATATGATGACTAAACAACCTATATAAGTTTGAAACACGTCTAGTACTGCTCTCTGTTATATATTCACTTTCCTGCATCTTGTATAAATTGCTGTTTATAGTATCCTTTTCACTGTTGTGGAAAGTGGCACACTGGGACTGATATCATCAAATGGGTAGGTGTCTTGTTTATAAACCAAGCCATGTATGTTGATATATGAGATAATCACATTTTCTTCAGAAGCCCATTTACATCTCATTTCCCTACAATTTATGAGCTAATTCTCTTCATTCTACTGTTTGTATTATTAGCCATTCGGGGAGTTGGTCTGTCCAGTGATAGTACAGTATAGTTCATGGGGAAACCTCAGTGCCTGGAGGAAACCTGTGATGTTTAAGGTCGCACAAGATAACAACCTTGTTAGGGTGTCCGGGCCAAGATTGTTGGACAAAAGCCACCAAGGACAAATAATGATGTTTTAAAATCATAAATTTTATTCTTTATTATTTACAGTTTATAAACCTAACCTAACCTTTTGGTAATTTGCAGTTTAACTGAGGGTAAAGTTGTAGTTTTGATCATCTGGGGAATCTTGGGAATTTAACTATTGGAATCTGTAGTTTAAGACAGTTCTGAAGACGTTTCTAATATGATGTTTCCCCCTTAAATGTCCTGACAAAACCTCGTGAACTGAGCATATGTAAATCGTTTGAGAGGGAAACATCGTAGAAGAAAAGTGTTTTAGAATTGTTAAAATTACCAATAGTAAAGATAAAAATCCTAAGATTCCTGTGTTGTCTGAAAGTTAAAATTTACCCTAACTACACCTAACCTAACAAAGGACTCTACTGGAAATTAACACCCGATATCTTTGTCGGCTATCATTGGTCAAATTGCCTTACTGTTTACTAGTGTTTGTATATGTGCACTGCACTGTCTTAGGTTCTGTTCATTGGAAATTGTATGTCTGCATGGTCTATGTACACTATATAATTATATACAGTACCTGCATTGCCAAAACAAATGTAAACTTGTACAGTATTATGATTTTACTGAATAAACATCAAACAATCAATTCTTGTATGTTGTTGCAAGTGAACTAAGCCCCAGGTTGATTCTTTGCTCACGAATAAGCTTTAACTCCCCCAGGAAGTAGTTTATATTTTTTACTTGGTTTTCCTCATGAAAAATTCTAAGTTCATTTCTTTTAACCCTTTGTGGTCATTCCAACCATATTTGTTGTGAGGTACAGTATGTCTAAAAAGAATTAGCCAAGAGACTAAACAAAACCGTTCTAACAGTAATACTTTAGACGGCTGACTCGTGGGAAGAAGCCACTTACGGATATTTTCTATAAAAGAGAAGTTGTTTTTCTCCCCACGAAGATAAAGAAATTGGTGGAGGAATTGCAACTTCCGACTTCTGGTTTTCCCTTGTTTTTGTTAAGATAGTTCAGTGAGTTGCTTGGACTGCCATGTTGACCTTCCTGTTGACTTTATATAGAAAGGCAAATTGACCCTTAATGAAACTAATATAACCTAAGATATATAACAAAATAAATATTTTCAATTCTAGGGTCATGAAGGTTGTCTGGGTTATCCTGTCATCATTCAGGTGGTGAAGGAGCACTTTTCCAATTAAGGTTTTTGCCCCTAGTTTCTCTTGTAAATAATAATTAATGTATGTACATTTAAAAAATATTTGTTTGCACAGTAATTATAAGTACAATATTTTATGTGGCAACCAAGGCATGGCAACTGAGTATGTTTGTTGGTTGTAATAATGAGGAACAATCTTTGTAACGATCCTAATAAGGAGCGAAAACTGAACAGGAAACGGACAGAAAAACTCAGAAATTCTCGTACTGCAATGTCAAAATATTCTGAACTTGGTTAATTCGGATTTTTCGGTAATTCGAGTGACCCCATAGCCCATTTTTTTTAATTAATGAGGGTATAGTGTACAATATAGTACTGGCATTTATATTGCTGTACTGTACAGTACTAGAATGTTTTAAATTCAGAAAATACCTTGCAGGAGGTGAGAGAGTACATAATGTATGTACTGTATAAGGAATGTTAAAGAAAAGCAAGTAAGCAGTGCTATGGAGATGATAAAAGAATAATTATGCATTTTAAAACTCTTGTGTGTGGATTTATTTATTCGGAGTTTGAACATTTAATACTACGGTATACAGCTCCTCCCCGACTTACGACCACCCGCATTTACGACCTGCCTCAGTCGTACCAAAATTTTGTCAAATTACGTATTTTCGAGTCCCAACGTCAGCAGTGATTGCGCTGTGTACTGATACAATTTTCGTTTGTAGTTCACTTTAAAATGGCTGGCAAGCTTAAAAGTGAGAGTTTTGTGGTGCTGAGAAGAAAAAGAGACACCCATTTTAGATTTTCTGTGTATTATTTAAGCATTTTCAACTTACGACCATTTCGACTTACGACCTGGATTTGGGTCCCTAACCCCGTCGTAAGTCGGGGAGGAGCTGTACATGAGAAATTATGCAGTAGATAAATTTTGGCTATTTTTTTTCAGTAACTACAGGTTAGCTGAAGTTGGCAAATTTGAATCTCCAAAATTGACAGGAAAATATGAAACAGGTCAGCTGTTCCTACACCGAGTGTTTGGTTACCGAGGGGTTGTTCTCTTCCCATGGCTGGCCAGAGTCTATGACAGAGATGTCCCTAATAAAAAGGAATCCAAGTAAGGAAAATGCTGTTTGTTGTGCAATAGCTACTTCAAATACCTGTTCTGTACTGTAATTATTTAATGTTTTATTCATATTCATTGTTATGTTTCATTATACAGTACAGGTACTGTACTTTACTGTATATGATATAGTAGTGTACTGATACTGTTTGATGTGACCTTCACTTTTAATCATTTCTATGTTTTTGGCAATATTCCAGACCAATAGAAGAGAATATGAACTATAACCAAGTTGGAAAAGAGGTGAAAGGAAGAGCTCACACATACTATCAAGTGCTTATCGATTCTCGAGATTGCCCATACATTGTAAGTACAGTACGTACCGTAGTGCACTTCCGTAGCCTTATGATTTTAGCCTTCCTCGGAAGAGTTCTGAGAAAGACTGTAAGGTCGAAACGTGTCAAAGGTAAAATTATCAGCGTCTGCATATAAATGTTGAATATGCTTTGTTTAGTGTCAAATATAGTACGGTACAGTACAGAAAAAATTAAAAATGACTAGACTGATGCTTGATAGCCTTTTCATTGGGGTCTCTTTACTCATGTTTAACTGCATAAATGCATAGTGTGTAGGGGAGGAAGGGAAAAAAAATGCACATAAAGTAGTCATTCATGGCATTTATAAAATAAATTAATCACCTTCTAATCATTTACAGAGAGCCCAGACTGAAGCTGTTACATTCTTAGGTAATCAAGACAATGGCAGAACCCTATATGCAGTGCCAGGACTAGATTACATAGGACACGAAGATGTGATGCCATATGTTGCAGGAAGCAAAAGGCCGATCAGACATGACTTATTTGATAAGTTTTTGTCATATGTCCCAGAGAAAGGTTAGCCCAGTTTTTTTTTATTTTTTTGTAGATTTGACTTGGTGCATAAATTAATTTTGATGCAGCCGCCTTTAATGTTTGTTCTTATGAGGATAAATTATGACCTGTAAAACACCTATTATACTCGATGACAAGAAGTGTAGTGATTCAGTATCTCTGCCTACATGACTGTGTACAACCAATCCCCAGAGGTTAATTCATTAGGGTGTAATGCCCAAGATACACTTATGCAACATCAGGACCATTTGCACATCTAGTGTGAAACTTTCATACTTGGAGCCTGTGGCTGTGGCTTCGGTTTCCTGTCTTGGTTTAGTTGTCACACCCCCCCCCCCCTCACCCCTTTGTAAATTCACATACAGTATTTTTAAGACATGAATCATTCTTCTAGTTCTCTTTTTACATAATTTTCATAATGATGTCTTGAATACACACAGGTATCAACCTATTTACGATGGGATTATGTTCCTGAAAAACCCATCGCAGGCCGAATTACCTTAAATCGGGATTATTATAACTTGGGGTTCAGTGGGATATGTTTCCAGCCAGTCGGACACCGACTTGTATCACCGAAAATAAAATTCCTACACTAATACTATACCTACAACACAATAAACAATACTCACCACATCATTAAGAACAAGCCTGGTCATCACATGTCCCCTTCAATGCTAAGGGGACTCTTGAAGGTGGAACGGAAACTTCACAGACTCACACACAGCCTCTGGGGAGTCTCTTGCTGCTTCACAAAGTGTAGGGTAAATGAACTGGAGAGGTCGTGTTTTGAAGTTAGTGGTTGTGGACCTAAATGATAGTTCTGAGATGCTTTGGCTTAGATGGGTGGCCTGGAGGGGTATGATGATTGATATTGTTTAAAGAACAAGAGTATATTGTTAGCAAAGTACAGAGGGAGGGATTGTGGGCAACAGAATGTGAAGAAAAATAGACTAGCTATTTCCTATTTTTTACATTTTTTGTTTCAGAATAAAACTAGCTGTATTTTTTTGTAATCATAACTGCAGTATTCATTCATGAAAATTTTAAGCCTTAAATTTTGGTACCTGGTGCTTTTTAGCCAGTTGTCTTTATAATATAAACATTTTAGCTTTAGGTTTTTTTTCTTCAGTATTGTTTATATGGAATTTATCATTTAATTTTCCAGTATTAGATTATTCTTGTATTTGGGATTCATCTTCTAGACCCACCATTTGGTGCTCGTGAAACACTGATGGCATGGCAGGAGCGTAATCACCCATGGCTGGAGCTCTCCGATGTACACAAGGAAACTACGGAGAACATCAGAGTCACCGTTATACCCTTTTATATGGGATGTAGAGAATCACAGAATGCCAATGTTTATTGGGTAAGTTGAGGCACTTTTAGCATTGTAGTCTAATATTCATCTATGCATATTATTGTCTGTTCATTTGCATACTTGACTTGCATGAATGAGTAAATTGGCGTTTTCAATATACCGTAATAATATAGTATGTTATATATAAATGTGTTGCACCGTTTGCAGTGGCGGTACTGCATTCGTCTAGAAAACCTAGGAGATTTGACAGTGCAGTTGAGAGAGAGACACTGGCGCATATTCAGCTTGTCTGGGACTTTGGAGACAGTGCGTGGACGGGGTGTTGTGGGACAGGAGCCAGTACTCTCCAGTCAACAGCCGGCCTTCCAGTACTCATCCCACGTGTCCCTACAAGCACCGTCCGGACACATGTGGTATGTTGAATCCCTCTAAACCTTCATTATCTATACTACTTTTTAAAGTAAATTAGTTAGAAGAGGTATACCAAGACACACAAGATACAATTATGACCCAATAATTCACTCAAATGTTGTATAAATGTTAAACCTTAAACTGTTTGTTCAAGCCGAGAGATTTCCATTTTAATTCATTCTTAAACTTTCAAATGCAGTTTGTCCCACATGTCCTTGGTCATCGCACATTCCTTTTACACAAATTAAAGAGATTTTATAGGGCTCACCTATTCATTGCTTGAGCCTTCTGTCTTGGCTCCAAGTTTTTACACTTATAATAGACTACCACAATTTTAGCTCGGTACTACAGTATTTAACGATTCACTGTTTCCTCTACAGGGGCACTTTCCGAATGGAGAGAGAAGACGGATTTACATTTGATTGTCGCATCCCACCATTTTCATTAGAAAGTAAACAGGATGATAACACACAACCGAGTGGTATTATTTAATAGGCATTGTTTGTCATCACAGCCACTATCTGAGAATTAAAGACAATAACCAAAATAATTCTTAGGTGCAAAGAAAGTGATGTAAAGATATTTATTTTATAGTTCAGTGTATTAATCGAGTTGAAAGTTAAGAGAACTCCTTAATTCATCAGTAGAATTGGTAATCAAGTTCAAGTCAGGTAATGGCAATCATCATATATATCGGTTGTCAATCTGTGTTTACTAAGATGTATTAAGGTTGTTCCTGTAACATATTATGTATATATACTGTACTTTGTAAGTATGTTGTTAAAGCAATATTGATCACCCTCTATAAGAAATTCATTTTGTATTACTAGAAATTTAATTTTCTTATGAATGAAACTTAATAAATGTTTTTAAGATTAAATTTTTATTAATAACTTTTTAGGACTGACTTAAGTGACCAGTAAAACAGTGGACATATCTGGAATTGTGAAATCACTTACGCAGCCTTCTCAAGCTCTGTTTAGTAATTAATTTGGAAAAACCTTAACAGCCAAACATAAGCCATAGCATGGCTTGACTTATTTAGTGTTTTCATAAAATTTAATCTTAAATTGTACTATAATCACAAATATTGATATCCTTTATGTGTCTTAGAGGTATCAATTTCATCTTATCCCAAATATCATAAATGCTATCCCTTTGAAAAGCCACGATTGTTGCAGTGGGATAGCTGAAAATTATCCGCAAACAGCTACAGTGGGAAAAGTGATTGGGAATCACTTTCCTGTGTGGGCATGACTTACCCATGGAGACCACTGCATAGAATTTTACATCATTCACTCTAAAAAGGTACTGTAGTTTCACTGGACTGTCCAGCCATGGCATGTGCATTTCTTAAGGCCAAATTATTTAAGTAGTCACCATGTTTATTGTCAATGGCTCCAGAAAAAAAATCTCCCACTGATTTAAATAAATCTGTTAATTTACTGGAGAAAACCATAAGACTGTGCAATGGTCCCACATCCACTACTTGTCTATTGATATTCGACTTTAATTCCTCTTGTACTTGTGTACTGTAATTCAACTTCACTTTTGTCAAAACCTCCTTCCTATACTTGTCCTTTCAGAATTGCTCATTATCTCTTACTGGGTCCTTCAACATGAGAGGGAATATAACATGATGCTGTCTATCAGTCAAACTTTTAGCTATGATATTTGTGCCTCTCACTATTGTCTAGTTTAATTCCTGGCCTGGGATATGAGTGAGAATGGTGTTATCCATTGTGACTGTACCAAATTTTGCAGTGAGTACTGGGTACTCGTTTCCTCCTATACTGTACTGGTCAATGAAAACCGTAACAAAGAACTGACCAACAGGACGAATGGTTAGTGAACTGATAAGTTGTAGAAAAGCTAATTATGTACCTCTAGCATCTTAGTTGTCGTTTGAGCAAGTGTTGGTTGACTATTCAGTTTTAACTTACCCATCCATGCATTCAGTGTGTCCGTCCTTCAAATGATTCTTGCATAGGTAAATAAACTGTCATCCACACCCCTTTACCATGGAAATAATGTTGAAATTAGAGTGTGAGGGGAGACCAGAAGCCATTCATACACATATACAGCTATACAAACATATACCTAAAAGATACATTTAAATTACATGAAAAAAAAAATTTGCGCGAGACGGTACAAAGCCTCTTTATTGGCTCGTATCTCAAAACTAATATTTTTTTTCATTAAAATTTTAAAACCCTCAATTGCAGTGGAGTTGCAAACTCGATTTTAAAATTTGTGGCCAAAAATTCAAAATTTGTGGCAAAGCACCGGTTACTTCAGCGCTCATTTATAAAGGAAACTATAAAAGTTGAGGAAATATCGTTTCAATGCACTTATGTTACTTAGAAATCAAGAAACTATAATATAAACCTATTAAATCAGAAAAAAATGAAGTGGGAATGAATTGTGTGTGAGGGAAGGAGGGTGGGCAGCCGGCTGAACTCGCCACCCCTTTATAACTGTAATTTCACCATAATTCTCATAATAGATTCATTTGGTGCTGGGATAATAAATTAAAGTAAAATAATCCCCCCCCCAAAAAAAAAAAAAAATAAAATATCCAATGCTAGACCCCAGATGAGTTATCCAGTTGTATTAAATTCCTGGTAGTTTGTTTACATAATAGACAAACAACTGACGAGCCTGCCTGCCTCCATGTTGGTTTAACAGTGTCACCTAGATGATGATTATGAGAAGAGAAGCGGTTTATGTAATATAGAACTACTACTTGTACAATATCTGTCTCTCAGTACTGTATTTTTGTATGGGTTATGTATGATATTTAGTGTTTATTAAAGCAGTTTTGGAACATTAGTGTATATTATGGCATCAGGAACCTAATTATTTCTATTTAAATCGAACTATAATTAGCAATTTGATAATACAAGGTGTTTTCTGGTACTTACCCCACAAATTATTGTGACTCCACTGTACAGAATTATTTTTAATGCTAATTTTGGCATATTTTATCCCAAAACATGAAAATCCAAACTCTCTCTGAAAATGAAGGCTTCTGTAGCTGTAAAGACCAATAGTTATAGAAATAGGTGGTGCATGAGGGTATTTAATGGATTAATTATAAACACAACCAACTGTAGTTTTAAAGGGAACATCTTGCTCAACTTTTAGTTACTTTTATTTAAATCAAGACTAAATGATGGGGAGGATTGCATCTGCCATAATTACTATATGCATAACAAGGGCCTTAACTGGTAAATAAATTTTCAATAAACTACTTGTTCTTTACATGAAGCTGTATAGTGAATTTCATTGACCACGAAGCCTTTCTAAGGTTAGGGAATTAAAACAAATCATGTAAAGCCAGATGGGCTCCCAAAATACTCTGTACCTGGTTCATATCATGATTTTTTACCTTGAATTCTAGGAGGCGGCTTTCCTCCACCTCAACTTGCCTGAACTCAAACCTTTCACTATAGTAACCATTAGATATTTAGCTGAATCCTTGACAGGAAGGGGGTAGGAATCCTTATCTTGAATACTGTACAAAGAGGTTCTACCAATGTAGAATAGTTGCTACGTTCATACAGTTACCGTACGCAAAGCACCGAGTCATCTTCCTCCAGATGTAGTCTGTCTCATACAACCAGATACTCACAGATGATCTTCTGGAAGAGGCTCACGCCTTGTGGTATAACTCGTTCTTCCAAAGACTGAAGCAAACAGCTCTTGTCCATAAGCCCCCCCAACTAATGATGTCACCATGTAACACACATTACCACATTAAATTTTCAAGTTATTACTATATTGTTAACTTTCAGTATTTATAATACAAATGTAATCTTTCCAAATTTATTCACCAGAATTAAAATAAATTATGAAAACCATTCAACTCATCTCAATCTGATGAATAAACCTGATTATCCATGTACAGTGGGGTATGCTATAACAAACGTAATTGGTTCCAGAACCTCGTTCGTTATAGGATTAATCCGTTCCAGGCCCCCAAATACAACCACCTAACACTGAAAAAATTCTGTGGAAAATGTAAAAAATACGGTACTTTATCTTACCTTAGTGTTATTCAGCATGCAGGTACCCCTAAACACTGGCACATCACTATCACTTCCACTGGGAGTCTTGGCTTTAAGGTCCTCAAACAATTGTCTGGCCTTCTCACAAATTATAGCTTCACTAATGTTACCACCTGCCATTTCTTTCTCCTTTATCCACACTAAGAATAAGTTTTCCATCTCTTCAATCACATTACACCTTGCTTTGCTAAGTCTAAAGATTCCCTTTGCCACTTGCACAGTTTTTAACTCCTCTTTATTCTTCAAAATCGTACATATAGTCGATTTAGCCATCCCATATTCATCACTAAGTTTCGCAATGCTTCTTCCATTCTCACGTTTCTTTATAATTTCTTTCTTAGTTTCAAGGGTTATTAGCTTTCTCACTCGCTTTGGACGACTCATTGTTACAATTGTATACTTGTATAACAAAATAGTTATATAACGCGAATTTCCACATCAAAAGACGAAATTTTAACAATAACAGTGGTGCACTGGCTACACAATGAGACAAAGATGGCGCCTGACGCTCTTCTTGTGGGTCGCGGTACAACAATATTCATGCGCCAGGCGAAATAGTCCCGTATTCATCCACGTTCGTTGTAGGAGTTGCGTTCGTTATAGCATTCTCAATTTTATAGGTAAAACCGTTCGTTATAGGAATATTCGTAGTAGGATCCGTTCGTTATAGCATACCCCACTGTATGCTCATCAGCATCATTTATGTAAAAAATTCAAGGATTACAAACAGTATATAGAATGACTTATCCTTGACAATGAATACATTCAATAATAAATTCCTAGTGAAGTTCACTAACCTCACACATACAAAATTCATTTAAGCAAATTGTCACATAAAATATTTGTCAGTCTGTCCGTGGAAATATTAAAAAATAATTTCCACAATACTTCTTTTAGCATTGAAACCAATGTTAAAGGTGTGGTTTTCACTCTTATCACATGAAGGAGTATCAAACAGAACAGCCTCTTAGACATTCATTTAATGGAATAAATACATAACTCTTTTAAAACCTGTTTATATATCCAATGGTAGCGAGTGTACAAAGGAGTCTGGGAGGAGAGACCAGATAACAAAGGAGAATACTGCTACGTAAGAAAGAGCATAGAAAACAATGTGACATTGTAAGATGGCAGGCAGATGGATTCATGACTCCTCAGTTCCACCCAAACTTTATTTAATTTTTTTTTTAATTTGCATACAGCCATCCCTTCCCACCCTCCATATATCAAGAGAAGATTCTGAGTTTAAGTGCCATTTCATTTCCAGAAATAAATTCTTGGATTTGCAAAACAGATATTCTGTATAACCAAAGATATAAACTAGCCTAAATCTTTCTCCAGTGGACAGACTTTTGAATTTTACACTAAAAAGGCACCAATCTTGTTGTCAGGTGCTTAAGATGGTTCTCTTGCAACATGCCAAGATGCAGTGAATTGAAGGCATCTACACTATCTCACCACAAGGATCTTCCAGGGAGAATCTTAGCTTAAGTGCTGCATTTGCCCATCTGGTATTTTGGAAGAAACTGTATACAAATAACTCTCAGGCACATTAAAACATAGGTGGTAAAGTCTCTTACTGTGCTTGTTATTGTGTTGACCCCAAACAGAATGACCTATTGTAGAATACTGCATTTACAATATTTCCTTTTAGTATAAGAGGTATAATTAGGGTGAATTTCAAAAGGGACCTAAGCCTACAGTAGAGCTATACTGTGAAGAGCCAATGAGTAAAACATAATACACTGGGTCCCTGAGTTATGGGAATTCTGGTTAAAAAAATTTGCTCTTATGGAAATTGTAAATCATAACAGTATCCCTAAAATCATGATACGGAATGTAAATTCGTCCTTATAGAATTTTACAAAAAAATATTAATGCCCCAAAAAATCAACAAATTTTTTTATTTATTTTAAGAAATTCAAATTGCATTTCTGTGTGCTGATGATGATGGGGGCAGGCTTTGTTTTGAATATGGGAGTGCGTCAGTTATAGTCCGCCTCCGCGACTAGCTATTGTTCTTTCAAGATTTTTCAACACTCTGAAGTGTATTCCCCTAAATGAGCATGTAAAGGAATTACACTTGATGTTAAAGCTCAGTGTTTTATGGAGGTTTGATGCTGGAGAAAAACTTAGGTCCATCTCTAAAACTTGTGTATTTTTATGTATTTTCCCTGTACAAGTACTACTATTTGTGGTAATATAAAATGTCTAAAACTAAAGTTTTTTTGTTATATGTAAAAAAAAATTATATCTCCATTTATAAGTGTTTTTATTACTTGTGTTGAACAAAAAAAATTGTGTGAAAGCATCTTCACTTTTAACATGGGAGTACTTCGGAAAAAATGGTTCGCGTTCCGGCCACTTTTTCAAGAACACATCCATTCCATAATGCAGGGGTCCAGAGTCAAAGGGTCAAATATCCTAAAAAATATCTTAACCTCCCCAAAAAATGCAATTACAATAAATTACACCCTGTGTTTTCATGGAATATGTTCAGCCCAACTGAAGAAATTCACATACAGTACTTGGATCAGTTTGAAAGGTCTAATAACACCTCTGTATACATAATTCAAAACATAAGTTACTATTCACCTAGTCCATCGACAGCATGCCTCTATAGTGTAAAATGCTAGTTAATGTAAAAAATTTACCACATCTATATTCCACAATGTTACAATTTAGAAGAGGTATTTGTGATGCTGTATATAACACTAACAAGGATGGCTATCACAAGTGCATTACTTTACTACCACCTATGAATTAATACCTCTGCCTGCAAGAAAGATATAAACTTTTCATAACACAAGTGAGCAACAGAAGTCTTCTCCCTCCAGAATTTACACAAGAGAAATAGAAGAGAATGAAGGTTAAGAGGATAACAAAATTTCAAGATGAAACAATTGCATCATTTATGAACTGGTAATAGCTCAGCATCGACCACACACGCAAGTTTGGCTGCGCCGGGACCAAGCAGATAAGCAGGTCATCACTCTTATATTATTTTTGTCCATTTCCAATGTTTCTTGGCCACCAATCATCTCCAAGTTAACTAATTACTTTTGGATATTGACAAGTTCTCTCAAGTCAAGTATCCAATTTCATTATATAGAGAGATCCCCTTGACACTCTTTGTCAACCATGATTAAAACTGTATTTTTGTTTTTTTGTTTTTTGTTTTTGGTCCAATCACTATCAACTGTTCCAAACACTTCCACTGGTAACAATGGCTATGAGAAGCAGCTAACAGTAACCTGCCGCACGATGGATACAGTAATCCCAATGTTCCTTATTACAGGTTGAACTTGGCTCTCGTGGCAAAGATCAGAAGCTACAGCCGTACACTTGCCGTTCCCGGCAATATATTGAGGGTGAAATGAGCATCTGCAGAGAGAGCATGGGACTGATGAGAGCAGAAGTTGACCCCCGGGCTCTCGTGATCCTTTCCCCTCACCCTCCACGGCTGCACGACTGTATCTCTTACAAAGGAAGGTTTCACAGCCTTGGCTATGCTCCAGTGAATAACCTACTCTTCACGCCACATATGAGTAGATTTTCCTGTAACAAAAAATAACATGTACAAAAAGCAAACACCATATACAGTATAGTATACCAATTGAGCATGAGCTATGGAAATTATTTTTCATCAAATTACTTTATCAAACATTAAATTTACTCACCTATCTTCTGGAGTGCGGGCCAAATATTCCCGCTCTATGAGGCTTTCAATTCTTTTCTTGATAAGTATTGGGGACGGTAAGAAGCGGGACTTGAGCTGATCTGTTACTTCAGCAACCAAGTTGTTATGCTGTAGAGAGATAATACATGATTAAATGAAGGATTGATCTTCAAATCCTATCTTATGGCCAAGGCTGAAGTTAGGCAACTTGAGTGACACCATGTCTGCAATTTGAAATCCATGAAACTCTACAACAGTGATGGTTCAAACTATATCATGAATTACCTGTAGTTAATTAGTTATACCTTCTTACTACTTCAGTCCCCGAAAAGACCACTTAAAGTAGAAACAACAAATTGTGGTGTCACATCAGCATGTATACCTAGACCTCATCTCAGTCAGCTAAATTGGAATCCAAGACCATACTACTGTATTCAGTTCCAACCCCACCCCCTGACCAGACCATGTTCACCACCTAACTTGACATCTCACCCCTCCCACCCAATTGTAAAATGACCCCAATGTCAAAGAAACAAAATTAAGGTGTAGGCCAGGGACACCATCCTAAATTTTCCTACAAGTATAAGTTTGTCACCCCCCTTGACCCAGCTGGGGTTGACTCTAAGCCCTACCAAACAGAGCAAGAATCATGTTCTTCCTGTCTCTGAACCTATATCATAACTCTTCCCCTAAATTACCTCTGAACTGCACTCGAGGAACACCTCCTCCAAGTATCCATGCCTCCTTCCGATAATAAAAAAGCCAGAGGACCAATTGTCCAGAAACCTAGTCAAAAACTACTCTAACTGCAAGACTTCAAGACTTGAACCTTTCTCTTGAAGGGTTATGCCCTTGGTAAAAAGAAAGGTCTCCAATTTAACTACCAGTTCTTATCCTATAGAGAAGGGGTTAGAATAGAATGACATTTGCAAAGAGCATATCATCAGACTCCAAATTGATAAACATTTTGTTCTTTAATGTATTCTGACCATGGCATCCCTTTCACCTGAACAAAGCACCTGTGCCTACAAGGAACAGTACAGGCACCTCTTGATTTACGCATTTTTGTTTTATGCCGTTTTTAGAATAACGCGTGTGGTCCATTTACACTTTTTTTATTTATGCAGGTCTACTGTATGTTTGGAATAATGTGATCATCGACAAACATCATCACTGGGCTGGCAGAGGGGTGGTGAGGTGTTGCCAGGACCGTACAAGGAGTGTGGGCATGCAGCTTCCTGCTTTGCAATCCCCAGTGTGTGGATCAGTCTAAAGTCACAGAGTGCTCCATTATTTTGTGATGTAGTACACTGTATATAAAGTATATATTGCACATATTTTGCCCCTTGCATCATGCCACCCAAGTGTTCATCAAGTTCACCTGGTTACAGTGGTGCTAAGAAGCAGAAGGCTATTACTATTGAGACGGATATGTTCAAACGTTATGAGAGGTGAACGAACAGCAGATAATACATGTGCCCTTGGACTTAGTGAATCTACAGACTATTCATGATACAAGGATGGATGATTAAGGAGAATGCCAATAGTGGAACATTTATCAGTGCATCTAAGACCTTGTGTTTCAGAAGTTTGATTATGAAGAGAATGGAACTAATGTTGAGCACATGAATTGAACACCAAACTCACAAAATGGTCCTGTCAGCAGGCCTGTAATAAAAACAAAGGCCCGGAGTATTTTATATTACCAGGTACGTGCATACAGTACGCCCGGATAATTCGCGGATTTTTATTTCGTGGTCCTCTACTATTTGCAGATGACATCCTGGATGTACCCAAGAATGTCTGCGGGTAGTATTAAAGTTGCCAGCATTTTCACGGCTGGGACAGGGAGCCATTCGTTCTAGAGACAGTACTGTAATTTCCTTTACCTGTATTGTGTGTGTGTGTGTGTGTGTGTGTGTGTGTGTAGAGACACACACAAAACACATAGATAAATAGTAGGTAGTAGGCAGCTATCAAACAGGAAGATATTGGAAACATAGTGTGTTGTCTAATGGTAGACCCTGCTGTCATGTCACCAAAAAAATTGTGACCAAGTCCCAGGTTGCTGATTTGACTTTCTGCCTCATTTACACACAATTGCAGGGTCTCAATCGTTTCTCTTACTTTGACAACACAACATACATAACGTACATAGCATTTCTCATTCTTGATTTATTTTTTTCGTTTTTTGTAATTATTTATGGTTATTATTATAATATTTATTATTATTTTTGTATTAATTTTTATTATTATAATAATAATAGTTATTAACATTATTATTATCATAATATCTTCACCCCTCCCCCCCAGGCCCTGATGTGGGTCAGTGACCTGTGCCCAGGTGGGCTAATCCCAATAAAAAATAATAATAATAACAACAATGGGAAAATCCTCTCACAAATAATCAGTAACCAATGTAATATTAACAAAGCGCGAAGTAGACTTGAGGGTAGACTCAACATTTTTAATACTACATTTGTTTCCGATTATTTGCGAGAGGATTTTCCCATTATTATTAATTTGTATGTGTGTCTCTACACACACACAGTGTATAAAATACAGGTAAAAGAAATAATTGTCGTAAGTGCAAACACAAAGGAAATATACATTTCTTTGTACACAAGTAAAAATGTACCCCCCCCCCAGCCAAAAGTTATTCGGGAATTTGGTGATTCGCGGCCATTTTGAGAACCCAACCCCCACAAATTTGAAGGGCCTACTGTACTGTAGTTTTTCACTGGTAAAATATTCGGCATTGTCTTATGAATAACGAAACTCCAGAATTTCCACTATTTATTGTACATTGTTTGATTTACGTGTTTTTATTTGCACGACCATTTTCAAGAACTTAATTATCGCGTAAAATGAGAGGTGCCTGTGTGTTCTCATGGCTCTCCCCTGACAGTGTGGGGTCAAGATGGCTCCCATACTAACAAATATGCTGGAAAACAACAGATTACTGTAACTCTAACACAGAGGACTGTGTGGCCCAGCCTTTATTTTTATACCATTAAAACAGTAAAGACAATGGACTTGGCTTCAAAAACAAAAGACATCAGACAAAGACGACCATTCAGGATGAAGTCGTAATTTCTAATATGACAAACCCTAAAAGGCCTAGATGATGGATAAGGAGCACAAGCTGGGAATTCACAACTTATTGCTTTATACTGGGTTTCTTAGGCCTCAATCCATAGACATGGCAAGTTTATTATTTAAAAACTTGTGTACAGGGTCCCCTCTGTGCTGAATCAAATTGCTTGACGCTAGCCAAATAAAATATTAAAAGTGACGGCCCCATAGTGAAGTGGTTAAATCACTTAGCGAGAGGCCGTTGGGCTACAAATTAATATTAATGTTATGACTTATACTTGATATGCAGTAACTCCAATGCCAGAAAAGGCAACAGCAAGATTAAACTAACTGTCATTCGCCGACGGGCCTTCATGATCCTGACAATAGCAGCTTCAATCTCATGTTTGCGATCTTCATCAACTTTACTTCGGGTTTCCTTCCTCTCAGGTTCACTCTCACCCTTAGCTGCCACGGCTTGAATCTTCACTCTGGCAATAAAAACTCTGAGTTATCTTGGTTATCATTTTACTGAACATGCTACAATGCACATTTAAAGTATTATACACAGTGTACTGTATCGACAGGGATAATTTCAAAATGCTTTTCTTACAACACATCTATAAAGAACATTGTTAAGTATATATAACTAATGGGTGTGAAGTTCTTTGAAACCATCCTCAAATTAACAAAGACAGTGTTGTACGTGAGGAAAATGAAGGAAAGCAACAAACTGCTCACCTGAAAAAATCATTGAGCTGGCCAGAAGAGCAGTGTTATGTATGTTTAAAAACAGCCATTAATGAACAAATAAATGAAACTACAGTACAATGATCTTTAAGCTATTTACTTCCACTAACACCACCTTAAGCATGTTATAGCCCAAAATATTTATACATTTGATGCTTTTGGTGAATAAAAAAGTGCTAATGTCACAAACAGGAACAGCAAGCAGATAGCACACTTAAGTAGTTGCTGACCTCTCACATAGAGCACTGAAAACACATTTAAAAATGGTCCCAAATCCTATAGGGTTCATGCCACTATAAAGATGCACACTTAAGGTAACAGTGGCCTTCGTCCGAACAACTTTCGGAAAAAATTATCAACCAGTTTTTCAGATACAGGGGATCCCCGACTTACGAACGCCCTGATGACCTATTTTCTACTTTCATTTACTGTATTTTGTCATTCTATTTCTTATTTTCTCTTAAATTATATGGTTTTGGATGTATACAAGGACTTAGGCTATGATATAGTGGGATTTTAGACACTGTTCTGTAAGTATGGTATATATTCACATAGAAGGTGTTTCGACTTAAGAACGTTTTCAGGAACAGACATCCATTCATAACCCGGAGAACCCCTGTATACTGTAGTTCTCCATTCCTCTCTTTATTCTCCCAATACTGTTACTACCACAACTACCAAATATACTTCCAACAACAGCACTACATAACAATGGAACACCCCTTAAGCCCATTTGAAAAAAAAATTGGCCACAGGACCTAGAAAACCAAACTAAGGTCTCTTCTTTTGAAAAATAACTGACATGTTGATTAAACGAAGCCTTGGTATAAATTCAAAGGGTTAACCCCAAACCCTTCATAATATATATTATCTACAAACAAACTAACAGTACAAGTCAACCCAAGTATAGGTTAATGGTTAAAAAAACAATTAAAAACTAAACAGCAAATCAATATATTTGCCAGTTACACTTCCCAATTACTATTCTCTGTCATATTTGATGAACAAGTGCTTCAAATCAAACCACAACTGCTCAGTCATTTCTTATGTGTTTGCATCAACAGGTGTGAGCCTGCTGGTACAAAACTTATTCTGTACAAACTGTACCACTTACACTCTTCAGTTTGTTTTTATGTAACTCATGAATTTACAATACTGTAATCTAAATATCTTAAAATAATGAATAGAAAACAAGGGGAATATAGAGGTTGTGAAAACAATGCTCAGACTTGCAGAGTCAGTCAGGTTGAGTAAGCCTCCTGTGCAGTTAGCTGGGTGAAAAATTGACAGACCACTTTGACACTGTTACAGAAATCACAGAACATTAATTGTTTCCTACTTGCCCCAATGTGTTCAACTTCACTGAATATCATCTAATCGTAAGTCCCATGTCCATTCTATCATTTTTACTTCTTTACCTCCCATCATTTCTTCAGCTTTCTCTGAAGTGGTGAACATATTGACATACCATCTGTTCTCACACAAATGACCTGCCACACGAACCTAATGTACATGCATTATCAACAAGGAGCTTCATCATTCTATTTTTTAACTTCCTTCCAGAATTACCCTTTTCTTAGTCGTTTTAATTCATCCATTATCCAACGGCATTCACACTGTCTTTTACATCCATTTACCCAAAGCCTTTAAATCCTTCAATCTGTTACTCCCATATCTTAATATCACAACTGGATTACTTAAAAATAAAATTAGGAGAATAATACCAACAATAAACCCTTTAATTCAGAAAGGATTCACTGTTGGTAATGGTTAACAGATGATGATTAGCCATATGAACTACAAAAAAAAAAAACATATAACCATACCTGTACAATTTGGATGTGAAAGAATCATTAACTGTAAACTCATGAGAGGACTCCATCTCTTTAGTCTTCGGAGTCTTGAGCAAAACTCGTTGGGCTGGCTTGCCAAGCGCTAGTGACTGTAACGCTCGAACAAGGTCTCGATCAGGGATGTCGGTCTCATTTTGTATCTCCTGAAAATTTTGGAAAAAATTTAGTGTATTTGCTTCCTCATTTGTGTTGTTGTTAAAACTGATGCCAAAACTCAGTAACTGTAACGTGTAACTGTGACCTAAACTACAAGTGCTGAAAGCTTATGAATATTCCTGCAGTTAACTCCATGAAACCATTTATTCTTATCTTATTTTTGCTCAATAACATCATCTTGTTTACCTTCACTCTTCTAAATCTATTCCCACTTCCCTCACTGCATTCTTCAGCAGTTTTCTTATCTCCATATACTGTACTTCATAAAACACTAACACATTGACATACAGTATTATCTTCTTAATACCTTCCCACTATTACATAGATTACTACCTGACAAAAATTATTTACACTTTAATTGGCTATTACATATGTCAATAAAATACCCAGTGGAACAGAATATAGCATACACTTCAAATAAGATCAAGTTTAACACAGATATGGCATAAGTTTTATCCAAATTTTAAATATTGACCCATGGATCCAACCCATGCAAACATAGGATATTAGACAAAGAAAGAGGTTCCAATAGGTACAACTGTATGTTATGGACAGTGTGGATACTGAACACTATAAATTTTGCCTTCGGTATGCAGGGAACCTGTATATAATAAGAGTACAAATACCCCATATGGGTTATTATACCAATTGAATTCATAATTAACTTACTACATACATAAATAATTTACAGGATGTAAAAAAACATCAGATAGGATGTAAAATTCACACACCTCATAAGTTAGTTTATCCCTAGTATTGAAGAGCATGAGGATGACCATTTGGTAGGTAGACACCTGAATGATGTGTTTCTTGGGGCCTGAGGGTTTTCCCGTCGCCATTACTGCTGATCCCGACGGCGTTGCTATGGCATTTGTTGGTGTGGGTGGACCAGGGAGGCTCGGAGATGGCACAAGACCATTATTATTGCTCGTGCCACCACCGACAGCCGATGAGGAGGAAGATATACCAGCAACACTGCTCACTGTATCACCTGATGCTACAGCTGCCACAGAGGCTACTGACCCAACAACTACACTGGCTGTTGCACATGCACTCTCCTCTTTTCTTGAGCCATGGAATACTGCATTGAGATCTGCTGACCTAGAAATTTAATAAACTAATTAGAAGTTCCATAGAATCAACAACAATGTCAAGATACAAATGTTTTAATAATGGTATATTTGGTGTGATGATGGAAGGAACACAAGGAGGAAAGTGACACCACTAAAAACCCAATGCTTCCTCTTCCACATTAGAATACAGTTAAAACTTTAGGGCAAAGTCACCATATATTGTAAGAACACGACCAGATATACTGATTGCCTCGAAAAGAACACTGACCCCAGCTGTGGTTGAAGAGTAAGTTGTCTGCCGCTGTGTTTGTTGAGGTAGAATCTCCGGAAGGCCTCAAAGGCACTTCTGGGGGCCAGGGGAACATTGGCTTTCAGATTAGCTGACTGCGTTGGCCAGTACCCTGTTGTTAAAACTCGTACATAGATGTCCACTCCATATAAATTTGTCTGTTGGAAGAGATGACACTGAAGAATCCAATAAAACCAACAAAAATTTTAATTATCTCAATAAACTGTTACATTTACTGTGTAAAAATAATAAATATATAGGATCAACAAACATGGAAATAATTAAAAATATACAGAAGTTTAATTGAATTTACTAAACAATTTTCTAAACATACTTGGAGTACTCTTCCTGGCTAACTGGGTAGATCCTAAAAATCATATCCTTATTTTACCTCTCCACATTACAATCAACCCCAATCTAATATCATTAATATGAAAACTGATTCCAATAACTATACTGAAAACTAGAAGGCTTGAAATCTAACCAAGGCTCAACTTCTGAACCCAAGTTTATGGTACTCAATCATTTTTTTCTCTTTCTAATTTTGCTGAATCATACACAGTTCCTGGGTGTCAATTCCTGATAAACAGCTACATAAATTACCAAAAAAGTCTGAAGTATGCATAAAAATCAGCCTAATCCTGTAAACATGTTCAATATTACACTCCACAAACCATACCCCAGCACTGCTGACTCGTTGCTTGAACTCCTCATTGATGGTATTGGAAATGGTCACATCCTTGAACATGCCTTCAAGCTTTGAAGTAAATTGACATCCACACTCTGTTTTCAGTTTAGATATCATTGTTTTCTCCGAATCCTCTGAGACAGACTTTTGCAAGAGAAGACGTTTGGCTAGGTGCTGCTTATAGTAACGCTCAAACACGTCCTTCTCTTGTAGGAAACGGAACAGCACCATTGTCTTGTCTAACACCACTTCTATCTCTGCTTCAGTCATCTACAAGAAAAAGGGGTAATAGTTGAAGAGTGAAACAAGTACTATTGTTAATGAAATTAAGGTCCTCTAATTAATGGCAATTTTTTATTCACACCAGGAAAGTTCTTCTCCTATGCACAAGGTGCACATTGCTTAGTATAACATATCTTCTAACATTTCTCATTGAAAGAGACGAGATGTGCCAGACAATTCATTGACTGGATATCTAGAAGTTTGTAATTTAAATATGCTTGTACAGTACTTACTATCCAACTGGATAGTGAATGAAGAAAAGTGGCATCAAAAGCAGAAATACAAATTTCAAATACCCCCGTCCAGTACTATATACTGAGTTGAAAGTACCATACTATAAAATAATTATTTGATATTATTATTAACTTTCACAAAAATATTCATCAAAAGTCATTAATTGATACAGTTTGCCTCACAAGGTGTGTGATGAATTAATGGGCACGAGTCACTGTGAGTACACTAGTATAACTGGTAATAAAGAATCAAAATAAAAGTACTAATGTACAGTAATCCCGTGTTTTTTGCGTTTTTTTATCACGGTTTTGACCATTCGTGTTTTTTTTACTAAAACATTTACTATATTCCCCTGTGCGGTGCGGCAAACAGATGCCACTCTTTCCCGCCTCAGACACCCGATGCTCCTAGAAGCCTCAGTCCACACGTGCCTACTGTACTGTGCATGCTACTGTGATGACCTCTTCTGTTTGTCCTCCCATGTGCATTCCACATGGCTTCGGGACGTAAGCCAGCCTCATCAAAGGCAAAAATTACTAACAAAGACTCTAAAGTGACCAAGAGATCAAGAATAGTGATGACCTAAACAGAAAAATTTTTTATTGGACAAGCTCAGAGGTGGTACAAACTATGGCTCGAGATGTGGTGAAGACTGACAATTCATTTGTGTTTTTTGTCAGAATACAAGTCTTCAAGTGGAGGAATGTGGGTGGAAGAGGACTGGCTGGCTGGTGTGACTGCGTGAGGACGGGCAGATGCCGGGACAGCAGGGAAAGGCTGGCAATGCGGGTGTTGCTGACCTCGGCGAAATAATTTGTTTTTTATTTACTTGTAAATAATTTTTTTTTGTATATAACCGTTTACGTTTTTCCATTATTATACAACAATATGATTAGTTTCAAATAATGATGTTAGTAAATGCTGGTACAGTGCATCAGTTATCAGTGTGACCACTGGGCCGTGAGTGGAGAGCATGACCTACCTGAGCTGTTTGGTGACCACAGGTACATTGATTCCTAAAGGAGTATTTGCGGTTTTGGCTTTTCGCGGGGGTTTCAGGAACGTAATTCCCACGAAAAACACGGGATTACTGTACCTTATAATAAAGCAAATTTACACCCAGTAATTACGTACAGTACCACTTAGTGGGAAAAATATTTGAGAAAGCAGGAACCAAAAACATGCAAGGTTCTGTAGGATATTTTGCACCATTTTTTGTAATACAGTATAAAAACGTTCCATGAGTCACGTCTTACATTTTTTTACAGCACAACAAATACAGTACTGTGCAAGACTTTTAAAACCTACTGACTCTCTTCATATAAATACAAATATATACAAATTAAATATAATAAAGTAATGTACAGTACTGTAATTACATTTTCACATTAGGCAGTTAATAAAATAGTTTGGAGCTACCAATAAACTATTCCGAGGGCAATATGAACTATTTAACACCCCACATTAAATTATGTATTACAGAGATGAAAGGCCTAGCACTCTCTTTTGGAGTCTATCAACATGTGATTAAAATATCATACTGTGCTACACAATAGACTGGACTCCTGAACAATAGTAGCCAAAAAGTAAAAATAATTTAAAAGAATAAGCAGCAGATTAATGCTTTAGTTTTTTTCATGCTATTACTTTTCTCACTACTGTCGAGTGTATGTTTAGAATTAAGATGAAACACACACTCAAACTATTCCCTTTTTACTGTTGTAATAGATATATTTTGCAATGATATTAAGAGACCATAAGTATCTACCTGGTTTATCCATCACTTGACACAACCTAGCATCACCCATCACACCACATGAAGATAATTATGGCCAACTCAAAGCTGAGATAGCACTAACATGTGAAACAAGATTAAAGATGAAATACAAACACTTTCTTCAGATAAATTACTTCACTGGTTGGATTGTGTTCACACTCTAGGCCTAATAATGACCCCCCCCCCCCAAAAACATACAATATGTACAAAAGAATCAATAAAAACTTACTCCTTTAACTCCCTTCTTGAGCTTGTCATCAATAAACAATGACAAGTACTCTGGTGATTTGTTATTAAGGTTGAGGAAGTATTCAAAGTCAGCTGCAATCATCTGTTTAAATATCTTATCATTATTGAAGGAGTTGTGGAGGAAGTGGTCAAATCGGTCCTTCAGGTCCAACAAATTCTGCAAATGATAAACTAATTAATAAGTCTTTAATGGCACCCAGAATCTAATGCAGGCCCCAGTAATAATGTCTGGTAAATCAGAGCATTTGAGGCTTTAGCAATATTATATTATATATACAAATAGTAACAAGTTGCTGTCCTTCCTCCAACTAATAGATCTTTTTTTTACTACCTTCTTCTTAACACCAGCACCACCTTTTCAGTGAAAGAACTAAACATATATTTTCCTTCCTTATACCTCTATTCTTTCTCACTCCCTTCCTTCTATTTTTGTTGTAGTGAATGTTTCCTGAGGCAACTCATTCCTCTCCACATCTTGTCTCTCTACAAAAACAAGTTGCACCTGTTTCACCATGCAACAACCAAATAAGCACAACTCTTCAACAAGTACTATATTGGATTATTGGTGTCAAGAAAGTGCCTTATTCCTTACTATTTGGAAATTATTTTCATGAGAAATCCCCTCACCAAAGGAATGGAGGAAGTTGCCATTAGAGAGAGGGCATCACTGATGTAGACAAGTGTAATGCTGAAAACTGTAGATTCTGCAGCTAACAAGTAAAATGGTATTTTTGAAGATATTAAGTTTGATGGTAAAATAAAAGCAGAATAACAATAAATGCAATATTATACAAATGGCACTCTTCTATTTTTTCTTCAATATATGCCGAGGCAGCAACTCTTGTCTTTTCATTTACACTTTATTCTTACTAAAAGCTGATGGCAACTGCTTCACTGAACCAGAAAAAAAAATCTGACATATTGTTGGTTCGATACATTTGAAGCCACCATGATGATCAGATGTCAATTTGGTTTAGAATGATGTACTGTACAGTATAAAGCATTGATCTTACTATTGATACAGAGAAGTGTACATAAAATATTACTCTACTGTACTTCCACTTACCTGTACAAATGTGATAGCATTCTTTCCTCCTTCTTCTTCTGCCACTAAAGCTTTCCCCTGTTCCCTAAGATGTTGTGATACACATTCTGCTACTGCCCGCAACCCATCTGATACACGGGACATTAGCTTATACATACAAGCTAAGTCTTCAGTTTTATTATTCTTGAGCATATGTACAACTCCAGAGTTCTCCATCTGTTGAGATATCAATGGAAAAATATCAAATACATATTAATGAGGGGTGGTACAGTACATATATTTCAAGCTGTACAGCCAGGTCCAATTTGGTCATAAACTTTTTAATCCAAGAGATAGATATTGGGTGCTATTGTCATGTTCTTTGAGGCTGTAAAGCATAAGGGCTCTGGCATAAGAAACAGGTATGATGAATTTGTGATATAAATAAAAGCGCAGAGGAAATATTTCGGTAACATCTAGTATGCAGCGAGGCCATACCTCTACAATGGTCTTCCATACCTCTACAATGGTCTTCATATGTTTCTTTATTAGTTCTTCCTCTACAACTTCGACAATCCGCCTCTCTGTCGATTCATCCAGATAATGTTTAGCTCGTTCTGCCTCCTCCATTATCCGTGCCTCTACTCTCTTGATGTACACTGACGCACTGTTCTCTGCTAAAAACTTTTGACTCTCCATCTGTAAAAATTAAGACAAAAAATTGTGGCTCACAGCTGATTTTTTCATTCCTATTTCCTTACTTTTCTGTAAATAAACATCTACAATTTACAACAAGAATTTTCAGTCAACAAATAATACTCACCCTATAAAATTCTGCTGACTGAGCAAGGAAAGGTCTTTCAAAATCCTCTTCATAAACAGCTCGAGACTCAATGCCTAATACTATGAGCATTTGAGCTGCATTCTTAATTGCTAGTCTGTCCACTACTTCACCCCTACGTTCCCTCATCACCATATCCAGAAGTGTTTCTCGTAGATGATCTCTTATGCAACCATACCGCACAACCTGCAATATAATAGAGTAATTTAGTTAATGACTAATCTGTTACATAACTTAATCATGAGCAAAATTTTAAGAGTAAGATGATCAGAAGTACAACCAGTACACTGAAAATACTTACCTAAGTCTGGTACAGTACCAGCACTTATACCATTCCTCTCAGAATAAAAAAATCTTTACCTATATTACACCAAAACCTCTAGAATGCATGGATGAGTCAGGACAGTCCTACGGATCTAGACCCAAGCTGTTCGCAGCAAAATGCTCAGAATGGTAACATGCAACCCATAAAGCCAAGGCAGCAACAAGTTCTTAACACTACACATACAGTACTATGCTGGCAAGTTCCAACACCAAACAACATAACAGCTGCTCTGAGTTACCAGGCTTATGTTAGAAATTTGCTGTTGTGCCAAATATAATATAAATACATGTCACAATGAAGTTATGACCATGAAAAGTCCTCAGCCTGACTATAACAGAATTATTGGCCCACCTATGAAAGGTTCTGAGCTTAACTTTGACAAGCTTTCAGCCTTAAAATACAGGTACCAGGGTCTAGATCCAACTATAACAATAACCTTTTACATGGTATACGAGAGGTAGGGGCATCTATATCTCGCAATCAACTCACAGCATTCTAAAACTCTTCACTATTATCCCTCAATATGCCTGGTAAGCACCTAAATTACTATTTTTTAGCTATTACTGTTTTAGTATTTCTATGTCTTTAGGTCAGAATAGCCTTAGTTATAGGAATGCTTCCATTCCAACTTTCCACTCACATGGACTACCTCCGGCCTGCTGGATTCAAGAGATTTTACTGTAATTGCACATTTATATAGGAATTACAAACCACAGTCTTCCCCAATATTTTATTTAACCGTAAGTAACATTACCTGATCTCTAAATATTATTAACCCTAAGTTGTAGACGTTGTCAACGTTGTTCTGCTGAACATACACTCGGTCCATGTACATAAGGATGTCTCTGATCATCACCATAGATGTCTGATGATCATTCCAGGCATGATTTAGAGTCTGGAGAAAGTTGTTCTGCAAGGAGGTCAACACATCTGCTCGCACCTGTCAAACAACAATAAACCATAAATGTACTGTTCAGTATATAACATCATACATATTACAATGAAGCAACAAATACTTTATATTCAGTATATTGTATTATACTTCCTATTACACATAGCATAAGCTACTGGAAAATAAATAAAAAACATGGCAAGTGTATGGAAAATAGCTCTTTCTGTAAAGATTATCAAATGATAACGCTAAATGTTATTTATTCGAACACTGCAGTACTGCATAATTCACTTGGCTACATAAGGTAACAAATGAAAAGCTTCAGTACAAGACATTACGGGCTGTATTCACAGTCGCCATGCCTGAGGGTGAGCCAGACCATTGGGAACCCGAAGTTCATGTAAGAAAATGCTATTCAAGAACATGATTCGGGCACTGCGATGGATCGGGAACCCGATAAACCGTGCAGGGCTCCCAATAGTTCCAAATTGGCTGAATGGCCCACTCCTGCCACAACCCAAGTACCTCATAATATTTCTCTCAAACACAATAAAAAGTAAACAACATTAAAAAAATTACCATCATATGACCAAATGAACATAAAAGTGCAGAAAGGATATCTATGGGATATAGAAGTTATTATTCTCCGGTGTTTGAGGGGTTTGTTTTGAAGGTTATATTTTACCAGGTGTCGGTCACACTGGGATGGCCGACAGTTGGTGTGCCGTGAGTCAGCTGTCACAACATGGCAAGGGAAATATGGATAGCCGTGAATGTAGCATACCACTGTCTTTTAAGCAGCATAGTACTCTAGTTAAGCCTCATTCGTGTGAAGGGAAAAATTATACAAGACAAGGCATCTAACCTCTGGGGCTGTGATAAGAAGAGAAATGCTTTGTTTGTCTGCTGATGTATGGGTGCATGTTTATGATCAGCCGGGATTATTTAACACTCCTAAATAACTGACAATCTTTGAATGAATATGGAAACACGACTTTCTGTCACCAACAAACTCATTTCCTATCTGCTTGAATATATTCTATTTCAATTATCAAAATTTGGAGGGCGAAAAGTTTTTATACTCATTGGGACTCCCGATGAATTTCTGCAACAATCCCAATAGAAAACCCGATCCAGAGGGACTGCCATCGGATCTGTAGGCATCTCTAAGTAACCACACACGATGGTGCTCCTGATTGGTCGGGTGGTGTAACAACTGTGATTACGGCCCTGTATCACACCTGCCAATGATTCCATATTCTGGGAAGATATCCTGAAACTTAGTCAGAGAAAATGCTATGGCGTCACATGTTTTACTCCTTTATTACCCTTGCAAGCTTTTGCCCACTACCATACATCACAGGGGGACCAGAATCAATAGCACAAATTCCCTTCTTTCAGTCAATCATTTTATCTCTGAGTTCTGGAACATTTGTTCTATTATGGTGTTTCCTACCAAGTGTTAAGACAGTGTTTCACACAATTAAGCATCACTCATAAACAGCAAGTTCTTCCCAAGATATTTTGGACACCATTCACTCTTGATCGTACACACACACACAAACACCACTGCTTCCTGGAAGTTCATCTTCCTTCTGGCCAGTCCTTCCCTCTCTCTATCCTTCTATATTTTTCTTGGGTATTCTCACCTCTATCCTTCTACCATTTTCTTAAGGCCTTTTCTCTCTCACCTACCATCCAACTCCAAATTAAACATGGTATACCCATTTAACAAAAGTAGTTAATGTGCTTAAGTGCAATAATGACTGAAGGATGACAGATTCCACATCATAATGATGTAACAAAAAAATCTTGTTTCACAAACTGTTCTGAAAAATGAAATCTCTAAGTTGACAAGTAAGCTGCATTACATGGGGACAGAACCAAAATTACCTTAAGGGGCTGAATTAGTTTGTGACCCTCAAGAAAAAACATCCTATCTCTTTGGCATAAGTTAATTTCCATACAATTATAATAAAATAAAGGACTCAGATATTTGCCATACACATAAAAGTGTATGTTTCATTGAAATAAACTTGGGGGTGAGAGTGGAGGAAGGTCCCACTTAGTAATTCGGGAGATTGACATCCTAATCACCCCATCTCCTAGGCTTGTGAATTATTGCATTATTCTGCTAGAGGAAACAATGATAAAGGTTACCTTGTTCTCCAAATGCTGCGTAACAACATCTCTGAGGCCCGAGTAAAGTCTCTCTCCATGCTTGTGTAGGACCATGGTATAGGCATTACGGTATAGTTCCTCAAAGCTCAGGCCACTGTTGTTCTTCTTTTGAATTTCCTGGATGGCATTTTTTAGCAGCTGCCAGATGTTTTCCACATAGCGCTCATCCATAGTCATCTGTTAAGATAATGGCTTATTACATACTAGTACAGATAATAAAAATTACCATAGTCATCTGAACTGTATACAGTACATACCCCATTAAAAAAATAGCTAGGTAACACAAATCAAAATATTATCTTCAGCAAAATATACACTTTTCATCAATGGCTCAATATACACTGCATGTACTGGTAGTATAAAATATTTTATTCAGATGCTGTATTGTATTTTCAACTTAGTGAGTTACACACCAGAAAACAAACTTGGATAAATGTACAGATGGCCTTCACTGGAGGAAGAAAAGATGATGACCACTGTGTCAGGGGTGCTAAGGCCATATAGACTACACTCTGACATGCATACAGTGCCATTCCAGGGCATGTAGAGGTCTGTTGCAAGGCTCAACACTAGTTAGAAGTGTCATAGTACACAGAAAAATACAGGTACAGTACAGTATAACAAAATAGGATTTAGATTCATTAAAAACCCAAGCTTTCTTAATGTTTGATCGGAAATTATTTTCTCAACTGCCATGTGGCAAGGTTCTGCTGATCTGGAACCAAATCATGCCCATCTAACCTTCCCAAAATAGAGTAGTTAAGTCGCTACTGACCGCGCATATCGCGTAACTGAAAATGTCAATACAGTAGTTATGTTTTATACAATTCTATTTATGCCATATTTTTTCTCTCTGGGACTACAAAACAGCAAGTTTAATCACACATTCTGTCATGTAACCAGAAAATGCACCGTTTCAATTACTACAGAGGTAGTTACTACTTTGCACCTTTTAGGAAGAGTACAGTAATATCAAAATGCCATTACAGAGGCACCATTATCAGGTACTGTAAAATACTTCTTTTAAGACAGGCAAAACAAACCAACATCTAGCCTACCTGACTAAAACAATTAAAAGATTGTTAAGATGGATTGGTTTGTCTCATCTACAGTATATAAACAGAAATGCAATGTCAATGCAGTAAGTGAATAAAAACTTTGGATATTTTGCAAGATAATACAAAACAATGTGTGACCAGCCAAACTATGAATTTAATAATGAATCCTAACTTTTTTTCTTTAAAGAAAAGCCATTTAATAACTTTTAATTCTACCATGCTCACTTTTTAAGTCTTAAAATAATTATAAGCTACGCCAGTTACGGCGGCAAACAGTAAAAAAACAACGTAATCCAACCTAACCACACTAAAAAAAATATGTTCAACTTGCCTTCCCACATGAGACATCCACAATGTTGATCTGATCTTTACAAAACTTTCAGTCAGATGACCTTGTCAATTGCATGGTACTACATAATTTTGTCTAAAATAAGGTCAAGGTCAGCTTAAGTTTTGAATGTAGACATTCCCAATTCAACAGTTGCCAGCTGCAGTCACCACAATACGATTTTTTCTTGTGTTACTCTGAGCAACATTTAATTTGGTGTTTCTATAACTATAGAAGCCAGTTCCAGCAAACATGATAATAATCATGGGTAAGCAGGCTTATACATTACAGTACCTGTACAAGTACTTGACAATTTCTCCACTTACACCTTAAGAAATTTTCCAAGGGGACTATTCATTACAATCCAGAAACTTTTTTACTATCAATTTGTCAATACATTATTGAATTCTACGGCATAAAATTGTTTATTTTTTTTAGGTAAAAGAACATATTTGCAAGTACAGAGTACAAATAGTTTCCAAAACTGGTTGAATTTATTAACGGGGCCAAAACACCCAGCATTCCTTGACTACCTGAAATTAGCCCCATATTAATAACAAAATGAAATTAAACCACAGTAATAGTACAGTACAGTAATCCAATTCCTTGTTTTTGTAAATTTCCCTTCCCTTCAGCTGACCATATGAACTAGAGTACAGGTACCCAAAATACTGTACTGTACATCCAAAGCCCATGGACACAAAGGAATTTCAAATACAAATGGTGGTGATAATTGACTCTTCATATGGCAATATGCTAAGTGGATCCACAAATGAAAAAAATACAAAGCTCTTAATATGAGCACCACCCATATTATACCTCTGCTTTAAGACTGCAGTTAGCCCTGAACAAACTCGAGTACTGTACTGTATCCATGTACAGTACAGTAATGTGTATTTTGTTAAGTGGTTCATTCCTGCAAAAATCACAATTCAGCAATTTCTTCATGTAGCCACCTGCAATGTTTATTTGGGGCCAAACTCATGAGCTAAAAAATAAAGCTTTTTCTTTGACTGTACAGACATTTTTTGAAATGTTACAATTAACCTAAAATGCACTCTGCAGTACAGTACAATATTGTATTACCAATGCAAGAATCTGATATTACAGTACAGTATTGGTTCTTAGCTGCATGAAAGAGCCTAAAAAGTGTGGATGCTCTCTGTACCTGTAATTCATAATTGCTTTACTTTTTAAAAAGAAAAATGCCAACATCAGTTCTCCTATCACCCAACAGCAATGCTGCATTAGCGATATGACGGTGATGAATTAACTGGAGATATTATATTGTGTAGTAAATATGGAAGTAAACATGAAAATGACAGTACGATATACACATTCTTTTGAAATCAAAATTTGGTTAAAAAGCAAGTACAGCTACTGTACAGCTTTTGTGGATTAACATGCAAGAAGACATCTGAATACTGTACATACCTAAGATGTAAAATTGTCCTGTGTGCTTTAGAGTATATCCCAACCACCCTAACTATGACCTATCTTAAAGGTAAGAGATATGTGGTATGAATGTATCTAATGACATATAATGCAGCACCCAACAAGCCCTGTTTGGAAATGTATATTTTGTTCATGTGAAAAAAGGGTAAAAGTGTAGTTAAAGCTAAAGGCCTTATTGTATATTTACTTTGTTTACATAAGTACAGTACAGTACAATTTTTTTTTTGTAGAAAATGATAGGGACCTTAGAAAACTGAATTACAACTTACTTAGGTTAATGTTAAATATGCATCTAAAAGTTAATACTTGACAACATAGAAGCACCCACAGTACTAATACAGTAACCTCCCCATTAGCCGGAATCCCTGGTCCTTGGAACCCTCCAATAGCCGGATTGAATTTTTAGCCTTCTGGGAAATTTCGGGCATGGGAATGAGTTTCCGAGGGTGAAATCACATGTATTTTCTGGAAAAAAATCTCACTGTTCCAGGCACGGGAACAAATCTTCTGGGAATTCTGAGAGATTGCATCATACTTTGACGCATACCCAGGTGCCGGGCTCGTGGGTGGAAAAGCCCCTTGGGTAACTTAGGCCATAAGCTCATGTGCTTAGTTCATATTCTGCTGCCATTATACAAGGTTGTTTCATTGCTTGTTGCTGTTTATGCATACAATTTGTGTTGTGCAGTCCTGGACACTCTCACCAAAAACTTTTCAAACGCTATAAGCACTATACAATATGAAAAACAAATGAAGAATCTGAAACCATTCTGAGGTGACAAGCCTCATTCTGCTCATCCATTGTGCCCGGGTGTTCGAGAAGCTTTTGTTGAGTGTACACATTACTGTATCAGTTCACAATCAGCCAGGAATACAGTTGTAAGACGTAAAAAGCGATTACAGTTACGTAAACTGTTCTATACATTCAGTAAGCATGAAAGAACTGTAAATAAAATACTGTATAGTATATAGCAGAGTGTATGTATAGTATACAATCTCTCCTTCATGGAGGGAGAGGAGAGTGAGTTAACAACAAGTGCTACAGTAGCTAGATGGTACAGGACAAAGGCAGGCCATTCTGTATCATATCACCATTTGGCCTGCCTTGTATCACAAGCCCAAGATGACAGCATCTGCTTGTGAGTACAGTATAGTGTATACAATAGTATATTTTGTTTATTTTCAATATATTTTATGTGTACAGTGGCATTTGAATAAATAAATACAGCTATGTGTGTGTCTGTGCACCCAGCACCCGTAAAAATTCTGAGGTTGTGCAATAGTGTGTCTGTGTGAGACATGTTCATATGTGTTCAACATTTTTTTTATTAAAATGCAATATAGCTGTAGTAATCAACAATCCACCTCAGAAACTCCTGGCAAACATTCCTGAAGTACGGTACAGTGTACACCAAGAAAGTGCTGCATTCTATAATTCAGCAATCATAAAATGAACCAGATTTATCTACCTCACCAAACCTAACACATTAAAATTATATTGCATGCATTTTAATATATTACAGTACACGTATTTTAATTAAAAAAAAATCTTTGAAAAGAACCATTTACTCACAGAAACAAACGTGGTGAACAGAGGGACCTTAACTATGTAAAAAAATTTTGGGCAAGATTTTAGTTTTGGTCATCCCTGTACAGTATTTAGATATCCAAACTACAGTAAGTGATTTCTGACAGGTATGATGGTTCAAATCGTTCAAAACCCATCAAAAATCATTGGAAAAAATAGTTTGGATAGCTAACTAATTGCCAAAAATCTCTGGTTGACCAAACCTAAAACACATGTAATACCAATCATTTATGACATGAGCTTTTACTTGTACTGTATATCTACTACAGGTATATACTGTACTAATTTCTTTTTGTAAAAATGGTGGGGACATTAGAAAACTGAATTTGAACTTACTTAGCTTAACTTTAAATATGCATTAAAGCAGTGCCAAGTGCTGTTGACACATTGGCAAACTGTGAGATTATGGCATTAAATAACATGAAAGATAACAGGAACCAAAACATATTAACACTCTTAGCCTTTTTTCAAATTCAGTTAAGTTAGCAAGGCCATGTTAGTCTGATTCATGTCATCTGTTGTAAATAATTTAATAATACAGGTACTGTATATGGTAGTACTGTACAGTACTATTCTCTTACGGCCGTCGAGCTCATTTGCGCAAGGCGTTGCGACGCTATTCTTCATAAGGATATTGTAACACACGATTCTTACCGAGTTCAAATTCTTTTTTTTCTAACTGCCCCCACCTGTTTCTGCAATAAGAAATATTGCTTAGTAAGTACAGAATGTACATTTTTTTTTGTATATAACACCCAAACAAAATATTCTCTAAATGAGATTTATAAACAAAACATTACCAATACAACAAAAAACAGTACTACAGTACAGTCCTCCTTTCCGGTTAGTGTAGTGAGCCACTGCAACAATTATATGGAGTACAGTATATAACTTAAACAAAAACACTGGCGACTAAACAAACACCGAAACAATTTGCCACAAAATGTAACAACCAGAAAACTTTTCTAAAAGGTTGTGATTGTGTGAAACATATTGTCACCACATGATGGCTGAGAATCGAATTTAGTACAGTACAGTACTGTATAAAGAAACCTACCCTACCTTCGAGCGAGAGAAATTTTTCCATCGTAAGAGAAAACGTTGTGAGAGCTGTCAGTATGATTTGCCATGTGTTGCTAAACCACAAACATAAATTGATGCAAATAGCTCAAGTGATAGCATAAAAGTTTGTGAATATTCATCCAAACACACTTAGAAAACAAACGGCATTGAAGGCAATTTATTCCTTAGACCAAGAAAATTTTAAATACAGTACTGTAATAAGGAATACAAATTTTCCCTATAAACAATGGACTTCAAACTGTAACGTAAACACTTTGTGTCTGCCACTTGTACCTATCCTAGGATGGACATAGATACATTATTCTAGGTTAGGCAAGTCAATGTTTGAATGGAAAAGTTGTTTGGTCGCTGGAAGTTTTTTCACGGTTATACAGCTGGTACTTAAATGTTCATGTGCACACTGCTAATCCACCAATTTTGACTCCATGGTACTTTTTTATTGAGGATAACTTATTTCTTAATTTGTGAAAATTGCAGGAATTGCAATTTTCAAAATTGTATTCCCATAAATGATCTGTCATCATTTCCCTGCAGACACTCCCAGTACCCTTCTCACCCAAATGCTACACTGCATCATTTATCCGATTTATCATGAGCCAACCAAGTCTAATGACAATGTAATATATCATATTACTAATACTGTACTTTGGAATAGTAATGCACCTTAACCGGACTGAAGGACATACCTTATCTAAATAGAAGATAAATACTTTCTTTCCTCAGGAGAATCCCATAAAATGATGAGTACAGTACTGATTATGTAATTTTTTCATCCTGAACACTGTGTTGACACGGCACATCACCATATTCACTGTTAACATTCCGAGCATTGTTTCATCCTCAGGAACACTTCCCAGCAACCACTACATGCTGTATACACAAACAACCAGCAACTTGAGAAAATTTTTGTATAGAAGGTATACCAGTACAGTATAACTTTCTTACCAATTTAAAAAAATATATATATTTTGTCAATTTTCTCTTGAACAGCATTTCATGCACTTACCAGAGATTGCTACATTATATCCAATATATAAATCATATAATGTAACAGTAACTGGTAACTTTTTAGTGTGCCTGTGGATAAAATAAAATACTTTTGCTTGTAAACAGTGAATAGGGCGTCGTAGTTCGTCGACATAGAAGAGAGTTCAGGATGAAAAAAATCATATATTGTATATAATATATATTATACAAAATTGAAATTTTCATAATTTTATGGAATTTCCATGAGATAAGGTGACATTAATGTTCTACTAAAAACTTCCTAAAGTTTCTGGTTAATGTGCTATAATAGTATTTTAGAATATTACTATTGCTTATAAGTTAGGATTGGTACCGCTACAATGTAGTAGTTGCTGTAATTGTTCATACAGAAAGGTTCCTGGAGGCATTTGTACAGAAATGACAACAGATCAAGCACAAAAATGGTTTGGACTGACGAGACATATAAATGGATTACTGTACACTATTTTCAGAAAGAAATAAAAAAAATAGATTGCATCAACTGCACAAGATTTTTGGTTTTCTCAAAGTAAGAAGGGAGTTCTCTTCTATACAAAGCTAATAAAAAATAAGCATTTTAAGAGCACAAGCATTATGAAGTATTACCCTTTAATCTTTAATGTATACCATATTCATAAGAAAATGTGTGGATGTGTGCAGTGGTGTTGGTTCTCAGTTTCAGTATTCGGCAGAAATCTGGTAGTGATGATATTACTTTGCAGTGTAAGTGAAATAAAATATGAAGTGGTTATTTGACCAGGATTCCCGGCCGAATAACTGTCGGCTATTTGACCGAGACCCATGAGGATTGTGCATACATGATCTTAATGTGATTCTGGTCAGGATGGCTGTGGGGATTACACAAGTGTACTATTATTTAAATGTTGAATGGTTTACCACCATCTTCGTTAATCATCTTCTGATACTACGAGTTGTTTCACTTCTCTCATGGACATAAATAATGTAGGTTAGGTTTTCTTAATAAATTAATTTTAATTTATTCTGATTTTATCTTCCTTGTATCCTTGATTTTTCAGGTATTATTTCTATTTTATCGATTTTTGCCCATAGTTTGAAATTATCAATAAAAAAATATGTAAACTTTTGTGGCCAGAAGTACTGCGCTTTATTTTAGATCTCAGTCAAATAACCAGTGATAATTGGACCGGATACTGGTCAAATAACCATGCCAATAAAATAATGTCCTTTTTTTACATTTCTAACAAATAATTAGCCTATATAAGCATTTTACCTTGTACATGTATTGCACATAATGAGCTTGCATCAAGGTGTAACGTGTTCTTGCAACTGTTAATGGACTAATCAAACAAGCAATACTATTCCAAAAAGTACATGTCAGTGTCACTAGACTTGACAACAACACCAGGACTAACTCCCCCTAACTTGACTCCCTATGTACTACAGGAGTTCCATAAACTTACGAGTATGACAAGTACTTAAACCACGGTATAACATGTGGTAAATGACAAAAGAGTGAACTCGGGTAAGTTAATAGAACCATATCAAGCGATGCATAGGGAAAAAGAATAAAATCTTCTCACAGGTTAGGACGGCATGACCAAAGGTACCACATACTTACCGGAAAAGCGCGTATACGCATTTTCTGATGATCCTTTTTGTTTCCTGGTTTTAACGAACTCATATTAATGGTATTTCGTTCACTTGATTTTAAAATACACTGAATCTTTGACACTTCCTTCCCGAAATTCTTGGGTGTTCATCAAAACATCTTTTATTAATGGCCTCTAATCAAGATACACGGCATTATTATAATCATTCGTATATTTCTTTCATCTTAAACAAAATTCAAGTTCAAAGTAAATGTGGAGTCATGATGATAAAGTCACCGAGAGAGAGACATGTAGGGAGTTAGGTTCACTGGTGGTGTCTAAGGCGGCGAACAATGGTCGGCCATCATTGTTGATACACTACTTTCACATTACGCCCACAAAACTAGTACCTTAACGCATTTTTTACTGATTTAATGAAGATAATTAATGCATAAAACATAATTGATGTGATAAAAATGAATTTATTATATTTTTTAATTTTACTATCAGAGGATAATTTATTTTCTCTGTAGAATTTGGTAAAGCGGAGTAATACATGGAGCAGCTGCTGGTGTGTGTGACGTCAGGAGGTAAACATGGCGCTGGCCCTGGTGAGGAGCTCGGCCGGTGGTCTCATGAACCATGGAGTCTTGGCTCTCCGGGGGAATAACACGAGCCTGCTGCGGCACTGCTCAATCGCCCATACTCTACAGATCCGGAATAACATAAAGAAGAAACGGAGCGAGGCTCTGCTTGGCGGAGGGCAAAAGAGGATTGATGCACAGCATAAAAAGGTAGTTGTAAGGGTATTAATCTATTTTGTCCACGTTGATGTACAAATGTTACACCCGTGACATTTGTAGATCATATGTGACTTAGGTAAGTTTTACAAGTGGACAACCATGGATTTTAACATCGGAAAAACACATTGCTCAACAACCAAAAAGCACCTAACCTAGGTTTAGGTTAAGTTAACTCGACGATTTACACTATAAAAACCCATTTTATTAAATCAATTAGGTAGTGGCAACTACTAATTATTTACCAACTTGAACTTTTAAATACATGTAAACCCCTTTTTAACACATTCTGGTCTTTAACCAAAAACATTGTAATAACTTCTCCACTCCCTCTTTTCCTCCTCTCTTCCGACTTAATAACTCTTTAGCCAAATCTCCCCTTGACAAAGCCAATCTCTTTGGCACCTTATTCTCCTCTAACTCCACCTTAGATGATTCCCACTCTATCCCTCCTCCTCCTACTGAACCACTCTATCCCTCCTCCTCCTCCTACTGAACCTATGTACCTTCCTATAATCTCCATTCGCAGGGTTGCTGGTGTGTTATCCAGGTTGGATGTGAGTAAGGCGCATGGACCGGACGGAATACACCCTCGTGTTCTGAGGGAATGTGCTGAAGTTCTGGCCCCTTTGCTTGCTCACCTCTTTCGCATTTGCCCCAAAACCCAAACTTTTCCTTCTTCTTGGAAGCATGCCTTGGTTCAGCCCATCCCAAAGATGGGTGACCATTCTAATCCCTCTAACTATCGCCCCATTGCCCTAACTTCATCCCTCTCTAAGATTTTCTAAACTATGTTGAACTCCCATTTTCTCCACCACCTTGAACGCCATTCTCTTTTGTCGGATCACCAGTATGGCTTTCGCCAGGCGAGATCTACTGGTGATCTGCTCTCTTACTGCACCCATCTTTGGTTATTTGCTCTTAGGGATTATGGGCAAACTTCCATGATCAATTTGTGGTGTTACAGTATTTTGAGTCATGCATAGCCATGGTAATTTTATTTTTATTTTTTGTATGTATCCCAATTGTTTTATGTATGAAACTTTAGCTCAGTAAGGTGAGATATGCAATACAGGTATTTATTTTATTTTCCTTATGAAAAGTGTGTTATATATTGTTGTGTGTTTCGGGCAGAGGTAAATTCCTAGTGCTTCATTGCCTTATCCTCCACCTGCTTGTCCTGCCTTATCTTTACAGTCACCACATTTTGCTCCTAAGCTTGAATTACTTTTAGTCATCTTGGGTTACATGAAGTTAATGGCTAAAGTTGAAACTGTAACTTGAACCTACCTTAAATTTTCACCAAATTGAATTTGTCATTAGGGCAAGTTAACAGCTCGAGAACGGGTGGAGCTACTATGTGACCCAGACAGCTTCGTGGAGTTTGACGTGTTTTCTGAGCACACCTGCACTGACTTCGGCATGGAGAATCAGAAGGTGAGCACCATTGTTTTTATACTGTAGTTGTATACAGTAATAACATTGTGAAACTATGCACAATTTGCCTTTTCACGGCCATTTATATGTAAAGCAGATGTTCAATTGTCTTTTTGGTCATGAATGATGACATCCTTCTACACCGGTCCTTCGCTGTGTACAAAGTTCTCTCCTGAAAATAGCCTTCAGAATACAACCTGACCAAAACATTTGCAGTTGGTGTTAAATTGCCAACATTTCAAAGATAACACCAAGCTGAGTGGCTGTAGACTTGGGGTGACCCGAATTATGACCTCACATGGTAAGTTTTACTGCCACCGACACCAGATTATAAGGGGAATGATAGTTAGGTTAGGTAATCACAGGTGCTGCCTCCACACACCCTGCAGATGTGAGGTGAGATGGCAGGAGTTATTACATAACATGATATGGGTTACTGCCATTGACACCAACCAGAAGCTGCAGTTGACCCTTGGATGGAGAAGGGTGAGGGTAAAAAGCATTTGGATGGACACAAGTGATCTGTAATTAACACAATAAATTTGAATGTTCTATGATGTTTATTTAACTTTTCCCATAAAAAAAATTCACTTGCCTGGGACAAGTATATCTTCCACATAATCTGCACAGCCTGTGTTGAAGACTAAGTAATACAATTGGTAAACAGTTCAGAGAAACAATACTTATCAAGGGATGAGAGCATGGGTGAATGGGATAAGTAGTCTCTGGGTAAATACAGGTGTTTACCTCCCCTTTTAATTTTCTTTCATTAACACTATGTGATGGACCCGGCAAAGTGAGGTAAAATGGACCCCATACGAAGGCAAGGGGTTCCTGTGCCTATGGATGTCATATTTAGTGGTGCTACATAGCTCCATTGGATATTTTAATGATGCCGAGCCTTGTTTTCTCAGTTTCCAGGTGACTCTGTCGTGACTGGTCATGGTTTCATTCATGGTCGGCTGACTTATATATTTAGTCAAGATTTCACTGTGTTTGGGGGTTCACTTTCATCTATTCATGCAAAGAAAATATGTAAGGTGAGTTATAAGGTCAGGTGGTGATGATTGTTTTGATGTAATATTGCATAGTAGTACTGTAGTAACAACTTGATTTAACACTTTCATAGAGAGTTCATATTTCCTCTTTTGCTTTCAGCTATGTACTCGAGTATGCCTGTACGTGTAGCTCATTTTCTTTATTAGATACAAGTGCTCGGCAACAGTGTGAAAGACTGTTATATGCTGATAATGTTTTAATGCCTTATACAAAATACTTATTCACGTTGAAAATTCTTTGTTTCTCTCTTCTTAAATTCAAAATTCAGTTCGGTAATTCAAGTTGTATGAACCATTAAGTGAAATGTATATCCCAATTTTCCCATTTCATAGCTTCAAAATTCCCAAGAAAAACTTTTGTTAATTAGGAATTCCTGTTCTTTCATATTTCTCATTTCACTATTCGATTAGATAATGGACCAAGCAATGCTAGTGGGGGCTCCTGTGATTGGTTTGAATGATTCAGGTGGAGCTAGGATTCAAGAAGGAGTTGAATCTCTGGCTGGGTATGCTGACATCTTCCAGCGCAATGTTATGTCATCGGGTGTTGTCCCACAGGTACAGTTTATTATTACATGTATTGTTATTACTAAGATTTTTAGATAAGAATTGCTATACTATATCTTCCTTATATGGTTATTTTTGTTTTATATTGTACTTTAAATTATAATTATTATTGATACAATACTGTATCATCATCTGACCATTATAGCAGGAAAAGTATTTGTATAATTGTTTTAATTTTGTGTTTTAATCTATCAGATCTCCTTGATTATGGGCCCATGTGCTGGTGGTGCAGTGTACTCCCCTGCCTTGACTGACTTTACATTTATGGTTGAAGATAGCTCTTACCTCTTCATTACTGGCCCAGATGTAGTCAAGGCAGTCACAAATGAGGACGTGACTCAGGAGGAACTTGGTGGAGCTCGTACACACACCACGCTCTCTGGGGTTGCTCATAATGCTTTCCAAAATGACATTCATGCGTTGCTTAACCTAAGAACATTCATGGGTTATTTGCCACAGAGTAACCAGGACCCATCCCCTATCAGAGAGTGTGATGATCCTTGGTGAGTGGATCACCATTAAAAAGTATAAGATGCTACAGCTGTTTACTGGAAGATCTTTTAAAAAAAATTTTTTTTTACATTTCTGAAAGATTATTATCATTGTTCTTGTATAATGGGAACTGCTGAGAGAATAAGACTTTTTCACAGGGATCGTGATGTACCTGGGCTGGACACAGTTGTACCACTGGAATCCACGGCCGCTTACAACATGTTAGATGTGGTCACTGGCATTGTAGATGAGGGTGACTTTTTTGAAATTATGCCTAACTATGCCAAGAACATAATTATTGGATTTGCACGCATGAATGGACGTACAGTTGGTATTGTTGGCAACCAACCAAAGTTTGCTGCAGGTTAGTGGGTTCTGATTGTCTTGTAAATGTGGGATTTGTCTTATTAAAAAGTGGATGGATGTTGGGATGGTTGATTTTACCAGATCTATTTGAGGAATACCCTGTATTACTATCAATGTGTCTGTCTGTACATTATGGAAACAAAAGAATAAATTCACCTCATCCAACATTTTAAAATGCAATATTACAACAATGTACAGGGGACCCCCCAAATTCACGGGGGTTATGTTCTCAAAATGGTCATGAATTGCCAAATCCGCGAATAATATTTGCGGAACGGGGTGGGGGTATATTTTTACTTGTGTACAAAGAAATGTATATTCCCTTTATGTATTTGCCCTTATAGACATACAAACACACAAAACACATACAAATCAATAATTATTGGATAATCCGCTCACAAATAATCAGAAACAAAATTATTAAAAATGCTCTATTAATAAAACACTGTACTGTAATAGAGAACGGACGGTAGACTCACATTTTTAATAAATTTGTTTTTTATTATTTGTGAAAGTATTTTCCCAGTATTATTTATTTGTATGTGTTATGTGTGTGTGTCTACACACACACACACACACACACACACATTTACAATACAGTACAGGTAAAGGAAATTACTGTCTCTAGAACGAATGGCTCCCTGTCCCAGCCGCAAAAATGTCGGCAACTTTAAAACTACCCACAGACATTCTTGGGTACATCCAGGGTGTCATCCGCGAAGTAAAAATCCGCGAACTTGGGGCCTGTATGTACCATACTGTGTACAGCATGCCCTTAAAATTCGTGGGGGTTAGGTTCTCACAATGGCCGTGAATAGCCAAATCCGTGAATAACATTTGCTAACCAGGGTGGTACATTTCTACTCGTGTGCAAAGAAATGTATATTCCCTTTATGGATTTCCCTTAGGACAATTATTTATTTTACCTGTATTGTATATACAGTAAATCCTCGCTTAACGTCGTGGTTACATTCTTGAAAATTTTCCCCAATGACCCCCTGTACCTTGGTAACAAAATACTAAATTCCTCGGAGTTATTGTTGATGAGAACTTAACTGGAGAAACCACATACAAGCCATTCACAGTAAAATCAATAAACAGTGCGGTACTGTATCATGTATCACACTCGACAGTCACTCACTCTCACAGTAATGAAAGAAATATATCATGATCTTGTTTACCAACACCTGATTCACTGTCACACACTATTGGGGGCCTCTGGCTCTTCAAAAATGCAATCCCTGGTTACTGCACAAAAGAAACAGATCACACAAAAGAAAATTTTGCGAAATTGAAAATTTTAAAATTCAAAGAAATTAACACCTGCTGCTGTGCCCTCTTTGTTTACAAATCTATCAATTACTTGCTTGACAATAATTATTTCCAGTTCCAGAATAATCAGAGATACAATTTTAGGTAACCAGGGCTACTAAGACCCCCCTCCCCCCATGCGCTCCTCTCAGTCCCAGACCTCCATAAAACATGGTGTGAAGGTGTGGAACAACTTACCCTCTCTCATCCAAGCAAAGACTATGCTCCCTTCCTTTAAATCATATTTACAGTACCTGCTTTTATTGTACCATCAAAACTGTTTTATCAGAAATTATCATGTAAATAGATAAGTAAATTACGATTGCAATAAATATATTTGCCAACTAGACATAATTCTGACAGCTCTGTCATCTTATTCTACCTTAATACTGTACAACCCATGTTGTACTGCTTCCCCATTATACTTATATTTTTCAATTCCAGTGTAATTTATGTATATACTGTACTTATAATATAAAAAAATAAAATAAAAAATAAATAAAATAAATAAATATTGAAGTGGTAACCATGGTAACACTATGAGATGTTCTTATTACCACCATGCTATTCCAGATGTTACTAAATGTTACATCATACTTCCGTGAGATAAATGTTTAGTATATATCAGGTGCCTACAGGAGAGCTCAGGTTCTCAACTGGCTCAGCCATGTTAATATTATTATTATCCACACTGTATCTGTGTTTTTCTGGCTAAATAAACTTTCAATTCAATTCATAAGAAATAGATAAAATACGCTAGTTATGTTCCCCAGCCTCCCTTTGCCCCATAAAATACATTACATGTGCATAAATTCAATGGAATTTTTATAGAAAATATATATTATACATCCATAAAGATAAATAAACTAAATCATTTTGTATTGTACTCACTGATAGGCAGAGGTGGAGCAAGTGTGTGGTGGGTTTAAAACCCCATTTTTGTAGCAAGACTAAGGGTCTTGCATTGCTTTTTCACAACACTAGCATCACTAACACTTGATGGGCGCTTGGAAGCCATTTCGAATGGTTATAGTACAGCATTTATAGCAAAAACACTCAAAGCACACACGTACACTGTGGAAGCCTAACAGACTGGGGACGCTGTGATGCTCCGCGGGAGAGCGTAGCACGCCAAGATGAGAGAGGTTGATGCGCCATACATAGTACTGTAGTCCGTGACGACGTTATAATGAACTGGTCGGGACATTGTCGGAATCATGGGTATCTAAAGAGTAGCGACGTTATAACGAAACAACACTGTCGGCAGCAACATTAAACGAGGACTTACTGTACAGGTATGTGTGTGTGTTTGGAGAGAGACACACATACAAATAAATAATTATGGGAAAATCCTCTCACAAATAATCAGAAACAAGACAACAAAATGTATTAAAAATGTGAGATTATTGCTACTTAATGAATTAGTCCCACCCTACTAATGTTTAAAAGGATTTCTCTGTTTCCAACTCAGTTGTATAATCCAAAAGTCACTTAAGTGACATGCTCGACCATAAAATCTGATTTCAGAATGAATCCTTTACTTTATACTTTATTTGTTCTTATTTTACAGGTTGTTTGGATATCAACTCCTCTGTAAAAGGTGCAAGATTTGTGCGGTTTTGTGATGCTTTTAACATTCCACTTGTGACATTTGTGGATGTGCCAGGCTTCTTACCAGGAACTGCTCAGGAGTATGGTGGCATCATTCGTCATGGTGCAAAACTTCTTTATGCATTTGCCGAAGCAACTGTTCCAAAGATTACAGTCATTACTAGAAAAGTAAGTATTTACCATACTTTTACTTTCAGAGTATAGTCATGTACAGAAATTTGCTCCCCATGGTGAAACTGAGTCACATGAATTAATTTACAACTGATTTACCTTGACTGTTATCTGGTGAGAGACACCTGCTAACATTTATGGATATATTTCATGTTCCTTGTGTTTCAGTTTCTGCATATATGGGGCAGATTAGGGAATACTTATCCACCCTTTCACTGAGCTGGAGAACAGAGATTTATTGTAATGCCTTGTGGAATTTTATTATCCTGTTCTCCTACAGTCTTCTTACTTACATTGTGTTTTACCATCTTGACCTTAGTTCAGGCCTGCATATTGTTACTGTAAGATACAATAAACTACCATTAACATTGCTTTGTGTGTGATACTTTTTATTCTGTCTAGTTGGAAGTGGAAATGTTTTTGTTTAATATTGTGAATATTTGTGAGTCATACCTGTTTTGTAAACTCTTAAGTTTTCCTTTTTAGTGTATTGAAATTTTGTTTACTTACAGGCATATGGAGGGGCATATGATGTTATGTCTTCCAAGCATTTACGTGGAGATATGAACTACACTTGGCCAACAGCTGAGGTAAGACATGTTTATAATATACAGTATGTAATGTGCCATACAAGGTACATGTATATTGAGATTTTGTTATGAATGTAAACAGTACAGCATGCCCTTCAAATTCACAGGGGGTTAGGTTCTTAAAATGGCTGCAAATAAATAACATGTGTTTGCCCTTAGGACACTTATTTCTTTTACCTGTATTGTATATGTGTGTGTAGACACACACACACACACACATATGCTTAAGAACAGCCCAATCCCAACCATTATAAAAATTATCAACAATTCGTAATCAACCAGTGTATGTACAGGTACAAATTTACCCCCCGCCAATCTTACCTTTTTGCACTGTCACTATGTTGAAATGCCCAGTAGTATTTCCTTCTCTTTCTTCTTAATGTAATGGATAGTTGATTCGTTGATGCCATACTTCCTGCCAAAGGCGACAAAGCTTTGGCCACTCCTAAGTTTATCCAGCAGTTGTATCTTCTCCTCTTGGGTCATGGCCTTTTCTCTCTTCACTTGTTTGGGCGCCTACCCGCAGCTGGATGAAGGTGGTTGAGGGCGTTTGGGAGCCATCATAAGCACGAGGATCACAGTTGTTAAGAGAGCGGAGTAGCACACGCGTGAGACAGACAAGTGTTTATCCCGGAGTGGAGTGAGTGCGCATGGGCCAGCTTCCCGGGACAACAGAGACACCTTGCGGGATGCCACAAAACTCGCGCGCTCCCCGTGCAGGCCACGAAAATGCCAGCAACTTTAAAACTACCCGCAAACATTCCAGGGTGTTTTCCGCGAATAATAGAGGACTGCGAATTATCCGGGCATATCTTAAGTAGCTATATTTGCATACATTTGTGTCAATGATTACAGTTAGAACCCTATTTATGAAGCATCAGATTAAGTATTTTTTATATTACAAAAAAAAATTATTCCATGCTGTATACAGTGATGTCACATAGGGTGGAGAGGTAGAGTTTTGGAGGGATCTGTTTGAAACTTGAAGGGCATCATCATCTTGGGTTGGTCAGTTTGGCACTGGGTAGTTATTATTATCACAAAAGAAATATGCATGTGCTGTTTTTTGGTTGGCCTTCAGGTCACAGGCCAATCCTGCTAAAAAATATTATTTCAAGGGTCAATTAATATTCGTTATTCCTTGTGTGACTTTATGATCATGGGGAATCAAGACCAGTTGATATACATCTTATACTGTACTCAAAGATGGGTATGCACAACTTTTTTTTTTGCGCCGCAACTGTAACTCTGCTGAAATAGTTACGCCGCAACCATTTTCAAAAAGTTTCGCAGCAACGCGCAACTTTTACAAAATTAAATAAACAAATACTAAAATAAAAAAAATTGCCTAATTACAAGTAAAACTGGCCACAGTCTCAGTGGACTGGCTGTCAAGTCTCAGTCACTTCAATTTCCATGTCCTGGTCGGCAGGATCACTGCTGCCGGCCAGAGACTCCTTCCTCCTCGTCACAAAACAATCCATAATATTAGTAATAACAAGAAACAAAACAACAAGAAACTGACGCCTTAACTGCAGTGCTACTGACTGGTCATGATATGAATCATTCCCCTTCCCTTGCTGTAGTTGCCAAATTTCATCTTTCACATTAACTCTAGTTTCTTTCTAGAGTTTATGTGAAAGATGAAATCTGGCAACTACAGCGAGGGAAGGGGAGTGAGGGCACGACGGAGGGGGCAGGGGTGGCGAGGGTCTCAACTGGTTTACAGTTCAGAAATGTGCTGCCCGACCTGTATCATGTGTATGCTGAATCATTCCGTCAGAAACAGAAATTTTCGTACGCGTGACTCTAGGGATGCCCATTTGTTTATGCGGTCGTATTCCAATTTTCAATTATTGCCAAAAGAAAATTCGCGTTGTGCTTGAAAATGCTTCTAAAAGTTGTGCCGCAAAACTCTGGAAAAATGTGCTGCGCAACTGCACGCGCAACCAAAAAAGTTGTGGCATAAGTTGCACCGCAACTGCCCTCCTTTGACTGTACAAAACAAATATAATGTTTCATTTTATGATTAACTCTCCTGTATCAGATGACTTATACAAAAGTGTCATTTCTTTTGTAGTATAGTATTGCAAAACCTTCACAACACATCTTAGTCATTTAATATCTTAAAACACCTACGTATGCACTTTCTCATTCTTGTTGTATTCACCTCTTGCATTTAAAATTTTATAATCGGTTTTAGTAACACTTTTATCTTCTTTCTTTTCCAAATTCAGTAATTCACTACCTAAATTCAAGCAGCCAGTCCCCATATGAATAAATGCTTCATATTTTAAGGTGTGCCGAGACACCTTCCAATATACGTAGACAAAAGGTAAAGGTGAGTTATAACTTCAATTAGATATCTATGTTCAGTATTGACCAATCTATGAGAGCTAATACTTTGCTGTTACTCAGGTTGCTGTAATGGGAGCCAAAGGTGCAGTATCAATCCTTTATCGAGGGAAAAGTGATGTTGCAGAGATTGAAAAAAAATACATGGAGAAGTTTGGCAACCCATTCCCAGCTGCTGTCAGAGGTGAGTCAAATACTGTATACAGTACTATACTGTACTCTGGAAATGATATATAAATTTTGGAATTTAGATATACTGTACCTTCTGTTGTTTGTACAGTATAGTACATAATGTATTGGTAATGTGCCTACGATATAAATAAATATGAGATGTTCCAATATATGTGGTTGTAATCTTAGTGATGAGAAGAGAGTAATTAAAAATTTGATGAGTGAAAGAAACATGGATGTTGTTTTGTGTAAAACAAAAAATGAGAGGCGAGTTTGACAAGGAAAGAAATGTTGATTACAGTGAGAGCATACTACTATATATGAGGGCAGATGATCAAGAGAATTTCTGGAAAGAACTACACAATATAGTTGAGCTGAAGCTTTAGTGGTGGAGATAGAGTGATAGTGATGGGGGATTTGAACTTGAATGTTGATGATTGGGAAATGGAGAGGATTGGGGGAAGATGTGGAGTGTGATGAATGATTGGAATTGAGAGAAACATTGAAGTTTGCACTGCAGAGAGTTTAAACCCTTATACTGCTACTTATTTTTTCTAGGAATGCCTGTATAATTGATTTATATTTAGTACTTTAACAGATTCTCAAGAAGAAAAATTGGGGTAATTATACCCAAACTTTTGTTTACGATTACAGGCTTTGTGGATGACATCATAGAACCCCGTACCACAAGACGGCGTATCTGTCAAGATCTGGATAAGTTGGCCTCAAAGAAGCTTAGCAACCCATGGAAGAAGCATGCTAATATCCCTTTGTAATGCATGTGCATATATTTAAAAGGAACTGTGAAATAAGTGTTGTATAGTTTCCAATTGAGAGGTACAGTACTGTCTAACTGAGTAGATGATTAATAATGCAAATTAAGCTTGTATGTCAAATTAACTATACAGTATTTAGCTGTATCCTCAACTGTATTATTACAAACTAAAATATTTATTTTGAAAACAGGTGTAGTAAACTTTATTTTGGGTGACAGCATTAAACTTACAGGATGTACAATATTTAGTTTAAGCGTAGGACATCTTTTAGTGGTGTCATTTATTAGATTATTATTATTTTTTTTTTTAAATAAAAGAGATGCTATTTCTGCACTTCAGCCTTTAATTTCCCAGCAGGTGGGGAAATTATACAATGGAAATAGGCATAAATATAAAGGCAAGGTAAAATAACTTTTTACATTATCTCACACAGTCAATGTAAGTTGATGTGTAAGGAATTTTTGCAGCAGCATATATATTTTCTGGAAATTCTCTTATTGTGACTGGACAGTAAATGAATGAATGAGCTATCATGTGCTTGGATTAAGAAATAATGAAAAAATAATGATAATTACTTTATAATGTGTATTCAAGTGTAAATATATAAGGATGGAAACCGATAATATAATGTGTATGCAAGTGTAAATATATATAGATGGAAACCGATAATGATGATGCTTTGACTGTTGGAAGATTAGAGAACTAATATTGAAAAAATACTGTTTAATGAAGTGATGATTGGTTCGTGACAAAGTACTGTACTGCAGTGTTTATATTTTAGGAAAATTTAATTGTTCAGCAGCTAAATGGCAATACATTGATATCTCCATTAGCTGGAACAATTGGTGCAGAGCACCTCAGGGAATGAGAGATTCCGGGTAACGAGACGATTCTCTCAAAGACGGAAAAATTCGCCCATCCCCGGAATTTTCCGGGTTTCTGGAAAATTTTCTCGAAATTTTCCGGAAAATGTGCCCCTCGAAAAATAGTTACCAGTGCTGGAAAATTTTGGCTTTGGGAACGATTTTCTGAGAAAATTTCAATTCCGGTTATCGGAGAGTTCCAGGTTTGAGGGATTCTGGCTAACATATTACTTACAGGTACAATGTACAGTGTTTTTTTAATTATTGGTATTTTTAATTTTTCCCTCACATTTATTGGTACAGGTATATATTATCTTATTTGTCATAGGAGTTGGTAACTGGGGGAAATTCAGTTTTAGAGACGGTAATACTGTACTGTTAAGCGTGAGCTGTAGTGGTGGTGGTCACGGCCAAGACTTGGTGGTGTTGTCTTGCTACACATTATGTCTAGGATTATACCTGGTATTTCTCAAAAGCTAGGGTGCTATTATAGGTTGATTTAACAGTGAGTAAAAGGGAATAGGTTCCAATCCTTCATTACTCTTTACAGAGGGTCCTCGGATTACAAATGGATTCCTTTCCTGAGGACGTTCTCAAGTCGAAAATGTAAATAAGTCGAAACACATGCTATGTGCATACTGTACTTTCAGAACAATGTTTAAAATTCAACTACAGTGAATCCTTGAAAATTCGGACCTGGTAAATCTGGATTTCGAAAGATTTGGACAAAAATTTTGGGGGTTCTGGTCTAAGAAGCATTCCCAAAACAGAGCAAAGAGCATTTTAGGCCCAAGGGCGCTGGTTGACCGGTCGGTCGTGCTGGACACAGGTGCCCGAGGAAGTGGGAAACATAAACAGTTGTCTATTGTTGTTTGTGGGAAAATTATTTCATTCACTCTAGTAATGATACAATGTTTCTTATTATGTTATCATAGGTAAACGCATGGTTTATATAATTTGTTTATCACTGTGCCCGTCACCATTTTCAAATTAGACTAAGAGATATGTATTTCTCCCATTCATATTTTGATCGTATGCAAGTAAGAGGAGTGAGTGATTGCATCGGCTGCTGTTGTAACTCATCGCTCTACCCTGCCATGTTTCACGGGATTTACTGTTATTATGTTTACTGACACATACATAGTGCTTAATAGTGATTAATCATGGCATCTAAAGCAAGTGGTGGTGTGAAGAGAAAATATGTACATTTATCTGTTGTGCAGAAACCTGAGTAATAAAGAAGTTAGAGAGTCTGGTGTTTCAGTGGCTCGCATCTGTGATGAATACAGCGTGAAGAAACAAACTGTGTCAGACATACGTAAGGTCAAGGATAAACTTACCACATTTGCAATGAAGTATGATGTTGATGGTGCCAGTATGGCTAGTGCAAAGGAAGCATATGAAAGTGCCAAAGGATAAAGAGCTGGAAGAAGCAATGTACAAGTGGGACTACATTACTGTACTTTGGGTATTTTTTATATCATTATTAATCGTTTTAATATATTTTGTACATTAACCGGAAAATTCGGACAATCGGCTTTTTCAGACAGGTGGTCCCCCCCTTATATATGAACCTTCGAGGGTTCACTATATCATTGCTTAAGTCCTCATATACATCTAAATAGAATGACAAAATACAGTAAATGAAAGTAAAAAAATAAGTCAAGTAAATAAAATACCGTAAATATAAAGCTCAACCTCGTTCGTATCGGCGAACGTTTGTAAGTCGGGGACCCCCTGCATTGTGATGCTGGCTGGGCTGGTGGTTGCCATGTCGCTCCACAACAATAACAATGACCTGCAAGATGCCGTGATATTTTTTTAATTTTTAATGAATTTTTTTACAAGATTTGTGTCGCTATTCGGACGTGTTGTTACTCTGGTGTGGTACTCGGGGTCAAGCAGTGAGCTGCAAACCAGAGATATGATAATCCTAAGGTCAAAAGTAAAAATTTAATAAATATTTCTTATATGAGTGGTAGTTAGCCCAGGGATTGTGGGAGGAGGGACTGAGGGGTTAGTATTAGAAATCTCAGCAGCTCCAGTCTCCTGCATGTTGTGAAATTATTGCCAACTGGTAATGAAATTTTTTTTATTTATTAGAATAATTTTTATTTATTCCTCACAGTTACTGGTACTACAGTATACACGCGACCCTGATCCCTAGTAGCCTCGAATAATGATGTGTATATACTGTATATATATAAAAATGTAGTGAAAGTTGCTGGCTGGGAACACATCCCCTTATATGTGTGTGAAAATTACAATCCCCCTCACCTAATGCTCCTCGAGTACTTACATGACACATACAGTAAGTCCCCACTTAACGTTGTTTCGGTACTGTGTCGCGAAACTTTAAGAGACCAAAAATTCGTTTAACGTCCCGGTGATCCGATACTATGTCGTTTTGCGTATTCACAAACTACATTTTACAGTGCATCACCCTCTCTCGTCTGGCCGCGCTATGCTTTCTCGGCTTGGCGCAGTCTCAGTGCCTCGCCACCCTCCTCCTCCGCCATCCACCTCCTCTGCTTCACTACCCACCACACACTCGCTCTACCACTTCCGCCCATCAGTAAGTACCAATACAAACTTAGCAGTTGTATATGTATGCATTATTTTCTATAGAAATGGAAATTACTTTCTGTATATGTAATGTATTTCATGGGGCAAGGGAGGCTCAGGAACATAACTCCCGTATTTTATCTATTTCTTATGGGGAAAATTTATCGGCTTAACGTTGTTTCATATAACGTCGCGTTTATAGGAACGTAACCTTGACGTTAAGCGAGGACTTACTGTACTGCCAAGTGTCCAGGGGCTTTTGTCCACAACTGTACATTTAACTGAGTACCGGTAATGCTCTTTGAGGTGCCTTTAACTTTTAATACATTGTATTTTAACCTTTTGTAGTATAACTATGTACAGTACAGTAGGCTCTTCAAATTCGCAGGGGTTGGGTTCTCAAAATGGCCGCAAATCGCCAAATCCGCGAATAACATTTGCTGACTGGGGGGGGGTGGGTTACATTTTTACTTGTGTACAAAGAAATGTATATTCCCTTTATGTATTTGCCCTTAGGACAATTATTTCTTTTACCTGTATTGTATACAGTATGTGTGTGTGTACACATACACACGTGCTATAAGAACAGCCCAGTCCCAAGCATTATAAAAATTATCAACAACATGTAATCAACCAGTGTATGTATTCACTCCCAGCCAATCCTACCTTTTTGCACTGTCACTATGTTGAAATGCACTATAGTACAACCTTCTCCCCACTTAATTATTATTTATCATATTTGTATCACTTATGTTATTTGTCAATCAAGAGACCCATTCCCCAATTATGTAACTGGGTATTTTCAGCCTTCCAGTTGCCATGCCCTTTCAATAAACTATTAATTATTATTATTATGAAAATGCATACAAATAAATAATAATGGGGAAATCCTCTCACAAATACCATAATCAGAAACACAATAACAAAATGTAATGTAGAAAAAATGCGAGTCTTCCCTCAAGTTAACTCTGTGCTATGTTATTAAAGTTGAGTTGGTCAAGTTGCCATACAGTGCCAGCTGGGTTGATACTTAGATCAAACTTACAGAATTTCTTTCGAAGCCATCTAGCCAACCCAACATGAAGGATGTCGGTAATTGTGGTGTAATACTGTATACAGTACAGTACTTTTTCACAATATGTATGTACGATGGTGTATGCATGTAAATGAGTAAAATTAATGAAGAAGGTTACATATATCTCCCCAAAAATATGAGTTGAAAAAACCATAACACCTCAAAGCTTGGCCCAGTAGCCTGGTGGTTACAATGATGAGCTTACCTAGCTACATTGACATGATTAATCACTGTTAAGCACTATTCTATCAGTAAACACTAATAATAACAGTAAATCCAGTGAAATATGGCAGGGAGCGAGGAGATTTAAAACTGCAGACGACACTCTAACTAGCGGTCACTCACTCCCTTTGCCAGATGTAGTCAGGCGTACAGTACAATGGGAGATGCCAGGCATAGCCAGGGCGTACAGTACGTATGGGAGAAAAATATATTTTGTAGTCTACTGTGAAAATGGTACAGCTCATTGATAAACAAATTATGTAAACCGTTCATTTTCCTACGATAACCTAATAAAAAACATTGTATCATTACGAGAGTAAATTAATTAATATTGCCACAAACAAAAAATGACAACTGTTATAAAGAAATAGATTAATACTCACCAGTCCATGCTGGATGTTTGTGTAGATCCCATTTTCCTCTCCCCTACCACTGATGAATATTATGATGGTGGTGGTTGAGGGCATTTGGAAGCCATAACAAGCACGAGGAGCACAGTTGTCACGAGAGGAGAGTAGCTCACGTGCGAGACATACAAATGTTTCGCCCGGACTGAGCCGGAGGGAGTGGGCGGGCGCGGGCCAGCCTCCTGGGACAAGAGAGACACCTTGCAGGATGCCACAAAAATCGCGCACTCCCCATACCGGCGGCATAAATGCCGGCAACTTTTAAGCTACCCGCAGTCATTCTTGGGTACATCCCGGGTGTCATCCGCGAATTATCTGGGGGTACTGTAGTTGTAAACATTCTAAGGTGCCTGAGTGCTGGCACCAGTTTGGTTACCCACCTTTCAATATTCAATTCAGGAATAAAGAAAAATTAAATTTTACTATAAATCCTTTAATGATAAGTGTCAATGTTTACAGTTTTCCCACTACCTTCACTGACCAGCAAGTCTTGGAATAACAGGAAATGTATACAGTAATAACATTTCCTTCCTCAAGTAGTGCAGCTCTTGCATTGATCCAAGGTTGTATTCATTAGTTTATGCAAAACCATAGATATATTAAATATACTATATTTGTATAAATTATTTTTTTACCTACTAAAACTAATAAAATCCCAGAAAATGTATATTACAATATCTTTATATGCTTGTAAAACAGATAATTAAAGTACAAATTACTCTAATTTACCTTGTATATGAAATGGAGAATTATGTGGAAAGTAAGTGAAAAATGCCAAAACAACTGTGAGTAATGTAGAATGACAAAAATGTCAATCACCGTATTGAAGCTGAGAGAGAGTTAATATGGTGAATGTTACACACAGCATATAGTTCTAATATATTTTGGCCAAGAATTCACACAAAAGCAATGAGAGTAAAATTTTACTATGGCTACAAATGAAGTTCAAGACTATGTATCTAATGTCATTTACATTACTGGAAATGATTAAGATAACCCTTTACCATAACAAACTTATGTTGTGGTCTAATATATTCAAATAATAGTTATAAGAAAACATTACGAGCATTTAGCAGAGAGCTTACGTGCATTAATTAGTGATAAAGGAGGTGAAAAATAGCTGGAAAGGACACCTTCTGCTGGTCTGTGTCAAGGGTTAGTTGTTGACAGGTTCAACATGAGCAGATCTTTGTGGTTATTGTAGAGATAAGACAGTACCTTAGCTAGTGAAAACTATACACTTTCAACTCATAAGAAGCGAAAACTTTGATCCCAGAGCTATGCAACACTGTAGGACTGATAATGTCTTTGGTGCTTCCTGAAGCAGTCACTGTCATGCTAAAACCTTGAACTCGCCTAGCCCATCTCACCTGGGAGTTATTACCCTATAAAGCTGTAGGAGACAACCTAAGTGATGTTACCTTTAGCTGACAAATATATAAGCAGAGGTTCCATCCATTATTCTTAAGCTATTATAGCTGAGTGCAACCAACAAGGTCAAGCACCACTCTATTAGCATCCACTCTGAAGATACTGTAAAGGAATTATACACAATAAGTTGAAAAGTTAATAGTGATTGCCCAAAAAAATGAAAGAAGGCACATGACAGCAATGAGCAATTAATGCAGAGTACTATAATTTAAAAAGTTATAATACAGGTGGATATTTAAATTCAATTAAACTTCAAGATTTATATCTTGTTCAGTGCCAAAGTGCATACAGCCCAAACATTAAGCCATAACCAACATTTTTTGTTTGTTTTACTCTTCACTGCTATGTCTTAATTGTTTCATGAAAGAAAGCCTAACTTGCTGTGATACATAACTTGGAGCTATGCTAATCAATCAGAACGAAGTTAAGGATGGCAAGATATATTTCAATACTGGAAGAAGTTATCGGCTCCAACCATCTTGTAAAAAGTCTAAAACTAATATTCCACAAGGTACAAGAATTTGCTTCTTTTTTTACCAATACATACCAATATACTGTATTCAAGAAACCTATAAGCATTCCTTTGCATACGTGGTTATGTTGTTTGCCCCAAGGTAAAAGAACGCTATACTTCTTCCCTACACCATCAGTACAAACCTACAGTATGTGCAACTTTTTGTGTAAACATGAATTATCATATTTCTCACTACCAAGTGACAAATAACATTATGCACATAAATTTGAAATCAATCTAAAATATATTCTCTATATAAAGTTCTATTAGGGTTTGGTATATCTAAAAGCTAAATGTAGTATAAAACTAAATTTAAAGATATACCATTACAATTATATGTTAATACCAGATAAGAGTAACTGAGTAACTAACAACAAATTTTACATCCAAACTCAAAACAGTGGATGAATTAAACAGGTCTATACATATTACTGTAATGTCTACCAGTGTTTTTTAAAGAGCTAAGTTCCATTGACTGTATTAAAGACCGAGTCCAATTTAGATAAATTTGCAATTTTATTAAAATTAAAATCTACTATATGTTCATTTCCACTCATACAGATGCTGATGACAATAAGGTTCACCGATTAAACAAAACCACTAACCTTCACTAAGTCTTTGTTTCAATATACTGAACTGTAATGCATTATTTTTCATTTAAGGATTGTCCTTTGTTTGATCCATGATAGAAAATTAAAATAAGAATAAGCCATCAGAGCAAAGATAACATCCCTTATATGTGAGCCAAGAGAGGCAAAGATTACATCCCTTGTTTCTGAGAAAACAGAGAAATAACAAACCATAATGACATTCTAAATATATTTCACACTATATATATATAACTAAATATTCCAATGTGCTAATATTGAAACATAAACTACATGAACACTAACTAGCTGATAACGATTAATGATGATTCATCAAAGAAAACTACATGATTAGAAAAAGATGAGACCCTAGAGAAAGTATTAACAAGGCTGGCCACACAACAAACTTTCTCAGAAAAAAAGTTTAGTACATGGCCTTTGTGTCAGTCAGAAGAGCACCCCTTACAGTCTCAGTTCCTCAATCCCAGCTTTCCCAGTCTTCACTCTGAAGTATAGTAGAAAAATATATTAAAATAATAATAGTACCCCAAGGAAAGCTGAATGCCTTAGTGATCAGCAATGAATACAAGTTTTTTATACGTACAATATTTTCTAATACTTCCGTGTGTTAACATGATTACACTCTTGGTATAAAGAACTAGGTACATACAGCCAATCCAAAAAGTATCTTGACCTCAGGGTTATAGAAAATACATTATGAGGTTCAAATATGGAATAAAGGTTTCAATCATTGATTCAAAGATGATCTTGTAGGTGCACACAGCCAGTCGTCCACAAGGACCCACACAGGATGGAAGAACTTTTTTCTCAAGTATCTGATGGTGATATGGCTGAGGTACAGTAATTGATAATGTAATATGATAAAATGTGTATAAATGAGGTTGTTTTTTCAGTGATCATAGCGTTTACCTTGTCTTGCTGGCCTTTTTCTTATTGAGTTTGACTTTCATTGCCATCCATAACCAAATGTGTTGATAAACAATATTATATGCACCATAATCCTATTTATGGCCATAAGAGAATATTTTAATTTTTTTAATAAGCATAACCATATTATGCACACGTGTCCATATTCCAAAATTATGTCATCACAACTCCCACATGAAAGTGAGCCAGATAAATACTTATATTGTTCTCAAACACATGACTAATAAGCATTAAATAATTATCAGCCTTTATTATATGCTATTATGTGCTTCTCATTCTTGCTAAATATTGCATGATACAACCAAGTCCCTTGGAGTTCCTGAGTCCAAGCTCCTCAGTGTTTACTCAACATTCATACTTCCCAAGCTTACCTATGCCTCTCCTGCCTGGTCTTCCTCCCTAAATGCCACACAACATAAACACCTAGAAAAAGTGCAAAAGATGGCATGCAAGATTATTCCCTCCTCTTCCTACTCCACATATCAAGAAGCGCTCAACACACTGACCCTCTCGACTCTCTCTGACCATCACCACGACCTCACTGCAAATTTGGCGAGAAGGTACTGCACCATCCTCGACACCGGCTCCTACTTCCACCCGAGATCCCTCATCCGCGAATTGCATCCAGTCCATGCAAGCATGTACTGATCGCTATAAGAACAGCCCAGTCCCAACCATTGTAAATATTATCAACAACTCGTAATCAACCAATGAGCTTAATCCCAGTCAATCTTACCTTTTTGCACTATCACTATGTTAAAATTCCTTTCTCCCCACATAGTTATTATATATCATATTTGTATCACTTATGTTACTTGTATATTATTTGTCAATCAAGTGACCCACTCCCAAATTATGTAAATGTATATTTTCAGTTTTGTGGCTGCCATGCTCTTTCAGTGAACTGGTAATTAATATTATTATTACAATGCAGATACTTCATTACACACATGAAGAACTAGATCCATTCTTTATGATACTTACTATCAATAAGTCAACAGCATAGTGACAACGGTGTAGTCATGTTTACATCACTATTATCAGTACCAATGAAATATGAGGATTAAGCTGAAGTATAAGTAACAGATTGCTGTTATGTGATGATGTGTGTGTGTGTGTGAACTTTACCATATGCACCAGCAAGTCATATATCTTATTAACATATATTACAAACGGGCATGGGAACGAAGCCATTGGAATGTCACGAAGCCAAAGCCAGACAATAAAGTCATGAAGCCAAAGCCAGACAAAAAGTCATGAAGCTGAAGCCGATGCTTTTCAAGGCTTCATGAAATCTTAACATCATTATTTGTATAATATACTGAACTGTATTACCCTATGTTGATGGTAATATGTATGGTATTCTAAGTTGCAGCAAGGCTTTAAGATAAGCTGATTGTTCTTGGGGTAAGTTTTGACTCTCCCTATTGGCTAAAAAAAAAAAGGTTATTTATAGTACAATTTATCTTTCCACATTTATTTTACCCCTAATACATAAACATAGTAACTTACAATCACAAATCCCAGAGGCAGCCATTTGTTATCTTTGATCACTTCCAACGTTTGGGTCAGGTCCTTGTGAGAATAGACCAACAGGGATAATTTGTGATGTCAGTGTGGATCTCAGTTCATAAAAGGTCAGATCAAGGTCACATGGCCAACTCACATATGACTTGACCTCACCCAAAGCTTACCCTCCCTGGCAATACCTGGGGTTGAGATTCTGAACTGATTACCTGTGACAACATATTCTTAGTGTTGGCACTGGTCATCGACATGCCGGCCAGTAATTTCAGCATCAACACAACCACCCATGTCTCTTGTCAAGCCAGGTCAAAACTGTGCTGCCTTGGATCCACCACCAATTTGATATATTTAATATGATCTAAATAGTGTCTGTATAAACATGAAAATCTAAAGCCAGTCTTGTGGCTTCGAAGCTGGTGTTATACCAAGCTTTGATGCCAAAGCCCAGTCCCAAAATCATAGCTTCCAGAGGACGAAGCCGGCTTCAGCCCCATGCCTGATTGCAAATGTATTGAATTATGTACTTTTATGTTAATGAACCATACTGTAGCGTATATATTTTGCATAATAGATATGGAATCACTTGTGTAATGCAATTATGTGAACACAGATGGAGCAGGCCAACCAATACCGTACTGTACATACCGATAACCACAGGTATACACGTCTTGCACCTTTGCCTGTTACTTCATATTTTATTGGACACCTGGGTCTCCATACTTCTTGGATTGGCTGTAAAGCTGTTAATTACCTGTCTGTTGGTCTAAAAACTCTAATGCCATCTTTGAACTTAGGTATGCTGGGAATTATATTTCTCCCCAATAAACTTAAACTTTTGCATAAGTTTTGAGACTTAAAGCTGGCAGAACACTGATTTGTAGGCCATAAACATACTGAATTATGAACATTTTCTTCATACCTATGTTTTTATAAAAGCATTGTGCCAACTTCCAACATTTGACATAATCCCTTAATGATAGCAGTCATTTTCTTCAACATTAAAACTCACCTTCTGCTCATCAGACTTTTCGATCTTGGTGCTCTTACTGGATGAGGAAGAAGCCTGAGAATTTGCAGCATCTGTAGCATCAACCTTTTCCCATTCATCTTCATTGCTCTCTAAAATAGAAATAATATTCATTCTACACTCTTCTACATTTTAACAAAATACCCAAGTACATTAACCATACACGAATCTCTACAACAAAAATGATGATAATCACAGCTTGTTAAAAGGTTTAGAACAATACAATGAGTCATACTAAGTTTTTGTGGAGAGTTGATGAATCACAAAAACAATCATATACTGTACCCCGGTACACACACACAATACACATGCATTTCTAAAGACCAAAGCTCCGGACAACATTTACAAAGACTTAGCAGTCTCATTTGTGTATGTTTCTGACAATATCCCTTTCTGCTGGAAGATCAGTAGTTTGAGACTGGAACAAAACTTAATAATGTTATTAAATTTCTAAACAAGTTCCATTTTACAAATGAAAAAATTATAGTAATTTGTATGGTCAGATATAATAATAATCTTTGGATACCATAACAAATCCAAGCCAGGTTATCCATGCATTGGAGGACAGAAAGAGAACCAGGTACCAGCATGATACTATGGAGAGTTAATCACTGCTCTAACCTACTACCTTACTTGTACTACATGCATATACTGTACTGTATAATACAGTACGTGCCTAATATTTTAGAGAGATTTGAGCAGTAGAATGTTTCAGTACATAAATTTTTCTACAGTATTACCAAAACAGAATTCTGGTTCTAACTCATGCAATCAAACCTTGTATTATGAGGAACTTTCAATTACAGTATGGGGTATTAACTTTTTTAAGTACAGTAGACCCTTGCCATTCACGAGTTTGCAATTCGCAATTTCGACGATTCGTGGCAAACAAATGGTGGCTACGGCGGCTAGCTTGCAAGCCTTTTCCTGCAGCACAACGAGTCACCCCACGCAGCATCTCGTGTTGTACTCTCAAAACTTTTGTGTTTTTGTGTGAAATGGTCCCTAAAAGACTGCCTAGTGTCAGTGCTAGTGGAGTAAAATGTAAAAGGCAGAAGTCAGTGATGACTCTGACAAAGAAAGTTTTATTATGAAAGAAGTTAAAAGAGGAGACGAGTGCTGCCGCGGCTGGTAAGTTGTTTGGTACAGTATAGGTATACAGTAGTGCACTAAGGTAGTATAAGTTGGTATTCGCGGTTTTGCCAACTCGCACCATTTCTTGGAACCCATCCCCCGCAAATGGCAAGGGTCTACTGTACGTATTGAATTTACTTAAATGTTTATTTGTTCAGGATAACAACAACATGAGGAGTCAGTTGTGTGTGTACATTAGTAGATGGTGTAAGACCTGTCCTGATCACAATTGCTTACAAGCACATCATATGCAGGAAAAATTGCAGTTAGTGTATTTGACATTACAACAACAAATGAAAATTCCGTTTATTTAAGGAATTACTATCCATAGGGATGTACAGACTGTACATATCAGAAAGTTAAATTTACTTCTGCCATATCTCTCCAGTTGCTGAATCTCTGTTTAGCCACATCTCTGTAGCCATATTTTATGACCTATTGTATCAGCAACATCTTACATCAGCTGCTATTTTATAATTTTCACCTTATTTCCCTTCCTTTCATTCTCTCTTTTATCTAGGTTAACATACTTTTTAACCCTAATATGAGTTATTTTATTCCTAGTTTCTATATTTTCATCTAACTTCCCTTACTGTACATACTTTTTCCTCGTTTGTTGGACTATGTGATACAACTAATGGCCTGGGAGACCTTTTAATGCTCTTCTTTAACCTTGTTTATCTACAACAGCAGCTGGAAAATTTATCATCCTATTAATATCATATCCTCCACAGTGACAAATATGCAAAAATATTCACTGGGTAACAGAAATCAGTTACCCGTATTAGTAGAATCTCTCAGTAAGTATACAAGGTTCTCATGTTGACCCACTGAGTATACAAGGTTCTCATATTGACCCACAGAGTATACAAGGTTCTCGTGTTGATCCATGGAGTATACAAGGTTCTCGTGTTGATCCATGGAGTATACAAGGTTCTCATGTTGATCCATGGAGTATACAAGGTTCTCATGTTGACCCATGGAGTATACAAGGTTCTCATGTTGATCCATGGAGTATACAAGGTTCTCATGTTGATCCATGGAGTATACAAGGTTCTCATGTTGACCCACAGAGTATACAAGGTTCTCATGTTGACCCACAGAGTATACAAGGTTCTCATGTTGATCCATGGAGTATACAAGGTTCTCATATTGACCCACAGAGTATACAAGGTTCTCGTGTTGATCCATGGAGTATACAAGGTTCTCATGTTGATCCATGGAGTATACAAGGTTCTCATGTTGATCCATGGAGTATACAAGGTTCTCATGTTGATCCATGGAGTATACAAGGTTCTCATATTGACCCACAGAGTATACAAGGTTCTCATGTTGATCCATGGAGTATACAAGGTTCTCATGTTGATCCATGGAGTATACAAGGTTCTCATGTTGACCCACAGAGTATACAAGGTTCTCATGTTGATCCATGGAGTATACAAGGTTCTCATGTTGACCCACAGAGTATACAAGGTTCTCATATTGACCCACAGAGTATACAAGGTTCTCATGTTGATCCATGGAGTATACAAGGTTCTCATGTTGACCCACAGAGTATACAAGGTTCTCATGTTGATCCATGGAGTATACAAGGTTCTCATGTTGACCCACAGAGTATACAAGGTTCTCATATTGACCCACAGATTATACAAGGTTCTCATGTTGATCCATGGAGTATACAAGGTTCTCATGTTGACCCACAGAGTATACAAGGTTCTCATGTTGACCCACAGAGTATACAAGGTTCTCATGTTGACCCACAGAGTATACAAGGTTCTCCTGTTGATCCATGGAGTATACAAGGTTCTCATGTTGACCCACAGAGTATACAAGGTTCTCATGTTGATTCACGGAGTATACAAGGTTCTCATGTTGACCCACAGAATATACAAGGTTCTCATGTCGATTCATGGAGTATACAAGGTTCTCATGTCGATTCATGGAGTATACAAGGTTCTCATGTCGATCCATGGAGTATACAAGGTTCTCATGTTGACCCACAGAATATACAAGGTTCTCATGTCGATTCATGGAGTATACAAGGTTCTCATGTTGATCCACGGAGTATACAAGGTTCTCATGTTGATCCACAGAGTATACAAGGTTCTCATGTTGACCCACAGAATATACAAGGTTCTCATGTCGATTCATGGAGTATACAAGGTTCTCCTGTTGACCCACAGAGTATACAAGGTTCTCATGTTGACCCACAGAGTATACAAGGTTCTCCTGTTGACCCACAGCAATATTACGTGCAAGGTTATGTTATGACAACTCTACAAGCACCAAATATTTACAGGTCAACAACCCCAAACTGCTGATCAGTGGTTCCTTCATATGAAATGTACTGTCTAGCAATATTCTCCTCCCCCTCTCACTTTCCTCCGTTCTTCAAGGTTTCTCTTTCCCTTGACTTTAGCAGGTCTATTACTTTTACTCCTTGAAGAAAGAGAACATAATAGGAAAGAATACTGCAAGACATGAGTAGAAAGTGACAGAAGATGGCTAGAATATGTTTATCTAGAATATGAAAGTAAATTTCATAAATAATCCAAAATGCATAAATTATTTACAACATAATCTCAAGCACTGACGCTGTGTCTTTGATCAACACTTTAGGTACAGGTATGGCCTATATCTTAAAACTTTGTGGAGAATTCATCATTTTCTGTAAATTCCACTTACAGTATAGAGTAAGGGATATTTGTGCAATCTTCACACTGCTGGGCACTCACACACAAAAATATATTAATGAAATGCAAAATCAAATCACCAAAAATCAACCACAAAAAAACAAACAATGGAATATATAATAATGATTAAAAACTACAAGGTTCTCTAAAGCAGGTTCAGACTGTGATCTTCCATAAGCCATCACCAAAGCTTAGTATAGGCATGCACAGCTTAAAAAACACTCTCCAAACTTTATAAATATTTGTATTAAAAAAATTCCTTTCAGCCAAAACTTCATAAGGTTTCAATGGTGAATTATTGTGATTTTTTTTTTACCCGGTTTTGAAATCATTACTGAGGTAATATTTAGTACATTCGAAGCTAAAAAGTATTAAATTTAGAAACTAAAAGTCTAGTAAAAGATAGAACTTGTGAAATAATGAACAATTAATTTCTGTGTCTTAGTAATTATGACATCATCACAATAATTTCTTTTAGAAAATATGAACTGTTGTTTTCAGTAATTACAAAAGCAGAAAACTTTGAAGATAGACTAATTTTTCTGAAGGTCAAGAGTGAGAACATCTTACTAAAGTCAAATGATCTGTTCTTAATATTTAAACCAAACACATTACAGATTTAAATAACAAACAAATCTTTAACAAAATGTGTATCTGAAGGACATAAACAAATATAAATAAGTGATTACCAACTACCAATCTGACACCTTGCATGTGGTCACAAGTAATCTCAGGCAAAAGGTGTTAAAAAATAGCATTTTGTCATGAGCTAAATTCAAGATGGGGAGAGGGTTTATCAGTCAATTATGCGTCACGAGGAGTGGAAACACATCAATTTACCTGTTGATGAGGGTGAGGGCTTACTGGTGGAATCTGAAGTTTTAGTTAAATCCACTTTGAGCTCTTCTAATAAGCCCTTCGTGGAAGTGTCATCAGACTTTGTATCTGAGCTATTTTTGGGAGAAATTACATCTTTCTCTGTTACCACTGAGTCCACAACTTTGTCTGCTGTTTCAAGATTATCAGTTGTGTCCTTTAGTTTCCCTTCACTATCAGAAATTGTCTTCCCCTTTTCTTCACATTCTCGCTGGTAGTCTTCAAGTAGTCGGGCCTGCATCTCCTCGGGTATTTCTACGTCCCCTCCAAAGTCCTCATCTGCCAGGGAGGGGCACCAGCACACCAACTACTGTTACTATGCCAGCTATGTTTACCTTACAAATGCTTTACATTATCACTGCTAATATTCATGAGCACTAATGTAAGGCAAGAAAATTCTTAGGTCATATACTCTTTTATGTTGCTCAAAAAAGGAAAAAGCACAAAAATATTTCCAAAACAGAATACAAAATGGCTACATACACTGCCAACATAAAGAAGACTTATCCGATAAATACATAAAATATCAAAGGTATTAGAACTAATGAGACAAAGAAGTCAAGCTGAAATGTATCTCAGAGAAGAAAGTTTATGTGGCAGGTAAGAAGCTTGTGGCATAAGCAATATGGTGTTTAAATTATGTGTAATTATGATATACCTGTATGTAAATAACAAAATATTCTTGTCATAAAGAGTAGTGCTGTACTGTACATATAGCAAACCATGCATTCTAAGACATGGAATTGTTGGGAGGATGACCAACAACAGTACTGGTATGGAAGGCATAAAAATTATCAGGTTATACCATATTTCTTTTCCACTCCTCCAGTGATAATATTCTTTTTACTTTAAAACATTCATACACAAAGGATCATCACACATTTTTTGAACTCTATAAGTATAAAGCTAAGAGAATGAGTGACATACATACATAAACATTCTAACAATCACATTCTCATTTTTCTACCATGCTCCTCCTACCTCATCGTTAACTTTTGCAAACACAGATCACCATTCATTCAGGGCAACTAAAGTCAACCGTTTCAATCTCCGGAAAAAAAATAACATTCATGCTGTTTCACCGAACATTTACCCGGCATTAATGGCTTTTCAAGAGGTGAATTTAGACACAGCAAATGAAGTGCCTGAAAACACCATGAACATCTGTCTAATTTAAATACATGAAATGACAAACGATACATTAATACTGAAGCAACTTTTCTTAGATATTTCCTTTAGTCAACTACCATTCCTATATGAAGTCTCTTGATTCCTCATTAATGTATACAGAACCTTTCAGAGGACAAAGCAACTAATCCCTAACCACAATACTGTAGTGAATGCTCTCACTAACAGCTGCTTCCCACCATAAAATTATTCTTTTAAATTTATTACTGGCAGAGATTGTGAATGGTTTTTCTCTTCACTTGTCATGAGTCTCAATCCACTTAAAATACATTATTGTAGTTATATTCTTGTTTAAAAGAAACCTAAGCAGACCATAGTACCTATCATGTCTATTTTATATGAAATAACGTGATCATCCTTTATAATTCAATACAAAAAATGAAGCAGAAACTGAAGCAAAATATACTTTTAGAAAATTTCAAAAACATATTTTACAAAGCTTTCAATATGTACAGTACTCCTATTTTCCTACTACAGGTAATACCTTAACTTACCAATAATGGAACACAGTTTTGAGAGGACTTATGGGTGTTATTGTGAGTTCTTCTTCTTAGTCAGATAAAGCTGTTTCAGTATCTAATTGATAATGGAAGAAGGATAATTGTACAAAGAAGACTTGTTCTACAAACATAACTCTTCAGATGCAAGATGCTCATTATACCATGAACATACAGTACTGAGCATTACTGAGGCATGTAAAACATTGAAAACCTAATACAGAATAGTAGTAGTACAGTATATGAAATGGATTGTAACATACCTTATTAATTACCAGTATGAACTGTTTGTTTCAATTACGTACATTGTTTATTCTTCCAAAAATGCAAATACAGTAATATTCCTGTTACACAGAATCTTTGATCCTGGAACTTTCCATTACTCAGAAAATAAAATTATAGAATTCCAAGGAAAATCTCTCCATTCCAGGAATTCAAATGAATTTCCGAGTGATTGGATCATGTGCTGACATGTACTGAGCACACGGGTGGGTAGGCTCAGAGTGCTCATGCACTACAATTGGCTACTAATTTCATATGACTGCATGAGATTCCATTGATTGGCTAATGTATCTAGCAGCCAATCTCCTCAAACTCTAGCATCATGACACTCTTAGTTCATTGTCTGCTCCCATTGTACAAGCTTGTTCGCTCGCTCACTGCTGTTTTCACATACGATCTGTGTTGTGCATTATTGTACATTACTGTACCATACAATCTGCCAAGAATACTGTTAAAGCAGTATTAAAGTGTAAAGTGATGACAGTTACATATACTGTATTTTATATTCAGTAAGTGTGAAAGTATTGTACATACAGTACTTTCCACAGCAGAGTGGACAGTGTATGCCTAATGTAGGCCAGTGTGTAGAGGGTGTATGTTCAGTATACAGTGCATGTACATTCCTCCTTAATTGAGGGGTAGGAGAGTGACAGTTAGTAACACATGCTACAGTAGATGGTACAGGACAAAGGCAGGCCATCCTGTATCATCACATCACCATTTGGCCTGCCTGTATTACAAGTTCAAGATAACAGCATCTGCTGTGAGTACAGCAAAATGTATGCAGTTGCCTATTTTGTTTATTTACAATATACTGCACGTATACAGTAGTGTTTGTATAATAAACACCATTCTGTGTCTTTCCGATTGCAGATAAGCCTCCGTAGCAATGGTGCTTCATGCCATAGGTGTAGTTTAGATGTGGAAGCATTCACCGATGCCCAGAAAAAATCCATAGACGTGCAATTTTTTCCGGGATAAGAGACTTTATCTCAATACCCGGAAATCTCTAAAAACCCCGAAATGTTCTACGTCAATTGTTCCAGCTAATGGAGATGTTACTGTAGTTACAAATATTGTGGTGGTTATGGTGTTAGGGTTAATGGTAACTGACTACTTTAAAGTAATGTATGCTAAAAGGTTGAAGCTTTACAAAAAAACATCAACAATCAAAAGAAAATTGATAAAATATTGTAAACTAATTAAAAGTAATTAGTAAATAATTAACACTACTTCACGGAAAGAAATGTACTTCTGATTACCCCAAAAACTACAAACTGAACTGTACATAGAAGACTATCCCTACTTGTCTACAAGCAAGAGCCATTCTCACACTCATTTCTCATGTTTTAAAAACCAGTAATGTTCTCAAAATTCTGTGTTCTCTCGGCCTATAAGGCGTCGGGGTGCATAAGACGGCCCCCCCAAATTTCCATTTAAAAAGTAGTTTTTGAGCTCTATTCGCTGTATAAGACCAGTACCCCAAATGTGACACTTACCCACTGACTCAGTAGTCCTCTACCAACCATCCTTGGTTTTTTAAAATAAGGCCAATTCACTTCAAGTAATGTCATCAAATGTTACCCGCTGGTGTAGTGTAAACACTAGTGACGTCACTGAAGCGTCTGCTATTTACCGGTAACTGGAACTAATGTCGGTGTCGAGTAAAATTTTTCCATTTACTTGAAATGGATTTACCGATTTATTTGTTTATTTATTTATTTATAATATACTGTAACATATTAAACACACTGCAAGTATTTTCTTTAATTTATATGCTTGCTTCACACGAGACGATCGGTGGTGGGAGTGTTACCTCGTCTCGGTGGTGGGACTGTGTTCCCACTGTTTACCGTACTTTTTTTTTAGTAAGTTCTTTTTTGTTATATTTTTTACTAAAAGTGTTATTTTATGTGGATAAAAATGTTACAATGGACTTAAAACTATAAAAAATCATCTAAGCATGCTTGAAAACATACATATCGACACCAAGATCACCCAGATTGACCAACTACATCAATTTCTATAAGAAAAATCAACTTTTGAAGGTCAATATGGCGGTCACCTTGAAAAATGGTCGCCATCTTGAATTTTTAAATGGCCAATCAGGCAGACTTGACTAGTAACCATTAGAGAATTACCATGCCAAATTTGGTGCTTGTACCACCATTTTCATGATTCTCTTGAAAAATTGCATTTAGCTGCCCCACTAATGTCACCACTCCCATCTCAACATGACACTCATATACTGAAATATTGTATTTCATACTACATATGACTTTACAAAAAGAAATGTCCACGTCTGGTTAAATAACTCTTGTAGATATAATACCAGTTGAATAAACGAAACTAAAAAACTGGAGATTGTAATTACAGTGAAGCCTTGACAACTCCATTATGAAGTTAGGGATTAGATGACGCCAAATACAATCACCTTAATGCACTTTAAGAGAGAGGAGTCACCGTGCCAGGGCTTAATATTATCCTGGACCCTAGAGGTTGATGACGTATTCAGTGTCGGGCAGAAATACATCGATGTACACAGCACATGATCCCAATCAACTCCAGTATAGGTGTTAATAATGTAGAGGTGACCAGGTGTGTTGCACGTTGGTAGTGTTGGATGGTGATGCAGGAAAGAGGTAGTGTGTTGAGGGTGGTGTGTGGTTATGACTCACTCCCACAACCCCCCCCACACCACTCACACATCCTCACAACTGTACCACAAAGCCCCCACACTACTCATACAGCATCCTCACAACACTACCACAACCCCCCCACACCACTCACACATCCTCACAACTGTACCACAAAGCCCCCACACTACTCATACAGCAGCCTCACAACACTACCACAACCCCCCCACACCACTCACACATCCTCACAACTGTACCACAAAGCCCCCACACTACTCATACAGCATCCTCACAACACTACCACAACCCCCCCACACCACTCACACATCCTCACAACACTACCACAACCCCCCCACACCACTCACACATCCTCACAACTGTACCACAAAGCCCCCACACTACTCATACCGCATCCTCCTAACACTACCACTGCACAACCCCACACCACTCACACATCCTCACAACTGAACCACAAAGCCCCCACACTACTCATACTGCATCCTCCTAACACTACCACTGCACAACCCCCACACCACTCACACATCCTCACAACTGAACCACAAAGTCCCCACACTACTCATACCGCATCCTCCTAACACTACCACTGCACAACCCCCACCACACACATCCTCACAACTGAACCACAAAGCCCCCACACTACTCATACCTGCATCCTCCCAACACTACCACTGCACAACCCCCACACCACTTACAAATCCTCACACTACCACAACCCCCCACACCACTCACACATCCTCACAACTGAACCACAAAGCCCCCACACTACTCATACAGCATCCTCATAACACTACCACAACCCCCCCTACACCACTCACACATCCTCACACTACCACAACCTCCCACACCACTTACACATCCTCACAACTGTACCACAAAGCCCCCACACTACTCTTACAGCATCCTCACAACACTACCACAACCCCCCACACCACATACACATCCTCACAACACTACCACAACCCCCCACACCACTCACACATCCTCACAACACTACCATAATAAAATTAATTATTTCTAGTGTGGTCGACTTCCTACACAAAGACAGGCTATAAATAGCTGTCTTATCTCAACCTCCTTCCTTCCCCCTACATCCCTCTGTTCTCAGAGAGGTCTTGGTAAATAACTTTTGTTTGTTTATTTTCATTGTTTGTCTAATTTATCATGTTGTATCAAAGTAATATTACTAAAAGTTTTAGGCAGCTACCAAATGGGGAGATTCTACTGCCTGGGAAGATATTGGAAGCACAATGTACAGTATTGTCTAATGGTAGACCCTACTTCCATATGGCATCACGAAAATTGTGACCAAGTCTTAGGTTGCTGATTTATCTTTCTGTCTCATTTACACACAATTGCAGAGTTTCAATTGTTTCTCTTCCTTTGACAACACAACATACATACAATATAATGTTTCTCACCTTTGATCTTTTTTCCATTTATTTATTGTTGGTTATTTAAAATAATGCCAATTCACTTCAAGTATTGGCATCAAATTATACCGGCTGGTGTACACTAGTGACTCACTTAAGCGGCAGTTATTTAATTGGAACTAATGTTGGTGTGAGTAAAATATTTCCATTTACTTAAAATAGATTTGCCGATTTATTTGTTTATTTATTTATTTATAATATACTGTAATACATTAAACACACTGCAAGTATTTTCTTTAATTTATATACTTGTATCGCGAAAAAGGGAGGCTAGCATTATAACTGGTAGGTGATCATTAAGGACCAAACTCCGAATCCATGACTCCATGAAGTGACTTCTGTTCATCATTTATATCCTAAATTTACCACTGTCGGTAGTTTCAAGAATTAACGCAGTCATTTACTGAATATTCTTTGTAAAAAAATTAATTTTAAATTAATTATTTATAGGAGATAAGTATTATGATCAGTAAATATACAGATATGCATTACTGACCACCTCCGAACACAAGGACGGCTAAAAATAGCTACAGGCGGTCACAGTCAAGGTCACTTTCCCTGGTAGGACTTTGTGAGTGGTTTACCATGTTTCCATCACCACTCTTGACACGCAATATTTAAGAGGTAAGAATTTTATACTTGGTGATTAAGACGACCCCCTAACTTTGGGCAGATTTTTTTAATGTTCAAATTCCGTCTTATAAGCCGAGATATACGGTAGTAGTAAGATCTCCAGTTTACACAGATCAAGTTGTTGCCAAAAGTAAAATACTTCACATCACATTTCACATTTTGAAGTGAAGTTAAAGGCAGTAAAACTTTTCCTTACCTTCATCCCATACCAGTTCTGAGTCATCGGCAGTTTTGTTAGCTCGTTGTTTGAGTTCCTGTCGTCGAGCTTCTGCTGCTTCTAATCGATGGACTTTATAAAAATAGTGATGCCAAAATACCACATGAGACACCTGAAACACATCAATACATTTGTTAAAAACACTTAACACAAATGTACTTTATCTCAGATTAAATTGTACAGTATATGTACTACATCAACATCCCCAAGACACAGTTGTTTTAAGAGTAGATTAAGTATTAATACAACCTTCTTTATCATACACTAATGTAAAATAGAATTACGGATAAACAGAAAAAATAATTATCATGAGACACAAAACACCGAGAACAACTCTTGCTGCTGCCTATCCCCAGGAGCAGAGGATAGTTGCCAGACAATACTAGCAGCCTTGCCTCACCATACCACCCCTTCTACCTCAATGTTAAATTAATACATTACTGTATATAAATGTAAAGTAAGATTAGCTTATGAAGATCAGAAATATTATAGACAATGAGAAGAATTGTTCCCTTCACATTCTTACCAACTCCCAAGAAACTTACCTGGGCTGGAACAAGAGAGGTATAATGATGTCTAAGAGGCTGGTTATTAACAAGGAGGTCAGAGAGCTCTGTCTGTCGGGACTCCAGGTCGAAGGTCGTCAACCAGGCTTCGTACTGTGGTTCTTCTCCCTCAGGGTCTGTCAGAAAGGTGGCTGGATCCTGAGATATTGCATATATGGCTGCCTGTGAACAACAAATAACAGACTATCAAAACATTTACTGCCTTAAGAGTCTTCTACAATGTCATTCAGATGGTAAACCATATCAATGTTCAGTACTAAGAGTTGTTTTTATGATATATGTACAGTGTTTCCCAGCTGTTATGACATAAGAGAACAGAAAAGGAAATTCATCAAGGTTTAAACTTTTTCTCCCCAAATGCTCTTAACTGGGGTCAGCAAATACTACAACCAAAATTACCCTTACTGAATCTTACTCCAATTGAGTTTTATAGAAGTAAAGTTACCAGTAGGTGACCATCAAATTAGTCATTAAATATTGAAATAAAGCTGACAAACATCATTCCAGGATGTTTAATATTGTAGATTACATTCTTTTAATAAACACCATCCACTGAAAGTTGACTGCTCAGTGCCCTCATTTACAATGACACCATGGTGATCAGTTCCAAGGGCATATATCATGGCACATCTTATTGGCATAAATATGTTTTCAGCACAATAAATGGCCATTTCAATTAAAAAATTATTTAAATAATTTTAAATTCATGAGGCAATATTGAAAGAATTTGTATCTAATATAAAATAACAAGTGTCATTTATGAGAATATAATTTTGGTGGGGTACAGTACTGTACTGTGTATTTGTTGTTTCTAAATCATTAACTCATAACATGTCTTCTGTAATGAAGCTCTCCTAATATATTACTTCACCTTAAACAAGTCTTGACTATATCCCAAGTTTTATTAGTTTTATTCCCTTGTATAAACTTGTGTATCTTTTACAATGTAATATAACTATTACAGTATTATAAAAATAAAGGGAGATTTATTATATTTACAATTTGTAGAAATGCCAAATAAAACATCACAAAGAAGAGGTCGGGCAACGGTTGGTCAGTGTCTGATTGACGATACCACCACAGTGGTCAGGTCTTTTGGTATAAATATATCCCAATATTATTACATATTTGTATTGAATAATACAATTAGACAGTTCACATTAAAATCATCCCAAACACCTATGAATTACATGTGACAAACAAGTGGGAAAGAGAAAGAATTTATGCAAAATAATGAACGCTGTAGCATGATTAAACAGGACATTTTGTGAACTCTATTTTAACAACAAACAAATATTAACAGTTCAAAGAATTCCAAAATGCTTGACTCATTCACTTGGTGTGTATATGTGCTCTATGCGCCATTTTCATCACTTTCAAGACTTCTTAATATCTCTAACTTAGTTTTTTTTAGTGTCAACCTCAACTTAACCTTCTTAACAAGATTTTCTTTCTTGTTTAGCAAAACAGGAAGAATGCTTTGGGAAAGATGTAATTAATGGCAAAAAAGATGACATCAATTCCATGAGTACTATAGAACAAAAGCATTCACATAACAAGCTCCTGGTATATTCTGCTGCATGAGATGTTTTTCCCTGATGCATTATGCACAAGAAACATGAAAAGTGTGATATGCATCCACACACATGGGAATCTTTGCCAAGCCAGGTATAAACAAAATTTGGGGAGAAAAAGTAAACCACATATACAGTTGTATGTATAAATGTGATTTTCAATTTTGTGAAATGGGAATAAACAAGTGTGAACTGTTAATCTGTCATCAAAACACCAAAGAAACCTTCCCAATTTGGTAGTTCCTCTTCCAATCAATAAAAGGCTAATGGGCAGGGACTTCCTGACTACTGTACTAAAATTTCATTGAAAAACTTACCTGCAGTCTATTTAATATGACGGGTTGTTGGTTGCGAATCACAATAGCCTCTTGGTCTGCATCATCTGGTGGAGGAGTGAAAACTTCTGCAACGTGATTTAGGAACCCACTCACACTCTTTTTCATGTTGTTTGCTGTGCTGTCGTCTTCATCAAGCTAGAAAAAATTCCAATGCTCTTAAATGACAGCATTCCATTACAAAATGTGTATACAGTACTGTACCTGTACTTCATTTCTAACAATGATTGGTAACAATTTAATAAAAAAGCCGAAAATGTAAATCAGATATGCAAAAAACAATTATTAATGCAAAATGATACTCAAAATCTAACTTTAAACACTTATAAACTTACAAACCACTATGCTAAATTAAGTTTATTAATAAAAAAGAAAAGAAATTTATGAAATGCACAGCATCAACAGATAATACTGTACTGTACTTCAAAACAAGTTTGCTTGAATATTCACCCTGAGCTTCTCCTTGAGTGTGCTGGCTGTTGAGGACACCACTGATGACGCCTCTTCAGACACAACTTTGGTAAACTCATCTATGTCTTTTTTTACAAACTCTAAAACTTCTGATGACTGAGATATCACCTGTAAAAAAGGCATGTTAAGTTTAAATAAAAATTACTTCTGATAATTGTTAAAAAAGCGAATGTAATAATATGTACTACTGTACAGCATACAAAATCCCACTACAGTAGTGGTTTAGTGATAGCATGCATGACTCTCAGTACAGTGTCCCGAGGGTCAGATGTGAGAAGTGTTACCCAAAGTGACACTACCAAACACCCTTCTTCAGGTACTGTACTGTACTCTGGTTTACTCCTGTATTATCAATGGATAAAGAAAGTCATAACAAAGAATAGACCAACCACCTAAAGGGTTAATAGGCTGATAAGTGATAGAAATGATAAACTAAAAAAAGAAAAATAATGAATCAATCAGTCAACATTAATATTAACAAACACCCGTCTTGTATTTCCCTAAATTATCTCTTACGTCAAAGGTACTGTACATCAGTCCTGTGCTCCAACAAAACAAAATCTGTGAACATTATAATATAAATTTGAGTAATACTGGACTGTACATGGCAAAGTTTACCTGATTCGAATACCATGGATCCTAAATACTGTACAGTACAATACAGTATATAGAACACCATATTCTACACACACAGCGGGTAAAAATATCTATGACGTGTATTTTTTTTTTACAGCAAAGGTGATTTAGTAGCTGCAAAAACCTTGATAACAATTATACTTTACATAAAACAACACAAAAAATTATTACAGTATTACCAGTAGTACAAGTTGTTCAAAGAATTGCTTCAAGCAAAATTTATAGAACAGGGTTACAATGGGTGAATTTATGTGGTACAGTACAGTACCTGTATACAGTGATCCTCGGTTAACGAGCGCCTCACTTAACGAAATTTCGGTTAACGAATTACCTTCCATAAGATTCTTCACTTCGGTTAACGAGCAATCCCTCGATTAACGAATTCCTTACGAGCGCCCCTCAACATGTTTTCGCTTGCTCACTAGCTATCGTATTAGTCCGCCAATCCAGTAATCGGTTATGGGGCTTAAATTCCTTACCATTTTAGTAAATACCAAGAAGGCTGTACTAGTCAATCATTTTAAAAGTTTTATATTAAATTTTTTAGTCATTTTAACAATTATTGAACATAATTGAAGTACAGTGCCCCCGTTAACGAACCAATCCGCTCCAGAAGGTCGTTCATATCCTGGAATCTGTTTCCAGTTAATCGAAACTACTGGTTTGTATTGGGTTCCAGCTCACCGAAAATTTCCTAAATTCAACAAAAATGGTAGAAAAGTTCACTTACTTTGAGGTGCGTATGTAGAAGGCTCCTGGATGATGATGATGATGATGGGATTTAGAATGGGGGTGGAGGAGAAGGAAGAAGAGAAGGCATTGGGGTGGAAGAGAAGTCACCCCATGGTGCCATTTCACCCATAAAATTTTAGCTCTCTGGTTTAATTCAAGATTATTTTCTTTAAATCAACGCTGCACTGCATTATATATTGTCAATATATAAAATATATTTCAAAATGACCAATAATTTGCTTGGAAACACAGAAAAAAGCGTTTAGTTGAAGAGAGTCTCAAGCAAGATGTTACCTCCAGTGAAAACAGAGAGAGACTGACGCCTGTTTGCTGTGTAAAGAGGCTGGATGCCGCGCATTAAACTAGTCACTTTACCTTCAATTTTGTTCAATAATTGTTAAAATGACTAAAAAATTGAATATTAAACTTTTAAAATTATTGAATAGCATAAACTTCTTGATATTTACAAAAATAGTAAGGAATTTAAGCCCTAGAACCGATTAATGTATTGGCGGACTGATACTAAAGCTGGTTGCCCTGTCAGTGCAAGCGAAAACATGTTGAGGTCGGTTCGTAAGAAGTTCGTTAAGCGAATTTTTTTTCGTTAACCGAATTGAAGATCCTTATGGAAGGCAGTTCGTTAATCGAAATTACGTTAACCGAGGTGTTCGTTAAACAGGGTCACTGTACAGAAAACTAGTTTTATGCGCACCAAACAGCCACTCAACACACCAAGCTTGGCGTCAGTTTGTTTACCAGTTCAGAGGAAGGAACATCTTGTTTGACTCTTCAACATAAACGCTTTTTTCTGTGTTTTCAGTCAAATTATTGGTCATTTTGAAATATATTATACATATTGATAATATATAGCGCAGTGCAGTGTTGATTTAAAGACAATGTTGAATTACACCAAGTGAACTAAAATTTTATGGGTGAAATGGCGGCATCGGGTGATTTCTCTTCCACCCCAATGTCTTCTCTTCTCCCTTCTCCTCCACCCCCATTCCCCCATTCTAATTCCCATCATCATCATCATCAACCAGGAGCCTTCTACATGCACACCTCAAAGTAAGTGTACTTTACTGCATTTATTTTTCGTTTGTATGTAATTTTCAGTGAGCTGGAACCAATTACCCAAAAACCCATTGAAACAATGGTTTCGGTTAGCGAACAACCTTCTGGAACGAATTGTGCTCGTTAACCGAGGGACCACTGTATAGAACTAAAAATAAAAAGATACGTTAAATTAATCTCTGGGCCAGTTCAAATTGTTACTGCAAAAAAATCACTGAACATTTTTGTACTGTATTCTATTCATTAACCTTTAAACTGTGACGTCCCTTGTATGAGGCCATTCTCTCGGATGCCTTTGTCATCATGGAAGATGCATGCTCTTTGCCATCAATGACAGTCTACCCCCGTCACCCCTAGCTCCTCCCCTAAATCACTCAGTACCTCATTCTCACTAAAACACTCCACCACATATAAAAATATAAATAAATTATTCATTTTTATTATTTTGCATGCACATCTTTAATTTCATAAAGATTAAATTTTGTCATGTGTTTTTGAGTAAGCTGGTTTTCCAATAGCTGTAGTCTAAGGGTTAACCCTTAAATGGCTATCATCACCTTTAGATGATTTCTCACAAAACTACCATTTTCACCTTAAGAAAATTAGAATCTTGTACCATGATTTTAAAGCTGTGTGCCAAAAAATCATGCTCTTGTCTAGAGTGAGGGGCCACCCTCACCCACACCACCACAGCCTGGCTCGCCACCTACGTATGGGCTTACCACCCACTTTGCACCACAAAAAACCACCATTGCACTACCACAACCTCTTTGTTTGTTACCACAACAAACAGTACTCAGCATTGTCACTTACACTCCTCCTCACTTCACATACTGTACTTATAAACAAAGTTTTTATTTACTTTATATGGCTTGTAAATCTTACATCTTCAATTTCAAGAAAAATCTTAAATTTCATATGTCCAGTCTGTACAGTACTGGTGTATATTGTACCCTTGATTTCTGTATAGTACAGTACCATAGTTATTGAGTTAAATGTCTTGGTACATGAACTACAGTAGATCTTCGATAAATTGGACTAATTGGCGCAGACCCCAGTCCGAAAAATGTGAAAGTCTGAAAACCCCTGACTATATATATGGGGGGGGGGAGGGGGGGGGGAGAGTTGGAGATAGCACTGTTTATTTGAACTGTCTAAAGAAAATCAACTGATGTTATGTTATTACTGCACTTCAACAACTAAGGTCTTTAAGTGTATAACAAGGTTATTAAAAGAATATTACATCAACAATAAAAATACAAAATATGAAACAGAACTCTCTGGGTTGAAAATCAGACATATAAGTCTGGTTGTCAACAACTGTTGTCATCGACTGGGTTATTAATTACTGTAAATTGTTATACGTAAGCAACCACAGAATATGTCTTATGAACACAGAGTAAACTGTATACTGGACAGAACTATAAAGATATAAAAAGAACAAATAAGTGTAGGGGCAAGTTGTATGTGAAAGATGAGTGTGTACCTGGGAGCAGAGGGAGGGGAAGGGGGGTTAGCATGAGTGGGTGCTCCCTCCCTATCTCCCCCAAGATTCCTTTAACACTGCTTTATGTAATTTCACCATAATTCTCATATAATTTAGGATCATTTGGTACCTAGTTGATAAAATATTATCCTAAAAGAATCAGCTTTCCTGAAAAAAAAAAATCCCACACTGAAAACCATGAGTCATTTGTTTACAAAAAGCAAACAACTGATTGGCTTACCACAATGTCTGTCTTCACACTTAGTAAATTAGTACAGTACAGTTGGGAATTTATCATCACAAAAAAATACTGTTGTAGTGTATTTACCACCACTTAATAAGTACTATTAATCTTCCCCATTTCTTAAAAATGTGGATTTTTTTTTCAGGTGACCAGAGCAACTCGGAGTCCGAAAAAAGTGAATTCCAATACTCTGTATACTGAAGTCCGATTCATCGATGTTTTACCATATTTAAAAAATAATTTAATTTTAATGATTTCCTCATTATTACATGGCAGGGATTAAGCTGTATAATTATGATCAAATAATAAACTAACAAAAGATATTTTAACACATCCATACACACTATTTGAGTGTTGATCAAATGGGCTCAAACCTCACCTTGAGGAGTGGGGTACCCTGTACCTGGGCCTCAAAACTAAAGGTTAGGTTATGTTAGGTTAGGGCCCATTTGACTAGCCACCAACCACAATACAAAGTTCTGGTTTCTTATAGAGTGACTCGCCAATACATAAATAACTTAAGACTATTTGAAAGCTTAGTCTCACTCACTCACTGTCTATAATTAACTTGTGTACTTTTTAACAATGGAAAGAGCCACTACCATAGCAAGAGAGACTTCCTTTCTCCCCAAAAGAAGGTGGTACAGTAAATCATGAAAATATATGGTAAGTTATACAATGCTAACAAGAGTACCTTTGGGGTTTGTAAGAAATGGAAATCTTTCTTCATAATCACCTGCTGCTGAGCCTTACCTTATCTCTGGTACTCTGGATCCACCCCCACCAGCTCCCTTCACCGCCACTTCTGCACGGGGTGGACACAAGATTAAAACTGCTAGGCCCAGAGAAATATGATTCATAAACAAATTACAGTAATATCTCGTGAAGATTACAAACCCCTGCTGATTTCACAAGATGATTAAACATACTAATACTAAATATGGATGTTAGGTTAAGTTTGGTTAGGTTAGCACAAGCACGTACAATCATCAGGTAAAATAAGCAGGGGCTCCTTCTCTTCATGAGATCCTTTATACCAGTCATACCAACTTAACTCTACAGAATGATGTAGAGTGTGGTACAGTACTGTATCTGGACTGTACAGTAAAGTATATACAAATCACCATAAATTATTTCCTATCTAAAACAAAACAAAACATAGTACTAGATGGGTTACATATATGTATAAATAAAATAAATATAAACCAAACATTAACTGCCACATTTCTGTAATTCAAATAAGAGATACTGATATTCTATACTGTATAAAAAAAAATTATATATATATATATATTTTTTTTTTTATGTAAACTTTAAAGTTACAGTTTAATGATTCTCGAAATCTCTTAATTTTTAGATACAGTATCATACACATGCATAGTTACATGTACTATGCTTACTTTTAAGTGGCTCACTGACTGGACATTGCTAGAAGGTAGTGGAGGAAGCAACCTAAAATAACCTCACACATCTATGCCAATGTTGCACTTTCACTTGATTTTAGCTTCAATAACTTTGAAGTCCTCTACTTGTTTTGGAATATGTTTTTGTTAGTTTATCAAGAGCCTGTCAGTTCTCTTCTGCATTTTACTTAAAATTTATTAAAATTCTCGTTTTTTACACAATTTCCTGGTTTAAGATAAAAACAACACAAATTAACCTGTACCAGCATCACCCTACTAAAGAAATCACATTCCAGCAGTGATGGAGTTAAGTGAACCATGATATAACATTCTAAATTCAACAGAAAAATTAACAACAACTGAACACATATGACATAACTATTCTCAAGTTTCCTTACCCATAAAATAAGGCAATTGATCCATCCTGATAACAGCTGCATGGATGGAGAGAGAATTAATCTATTACTTATATATACAGTTCAACATCTGAAGAATAAATTGAACTCTAAAAAACAATGGTCATTCTTAATTGAATTCAGAAAAAATAACCCACCATGCTGTACAGGTTTTAACATACAAGTTGTTAATTCTGTTATAAGATACTGTTCTATATAGGACAGGTGACATCAGTTAAATCAGTAATAAAACTAATTATGTGTAATAGTTATAGCAGATATCTTGCCACGAACTGGTTAATAAATAGTGACATGCTAATTTGTTGTGAAGTTCTGATATCAACCAACCTAAAGATCTATGTGTTGGAATCACCTACATCCAGAAATAACCTACATAAACCTAATTACTGCATCTATAAACCATGAACATAAGATAATTGCACGATAGAAATCACCATAACCTCCTAATGTCTCATTTCTTTATAATTTAGTAACCTTTTATCTCTTTAACTTCCCAAAGTAGTTCCACCCTTCAGTCCACATTTACTATGAACACGGTGACAACTATTAATGTCACAAACAATGGTGGAAGACTGATTAGGCACATAAAAACATTAGATTGCATAAAACCTAAACAATTGACTGTGCCAAATACAATGATCTACGTACTACAAAACACCTAGCAAATGTGTGTTGTGTAATGATTATAGAAGATATAGTTTTGGTTCTCAGAGGCTGATCAGCTCCACTACATCTACATTCATCAACAACGTATGTAAGTAACCTCCATATAAATCTGGACTATTCTCCTCGATTTCAATTCCTAAAATTGGTAAACTCTATGAGAACAATCCAACGAAGGATGTAGTCTCAATGACATATTATTTTGGTCATTGGTATAAAAAGAAATGGGTATAAAATACTAGTAATAAAGAAGGTGCCATTACCCCTCTGCCATCCTGCCTCCTGCTGTCGTGTAAACATTGATCCACCTGCCATCTGGCGGGTCACTTCCTTCCCCCGCCACCTTTGAAACTTATCCTTTTATTGCAAAATTCAAAGCAAGATTGTATTCATCTCTAGTTTCCACAAAATTTTTCAACTACTAAATAGAACAAGGATTTTGTTTTGTCTCTGTTCTATTTTTATAAGACCTATTTGGCCTATTCTTTATTGCTGCGTAGTAGAACGTTGGGAGAAAGTGATACAGAACCAAAATTAAATTTGCTGTTATATTCATAATAATAAAGAAAAAATAATTATGGATATCGTTATCATAAAAGCTAGCATGATTAGTACACAGATACACATTTTTGTGTGAACTCATTTTGATATAATAACCATGTGCATGGAGTTTTGATGTTTTTTGTGACTTAAAAATGCAGGACAGATGCAAAAGCAGTTAACGCACCGGGCAAACTCTCCATTCCACCTGGCAGTGCTGGCATCCTACCCTATCCTTTTCAATATAAAGGAAAAATTTACCATAAAAACGCTACAGGTAAGTCTAGCCAGGATTAGGCTCCCCAGCTTATTGCAAGATTAGTAATTGTAATCACCTTACCCCTAACACTACCTGGGGTGGGGTTCTTTTACTTTTATCCTCTTACTGGGTTAGGTTAGGGTGGTTAATATTGAGGTGAAATAAGCTCATGCCTAATTTTCGGGCAATCCTTCTGGAGCCGTGTGTCACGAATGAGTAATTGTTCAGCCAACCATTAAGCTGTCAAGGGTTCACTTCCCGTCACCACTCTTAGGGTGATTTTTTTTTTACTCTCTCCCCTCTTTGGTCTGGATATGCACTTAACCTTACAATTTCATAGACTTATCTGTACATTATTGTCACTGTTTATAGCTGGCTGACACAGGAGAACGATGCCCTCAGTGTATGATATTCCACGTCTTATTTATACTGTATATATTAATTTTTTTACCGGAGTAACTGGAATTAAGTCTGTCTGGCAGTGGTGACCATCTACAGTATGTGTGTGTGCGCTCTCCTCCCTGGAAAATTCTTGTATCTGAGCTTGATAAATATTATATTACATTAAATTTGGACCCCCGCCTTCTAAACATTCCGCCACCCATGGAAGGATCGTCTCATCTTCCCTGACAGCTGGAAGTGTAAACACGGGAAAAACAATAAATAAAAAAAACGTTCACATAACGTACTTAAATAACAACAAACCACAGCCACTGGGTGTGTATGCAATTAAAACTGGATCTCTATAAGTTAAATCAAATGAGACATGGAAATAGGCTGGCATGTAAGAGAAACTTCGATACATGACGAGGAACACGAGTAACGGTAGTGTCGTGGCTCGTGACAACATGACATCCCAGCTACTCCCTCACAGGCTCACTCCACCAGCCACCACAGGGTTCCCCATGATCTGTGTTGGTGCTGCACATACACGTACTTCTTATGGTCGTGTCACTCTGTGTGTAAGTTAGTTCACTTACATTTGTCAAGATAGCAAGGTATGAGGGTAAGTGATCATAATAATGAAACAAGTCTTATTAACTCTCCTCCTTTAGTCGACAATCTCTCTTTCCTTTCTCTTCGCCGCAATGTTGCTTCACTCTCTCTCTTTTACAGGTACTTTAACGGGCAATGTTCCGTGGATTTGGCATCCTGTGTACCGCCGGCAAGGCCGTGGGTTCGTAGCACACGTCTTGCCTGCGGTGCCCACCGTTTCTCTGTGGATGTCGGTCACACTAGAATAACCCGTTATAGTACATCCTTCTTTCCTCACACAGCCAAACTGTGGAATGCTCTGCCTTCTTCTTTGTTTCCATGCTCTTACACTCTGTCTCACTTTAAAAAGCTGGTTTTCCGGCATCTTCGTGGAGTAGATTAATACAGTATAACCTTTTTTTTCTATATTTACAATTTCTTTCCGTTCTTTTTTTTTCGCCCCTTAGGTTCCGTTGTGGGTCGTTTGACCTGTGCCCGGGTGGGCTAATTCCCATAAAAAAAGTATAAATGTTTTAATCTTTGAGAGAAAGAGAGGGGGGGGGGTGCTCATGGCGTCAAAAATCCCATGACGGGTTTATGGATGTCATCTCAGACAGTCTTTTATTATAATAAAATAAAATAATAAATATTAATAATATCATTTCATGGATATTTTCGGTTTCATGAACCGCAGTTTTTTAAAATAAACACATTAATCAGATGTACTTCTCCATTTGATTTCGATTTTTTTTAGAAACTAGTACAAAGTATTGAAAATGATAAATTAAATATTTACAGCTCTAAACAAGTAACAGACTAGCCTGTTAAACGTAAACAATCCTGTGAAGAGCTGCAGAAGGACCTCTGTGAGATCCAAGAATGGTCTAAGAAATGGCTGCTGAGATTCAATGTCAAGAAGTGTAAGAGGATGCACCTGGGGCGTACCAATGGTAAGAAGGCGTATCATATGTCCCAACGTGATGAAGAAACTGCACTATTTGAGACTGAATGTGAGAAGGACCTAGGTGTGTATGTTGACAATGAGCTGAAGTTCTCGGGCCATTGCGAGAAGAAGGTAAATCAGGCAAATAAATTATTAGGTCTTATAAGAAAGTCGTTCAGATATCTAGACGGCCCGTCCCTCGTAACGATCTTCAAGAGTGAAGTGCTTCCCCATCTGGAGTACTGTCACCCCATCTGGTCCCCGAGATATGCTAGGGATTGTCAGTTGCTTGAAAATGTTCAAAGGAGGGCCACCAGACTGGTGCCTGCACTTCGGCACCTCAACTACCCTGAGAGACTGGAGCGCCTGAACTTGCCTAGCTTATACTACACACGGGCAAGGGGGGACCTAATTGAGGTGTATAAGCATCTCAAGAGGCACTACTCAGTCGAGTGTCCTTACCTGGAGCTGGCGGACGCTCGCCCCACAAGGGATCACAGCTCAAGATTGAAGAAGCCGCAAGTCCAGAAAACTGTGAGGACAAACTTTTTTGGAGTGAGAGTTGTGAACTCTTGGAACAATCTGCCAGAAAGTGTTGTGACGGCACCGAGTGTGAGCTCTTTCAAGACCAGACTTGACCAACACTGGGGTAGGTTTAGGTACGTACATTCAGGAGCCGGTGCATGCCCAGTACTTGCCAACAGTACGTAACAGAGACGTGACCGATCGCCCAAGCGGCTAACGAGCCGATCAGTGAAGAGGATAAAAGTAAGTAAAAGGATACACATGAGGATTTTGTACCATTAATCACCACACACTGCAGTCTCCGATCCACTCTAGTGCAGTACCCTTCCGGTTTAATTCTCAGCCTTTCATGGAGTACGCTGTCGAAAGCCTTGGCCAAATCTAGGTGTACTGTATATTGTCAATAATTCCACCCTGTTCCAGAAATTGGGTCTAAACTTCCAGAACCTTGAGTAATTGTGTTAAGGAGGAGCTTCCCCTCATAAAACCGTGTTGTCAGTCCTTTACAAGGTTGTTTCGTAGTAGATGTTCCACTATGTCATCTCTTATAATGCTCTCTAGTACTTTATACACTCTGCTCATCAGGCTCATTGGTCTATAATATCCGTGGAGTGACAATCGCCTTCTTCAATATTCTGGAGCCCGTCCATGCCCAGGACTTGCATATAGTGTATAACAGACATGTGACCGACCGCTCAAATGGCTAACAGTGGTGAAGTTGTGTGTCATTTGACCTGTGCCCGGGTGGACTAATTCCCGTAAAAAAAGAAAGAAAAAAAAGTAATTTACTAATAGATCAAATAATAGTGCATAATGATTCCTCAGTTATTTTCTAACATGATTTTACATAATATGTGTTTGTGACACATCACCTTACTAATGATTATGATGAAAATTACTAAATTATCATTAACTACAACCCCAATTCTGTAAAACCAGAAATAAACATAAATTTCATACTGTAATTTGAAATCACTGAGTTTATGTAATATTTATCTGTTTGTCTTATTTCGTATCAGGAATTTTATTGACGAAATATAAATATAATAATAATATATATATATATATATATATATATATATATATATATATATATATATATATATATATATATATATATATATATATATATATATATATATATATATATATATATGTAATAGCTTATGCAAAAGTGGTAAATAAGAGGCCAGTGTTAAAATCTTTTCACGAACAGTACTAACTTCTATAAATATTTTTAAGTAGACGATAAAAGTTTAACATATTCCTATAAAAACTCAGTGGCCTAAACAAAATAAGATTTTATATACAATATGGTTGCTTTTCACCAATTGAAAATAATAATGGTTTGTAAAGAGATTCGTGGTACTTAATTTAACACTGGTCGCCTCACGAGGTGGATGTATACATACATGCAGTATCTTCTGAAATTCGAAAATTGAAAAAATGAAAGAAACCAAATTAGTTTTGTCTCATCTAAATTCATGTTTTCTTGTTTTCTTGTGGTTATCAGCATATGTTCCATGTATATGTATTTCGAATGTAACTGAAAGTTTGATATCAAAGTTTTGTTTTCATTGTGGAAATATAGATAAAAACATGATTTAACACGTGGAGAGTAGTTCATATATATTTTTTTACAGTGAAAATATAAATCATTGAAATAAGGCTTTATATTACATACAAAAAGGAAAAAAAATCCACAGAAGTCTGAATACTTATATCAAGTAAGGTTTTTCTCCTCACAGTTTATTTCGCATTTCAGGAGGGACCATCATGGCCGTTGTGAACATGTCTACGTTAATTGGTCGGGCTCTCTTCAGGCATTCCAGTGTAATTAGAACAGTCAGATCAGTTGGGTACGTGTCTGTGAGTTAATGGTTCTGTGATTTCTCTTATAGTTAGGTCATTGAGATGTAGTGAGCGGTTTTAAGTGACAAAACTGGTCCCTGCAGCTGGTTGTTTACATCATCAGTATGAGCTGTGGCTGCAGACGACGTCATGTCTTATGTATGTTCAGTCGGGGTCAAAGTTCATTCTCTCCCAGACTGAATTAGTATCGACTCCAAATGAAATAAATAGTACATTTGAACCATTTTACAAATAAGATGAGTCAGGGTAATTAAGTTGGGAGACTCATTCCAGTGACTAGGTTTCATCATCGGGAGAACTTTTGACACTAGTAACACTGGTATTCGTACGGGTATTATTGCGTTTTCACACCCTAACCTAACCTAACCTTAGTTGATACGAAAAGCAAGCAACAGAAGTGTTGTTAGAAGACCTCACCAACCTAACCAAACTAGCCTACTTAACCTTACCTAACTTCCTAGCTGTGAGGCTCAACCCTCTGGAGCCCTGATCCGTGTGGCTCATAAACATACTCTGGCATCGACCGGAGATGATTTGCTGTGTACCGCCGCATCACATTGAGAAAGACAAAGTAGTGTGTGCCTAGTAGTCTAATTATCTACCAAACGAAGCAATTTCTGTAAAAATTATTATTATATCAGAACTCGCTGACAAAAATATAGTAAGAATATAAAAATTAAAAATAACTCGTTGGCTCTGAAGTTCTCTGTATTAGCAACCTAACTTAGCATAACTTAACACCTGCTGTGGGCTGACGTACTGTTACCGAGACGGGGGGGGGAAGTGGCTGTGAATTCCTCCATATTAGCTTCCATTTTATCCCAATAGTTATTTTGGATTTGGATAATGAACTGTCTTCTGTTTTCATTGAAAATGGGTTAAAGAATACCCAGTTTTCACTGGTTTTATTATTGGATACTGTATTTATTGGAAAACTAAATAAAAATAGCTGAAATCATGTGCTAACCAAACCAAACCTAACCTAACCTATATTTTAACTTGCCTATATCTAGAAAACTAAGCATTTTCACAAGAAAATGAATAGAACTGAAAGTAATCAGTGTACAAAAGTGTCTAAAAACACCCTCATGATTACCGAACAGCTGACGGCCACGGTACATTGTTTACATCTGGCGTATCAAGGCTGATGAAGTGGCTTTTTATGCTATCTTAACTCGTCTATATCTCGAAAACTAAGTATATTCCCAAGAAAATGAACAGAAGTGAACTTAATTGGCGTACAAAACTGTCTAAAAAAAAGAAAACTCCGCAACTACTGAACTGCTGTTGTTTTTGTTTTTTTTACTTATCTAACACTCTTTAACACTCTTAGACACTATCTTTGTTATGCTTAATAAATTGTAAATATAAAGTGTAGCTTCTAAGTTACGCCACTACTAATTTTGTTAAAAGTTGAGACTACGTATATTGATAATGAGTCTAAAGTTTGGGGCCATTACCTCATGTACTAATACAGTATTTATTTTGAAGGAAGTTTAACTAACATATATAAAGCAGTTATTTTATTGTTAGGTTAATTTATTTATTGAGAAATTTTTATTTGCAGATGGGCATACAGAAGTCATAGGCCACTTAGTGCCACAGTTATAAAGGCAGCAGAAAATGCACCATCAGAGAAGCAGGTTCAAGAAGATGCCTTGGGTGAGAAGGCAGCAGAATGTACACAGGCTGAAAAAGTTCTTCATGAACAAATTGCAAATTTAACAAAGGAAAAAGAATCTTTATTAGAAAAAGTTGCAGATTATCAGGTGTAATATATTGTTCCATGTTTATTATGTTACTGTACTTTAAGAAATATAAATCTTAACCATGAAAATTAGCTTTAAACAACATTACAGTACAGTACAGCACTTTTGTATTTAGTTAATTCATAATAATTTGGTATTCTTAGCCCTGTTCATGGAAAACTTTGTGTACTGACGTTGTATATTGAATTTTCACAGATCATACTGTACTTTGATTACGGTATTTTGTGTGTGGGGGAGGGGGGCTTGAAAAATTGAGGAACCAAAACCTAAAAATATGAAAATGGCATACATGGCACATATACCTCTATATTGTAGTAAAATGAGAGGTTGAACATCAGCTCTAAGTGCAAGTTTACAGTAGTACAAAAGGGAAAAGTACGTACAGGGGGTCCTCGGGTTACAAACAGGTTCCGTTCCTGAGGATGTTCTTAAGTCAGATTTGTACGTAAGTCTGAACACATAGGTATGTGTATACCATACTTACAGAGCAAGGTTTAAAATCCCACTATATCATAGCCTAAGTCCTCATATACATCTAAAATCACTTAATTTAAGACAAAAGAAGAAATAGAATGACAAAATACAGTAAATGAAAGTAAAAAATAAGTTGTCAGGTAAATAAAAATACTGTAAATTCAAGCTTAACCCTGTTCATATCGGTGGGCGTTCGTAAGTCGGGGATCCCCTGTAGAATGAGTAATTAAGATACTGTATCATTGATAATATTTTAAAGTGATTGAAGTGGAATTGTCTATGTACTGTAGTGGTCAGTATGAGGTTGTATGGATTTAATGTGGTTATGGGTTTGGATCAGCATTTATTGGGCAAAGAACTGTAGGTGGCAGAGGGAATTAAGGTAAGGGTAGTGTAGCAGCTTTGTACAGGAAACAAATAATATTTATTTTATTTATTTGAGTGCTACAAAACCTTTTCTATTGGTTTTGTAGGTACTGTATGTTGATGAAGGCAGATATAGAGTGAGAAACCAAGTTGGTTGTACAGTACAGTATGCTGAAATTGGTAATACAGAACTGTACTGGATGACAGTTGCACAACTTTAGAAAATTTTTCAATGCAGTAGAAGATACTATAGCTAGTAACTGTTGTCTTACCTCATGAAAAGACATCAAAAAATGAAAACGTACTCTAAAAATTTCATAATACGTATTATATTTATGTGACTGCTGTGATGCAATAGCTCCAATGTTTTTATCCAGAACAGATTTTGTTTCACCCTGGGAAAAAATTGTAGAAATGAGGTAATGAAAACCTTTTTTCTTTCCCTGTCTTTTGGGTTTTTTATTCAGTAAGACTGACTTTATCTTTTAGAGAAAAAATTTCCTCAAATTGTTGGTTAATGTGCACAACAGTACAGAACAGTACTACTCCCAAATCTGTGGGATGCTTGTGTCAGTTGGAGGCAGCAGACTGTAATGTACTTTGCCCTCCTGCCAAAATAGCATTACTGTATTCTGTAAATTTTTGGCCTTCCAGTACCTAATACCTTATTTTGATTTCTGAACCATCATGTGAGTTTCATGAACTGTTGAACATACCTTGCCCCAAGGGTGTCTGTGAAAATATAATTTGCCATTAGCACTACTGTACTATCCTATTCTGCAAGGACTTGTGGCTAATGAACAGATTCATAAACAACACTGACTTTTAGTACTTAAATGTTTAAATCTCATCTATAGCATCTGGTTTGCTAGATATTTCTACAAGAACCATCTGATGTTTTGTGCTTTATACAATTTTTAAGAACATATGAACTTAAATATTGGAAATGTGTAAATGTGTAGTGAAGGTAGTACAGTAGGGTACATACATTTGGAAGGAATTTTACATGGATGTTTGGGGCTCCTCATTCATAGTGAGAGATATTATAATACCTTGTATTTAATGTTGCTAAGAGTGATGCTGTATAGTTTTTTGCAGTGTACATTATGTTCTTAAATACTATTTCAGGAAAAGTACCAGAGGACCTTAGCTGATCGTGAGAATGTTAGAAATCGTTTGGAAAAACAGATTATGGATGCTAAACAGTTTGGCATTCAAGGGTTCTGCAAAGACCTTCTAGAGGTAAGGCACTGCTGCTGTGTGCTACTGGGGTTGTACTCAACTTGTTTGTAACCTTTTTTCTCGTAACTACATCATACTCTTGGGAAAATATTGTAAACATTTCTAAGACTTCAACTGGGGGTTGAAAGTGAAGTTACATATTTATACAAAAATCTATTTCAAACTGTGACTATAGTACTGCATATAGGTACTGTACTACCCTGTACTGTTATATGAGTACAGTACAGGTATTAAGTCTTTGTTTGACTTTTTATAGTGCAAAAAGCAAGTTCTGGTGTTCATATATGACACAAGGGACTGGCTAGCTATGTACCTCACATTAAAGGTCTCTCATAATTAACCACTGAGTACATTAATGTGGGATCTTAGTGTATTTATAAATTCAGCATTCTACTACTGTATATAACAATTTTAATATTACTTGATTTGTTGTCACTGATGTTATATTAAAGGCTAATATTGTTTAGGGCACATTTTTGGATAAATTAACTCTGTGAGTATCAGAGAATAATAACTTTAATTGCATACCAGTTTCATTTTTATGGGAGTGCAAGTAAATGGGGAGCAGAATTTAGATGTCAAAATTAAGTCCCAGCAACACTGTAGCCAAAATTTGATGTGCATTTTAGAACAGGATCACTGACTTTGTCATTTTTTTACAGGTATCTGATGTGTTCCATAAAGCAATAGAGAGTGTACCAGCAGAGAGAGTAGAGAAAGGCAACCCTGAGCTCCAGAATCTATACAATGGCCTAAAATTGACAGAGAACCAATTACTAACGGTAAGTTTCAAGTTCTCCTTCAACACTTGACTTGTTCTTAAGCACTTGCTCTGAATTTTCACACTCCATTTTATTTTATTAATTCAGGAACATTACTGGTACCATGACACATGTGTAGGTACAGAGATTTAAAAATAACATACCACTGGCCTCTCATGTTCTGCCCCTACAATGATACATTAGGTTCTTGTACCAAGTTTATGAACATAATCTCTCTATTTCACATTATGTAATTTCCATCTCTTCAATAGGGTGGAGCAAAATAACTTGATGATGGTCCGAAGACTGAAAGCAATTATACAAGTGATAATTTGCTAGTTTGCAATATTGTTTGGGTATTACATGTCAGGCAGTTGGTACAGCTCCTCCCCGACTTACGACCTGCCTCAGTCGTACCAAAATTTGGTCAAATTACGTATTTTCGAGTCCCAACTTCAGTACACAGATAAAATTTTTGTCTGTAATTCACTTTAAAATGGCTGGCAAACTTAAAAGTGAGAGTTTTGTGGTGCTGAGAAGAAAAAGAGACACCCATTTCAGATTTTCTATGTACTGTATTATTTAAGCATTTTCGACTTACGACCATTTTGACTTACGACCTGGATTTGGGTCCCTAACCCTGTCATAAGTCGGGGAGGAGCTGTATTTGATTGTAATAATAGTCAAATTTCCCAGTAAGATGACCTTGAAGCAGTATAGGTGTTCTGGGGTTACAAGATATGAATATGAAGTTGAGCTGTCATTCATTTAATTGAACATGACTTGGAGTGAAGTGAATAAGGCGCTATGAAGCAACTGGTGCCACTATGGAGGACCAGATCAGTTCTCTATGGTATTCACGAAATTGACCTATATCTGGAACACTTATAGTTCAACAGCATAGTGACAACAGTGATATATTTTGTCCACTGATATTGGTACGGTGTATTGTATCAATGAAATACTATGATTATGCTGAATTATAATGAAAAATTTTGTTTTTAGAACTTTACCATATGCACCAGCTAGTCATTTATCCTTATAATGCATTAAAGAACCATTTATATTTTAAACACAACCAAGATAATGTTCTATACATAATACATAGGGGGAAATAGATCTGGAATTATTGTGAAATGTGATTATGTACAGTATAGTGTCACTGCCTTACAGGAGGTACAGGCCTACCAACACATGACAATAACTACAGGAATACATCATAAGTCTTCATGCAATATTTGGAATTGTTACACACAGCAAGGGGAGAGTTTTTTCTGGCATTACAACTGAAAGTAATGAAGAAAAAATACACACAAGGGAAAAAATAGAGGTACATGTGAAAAAAAAAGGAGAATAGAAAGAATGAATGAAACACTATGTATATTGTGGGAGATGGATCAGGGAAGAACCATCAATGGGAGGAAGGTCACATCCCTGATTTAGGCCCAGTGGTTTCCCTTAGGTGTAAGACAAAACTAATCATGAGAATGGTCATGTGTGAATGCCACCAGTGTTGACGTTGAAGGCAGCATCCCTCCTGTTGTAGAGGAGGATGGTGATAAGTGCTTATTCCTGACATTTGGAGTGAATGTTAGGTTATCAAAGGTGGAGTTTTTCATATTACCGTAACAATACCATGGTTATCACAAAGGATGCATTCTTAAAATAGAGTAATTGTGAATATCAGGGCAATTTCCCCCATAAGAATCAATGTAGTTAGCGGAGATGCTTTTGGCTTTATGATAATATTTTCTTTTATTTGTATTATTATTATTTTTATTTTATTATTATTATTTTTTATTTTGCACATTTTGTATGAACGATTGTGTGTGCATGTAACAGAGAAAAAAAAGAATAAAATTATGCTTATCTTAGGAGTTAAAAAATAACAATAATGCTGCTCACAGCTTAGTCTAATATCCGTGACACCACACCCCATCCCACGATCCATGCACTAACTCACATGGACATAAGAAATGTTTATTCTATTTATATTTTTGACCTTATGAGAATCATTTCTTTTATTTTTATTTTTGCACATTCTGTATGATCAATTGTGTGTGCATGTAACAAAAAAATAAAATAAAATAAAATAAACAAATAAATAAAACTATGTATCTACTCAAAATTAGAGTTGAAAAATAACAATAACAGTTTGGCTTGGCAGAGGGATGTACTTACAGGGACAGTCTAACTTGGGGACATGCCAAGTCCACACATGCATTCACTTCACGCACATAGACACTTATGCTCTTCGTTTTTCTTATTTTACAGCAGCAGCATGCCATCTCCACGGATATAATTTTTTTCTAATTCTCTTTGCGAATATAAAATATGGGTAATAAAAATATCAGTTGCAATTAAGCAGAGTTATGAATAGCGAAGTATTCCTGTACAGTACTTACGTTAAGTTTTAAACTTACACTCTCACCCCAATTAGCACTAGCGTTGGATAACAAGAGCAAACTAACATACAATTTTGTTATAACAGGTCTTAATTAACCAACCACCTAGTTTCTGACTACAATAGATTGTTTTGATGATTGTACAGCACAGTATACTGTTTTTCATTCAAATTTTTTCCCTGCTGTAATACATGGTAGCTGGAACTTAGAACAAACACACATGCACTCAGACTCTTCTACAACACACATTCACTCAGACTCTTCTACCATTTACTGTCATTCACTCCTGCTGGTATAAAAAATTTCATCTGTGCGGTGTACTTTTCCAGATTTTTCGGCGACATGGTTTGGTACAAGTTACACCAGAAATTGGAGAAAAATTTGACCCATCGTTACAAGAAGCCATGTTTGAGCTATCTCTGCCCGACAAGGAACCTGGTACTGTCGCACACATTATTCGCAATGGATGGACTCTTCATTCCCGATGTATTCGTTCAGCTCAAGTTGGTGTTGTTAAAGAATAGTTTCATATAAAAATGAATTGTAACTTTGTTTTTATATAGGCTTATAAATGCATGAGAGAATTAATAATATGAAAAAGAATCTTGCAAGTAATTGTAAAAAATAGAAACTGTATTGTATTAGAAAAATAATATTTACTTATCCAGGTATAACATATATATATATATATATATATATATATATATATATATATATATATATATATATATATATATATATATATATATATATATATATATATATATTTATATATATATATATATATTTTGTAAGTGCTTCAATGTATGTATTGTATTTGTTAATATGGCGATGTCTTTTACTTGCAACCCAAACATTGGTCACATATGTGCATGCATTATTACTGTTATCTGATGTAAAAACCCTCTAATGAATTTGACCAATATTCAAGAATTTTTTGAATTTGTTACAGTTCTTCCTCAGAGTTTTGTCAAAAAAGCAAATGAGACCGATGCAAGGACCTGTCATCTTTACACAATTTATCAAGACAGTAATTAATACCTGTATAGTGGAATACTGTAATAAAATATTTATGATAAACACTTTAGTTTGACTGCAGTTCACAAAATATATATTTGGGGTGGATGTGCTGCTGATGGGTGATGCTTGGTTGTATACTGCACAATGAGTGATAAACCTGGTGGATATCTTGGGGCTTTGTTGTGGAAGGGGAACACCACAGATCTGTGAAGGCAGTTAGAATGAATGACAGGTTACTCTTGAGACTGGCTTCTCTGTATTATGGTGGAAAAGACTTTTGTATAAGTGAATGTAATATTGTACACTTAAGAAAATCTTGAAGAAAAAATTATCAGAGAATATAAAATGAATACTGTAGTACAATATAGTACTTGTACTGTGATATTTTTTAAGTGAGTATATCAAGAATTTTTTTTTTATCTAATGCAACTGGTCTATAACAAATGGTAACACAGTTGTGTAATGTGTATTGTTAATGAGAGCGTCCAAGAATTTATACCTATATGTAGTATGTTTTACAGGTTAATTACATTTGCTGTTGTTTCTGGCATCCTGCTTTGGAGAGGAGGGAAGAAAAAATTATCAAGTCTAACTTTTTTTTTTTTTTTTTTTTCAATATACTCTAAGTATTCACTAATTCCTGCATTGATAGAAAGTTATCAAGTGTAGGAATAACAAAAATCCTTGTATTTTCACAAAAGTTGTTCTTGGATGACATTATAAAAGTTTTCAACTTAAATATTGTAAAATTTCTTTGTGTTTTGTCAGTACTGTACATGTACTGCAATTAGTGAGAGCATGTGATGTTGTGTAAGGAAAATATACCAAGTATTCTTACAGTACCTCTCCAGGTAACAGTATTTGACACCAACGAACTTAAGCTAACGATCCTGGGGTAGGTTTGGTTAGGTAAATGCACACACAGAGGTATTGTTTGGTTAGGTAAATGCACACACAGAGAGGTATTGTTCAGTTTTTTGAAGTATGAGTATGAGAATTTGGAAAACCCTATTCATTGATGGTCATACTATGAGAAGTTTATGCTTACTCTCATTAACAGGTTGATCAGTAGTCCTCGGCTCACACAGGTCCCTCTCATATTATGGTTAAGTGCAAGTTAACACTTAGCAAGGCACCATACAGATGTAATTTATTCTTACTCAACTTAACACCCATGAAGGTTACTACATTGGTACATATAAAAAAATTTTTTTGAAGTAATTGTGTTTGGAGACCTCTGCACCTTACTAAAACATGCTAGCAATTGCAGGGGCAGCCCTCACAACACATTAGACCCTCACCCTCCCCTCTCCCTGGGATGTAGCAGTTGGAAAAGTTTTTTTTAATAATCATCTGTAATTATAACATTTATGGATGTCTAAAAAGTTTCAGTTAGAATATTAATTTTAATGAGCATTATGAACATGACAGTCGAAGTATTACGAGTTTATGACTGATTATTTGATCATTCTCTTGTGATATTATTTTACTCATAACATGGTCCAGCAAGTTGATGATTTATATGCTTCTTTGTTTACTTACGCTTTTATTGATTGATATGATATGGGAGTATAGCAGTCCCCGAGTTATGAATGGGTTACATTCCTGGGCCCTGTTCATAAGTTGATCTGTTTGTAAGTGAGGACAGCGTTAATTCCAAATGTTAGGTTAGCTTAAAACACAATCCTGTCCCCATATGACTGACTTGAGTGGTGTGACTGAGGCGTGGGTTGTGTGACTGAGCCATGGGTTGGATGACTGAAGCATGGGTGATGTGACTGAGATAGGTGATGTGACTGAGATACAGGGGATGTGATACAAAGGACTGAGAAGGACACAAAGAAAAGAGAGGGGTGCCCCAGATCTCCTGCTGCCCCTTGGGGTGCCCTAAACTGCAAACTGCCCCCTTGAAGAGTCTCAGACTGCCATTCACCCTGGGGGCGCCGCAGACCTTGGACCGCTTCTAGGGGCACCTCAGACCACTAGCGGCCCCTGAGGACGCCCAAGATCGCAGCTGCCCTTGGATGCATCCTTTTGCTGTTCTTGACGTTGAATCACAACAGCCATTCCACTGACCACTCCTAAAGCTGAAATACATCTTTCTGTTGCTCTTCACTGTCACTATGCACTGTACCCTGTTAATGTAAAGTACAAATGTACTAAGCACTGTACCATTACACATAAAGTATTGTTAATACTGTACAGCATTTTTTGGGCAGAATAGACAGTTTTTCAGTTGGTGATGTATGAAGGCCAAGAAGTAGCATTTTCCAATCTGAATTGACAGTTGTAAAACATTAACTGACAAATATAGCAATACATGACGTAGGAGACATACTTTGAGTTGGAGCATTCACTGGGACACTCAACACAGTAAATGTTCTAATAGGTTTCCTCCTGTACTAACGCTGGATAATAAAGTTCTCAACAAAGTGACGAAAGAAGGGACCAATCGCCTCAACGGCTAGTAAGGTAATAAATGGTGAATTAAATGCTAATCAATCAATCAATCAAAGTACCAGCCTTATATCTGAGGGTTGACGACCACAGTCCTCCACTCTTAAACGTTTTTGGCCTGTTTTAACTAATCCTACAAGATTCTGCATGTCTTTGGAGGACCCAGTTTTTAATTTCATTCGTCCTTCCCAGTCTCTTCTGTCCCCTGGCCCTCCTACTCTCAACTTTGCCCATTAATATTTACGTTATTATACCTTCATCCCTAATTATATGACCAAAGTATCCTTTTTTGTGCGTGTGTAAATTTCAAGTATTTCTCCTGAAGTTTGTGCTAACCTTAGTACTTCTTCATATGCTTTCTAGCCTGTGTAACTTATTTTTAACATTCACCAATAACACACTTCAAAGGCCCCCCCCATCCTCTTTATGCTACACAGTAAATGTAATAAACTTGATTATGCAGTTTGTCTGCATGATATTGTGTGGACCAAAACTTTTAGTAGCACATAGGGAGACTTGTTTAATAATTAGGTGAAAAATCCCAGGAAAACAGCCTTTCCAGTCTTACGTGGCTGGATGAGCTCTTGCTGCTCTTCCCAAGAGGGTTTCAATAGGCCATTGACTCAGTCTTTTTCATTCACTGATGAAGACAAGTACCTGCCGGATTTTCTTTTTCATGACCTCTCACGTTCCTTCTACATGGTCAATGAAGGGTGCTTCGAGTACAAGAATGGGGAGGCCAGGGAAGCTCCCCAACTGCTGTGTTTCACACAACCGCAAACTTCTTCAACCTCTGCTGTTACAAATGACGTCAGTACTGCTGGGCAAGTGTGCCTCCCTCATTGTCTTTTAATCACTCTGTACACACACACAGAGTACAGTAGATTACATGGCTGCTGAGAGTGAATATTATAAGGGATCAAGTCATTGTAGTGAAGGGGTTAAATCTTCGTTCTTAAGGGACAAGGTGTCTTACTTTATGGGTAATTTCAAGGGACTTTGGGGATGGCAAGTCCTCAGCTCACTATAAGAAAGAGAAAGAGTGACACACAAAAAGAAAGATAAATAATTACCTATCACTGGAAAAGCGATCATATGGCCCTCGTCACAGAGTCTCTGTGTTTTAAGATCTGCATAATACTGTAGATGTTCTGAGTGTCACAGCAAATGTATAAACAGAAATGTATGATGCGATGTAGGTTTAAATGGACAAACTAGAAACTTTTGGTGTGAAAACAGTGGCTGAGTCATCATCAGCTGTCCAGAAATGGCATGTGTAGATATGCTGTTTGGGGTTATGTATGTTGCATATCCTGGTAACTGAAGCACTCAGATAAAAGAGATGGCAGATTGTGACATGTTGCTTTTGTTTATATTATAATTTCTGTTCCGGTATCTAAGGTCTTTGAAGGCGTCAACTCATTATGTTTATACTATTGCAAATCAAGAGATGTATATCTGTTTTGAGTGTAGCTGTTCTTGTTTTTTAGTAATGGTGTAATTATATGACTAAAGTCTTTAAGCTCGTATGCTAAGTCAGGCTAAATACGAAACATCTATTGGGGATTAATAAACATTGTATGGCCGAGGTCCTACCAGTTATAAACCTAAGAATTAAGCACCCGACTTAGGTATTTTGTGTTGCGTAAAACTCACTTGTTAGACAAGGTTTATAAGTTACAACACAGCTGTAATATCGTCTTAATGGCGTTTATTCATCAACATCTATACTGAGCTAAATAATTTCCCTGGTGTAAACAATAATTTGGGATATTTTCATTAATGAGTTCTTTTAGTATACTTACTGTATTTGGTTGTAAAACCTATATATATATATATATATATATATATATATATATATATATATATATATATATATATATATATATATATTATATTAACTTCTAGTCTTGTATGTATTTAACTTAGTTATCCTTGATTTTTATTGGGTACACTGACATCTAACATCTTTTATACTTACCATACGCTAAAATATATTTGGTAGAAATAAAAAAAATAAAGAAAATAAAAACTCTACCAACAATAACTTATTCGACTGTCAACAATAATATTTAATTTGGGCAACATTAACATAACTGCCAACAATAGCATTCAACTCTGCTAACACTAACATATTACAGTATAACTCTACCAACAATAATATTATAACTGTCAAAAATAACATTATAACTGTCAACAATATCTCATCGGACGAACAATAATAACATAAAGTATAATTGCCCCGTGCTGGTCTTCACTAACTAGGCTGTAGTCATGTCATCATCGCCCACTCTCATATAATAGGCAGATGACGGCGCTCATCATGTTATTTATAATTACTAAATCAAAAACAATCAAATTTGCATCTCGTATTTGCTGGCGTTATTTAACTGAACTGATAAAACTCTCATTAAATATGCATTAATGGTCGATGTGTTGGGTCATCAAAATGTGATATTCTCATGATTGACAATTATCAAAAAATATATTAGTTTGTCGTGTCAATAATTATGTGTGTGTGTGTGTGTGTGTGTGTGTGTGTGTGTGTGTGTGTTTGTGTGTGTGTGTGTGTGTATTCCTTATGCGTTTCCACATCAACAACTGCTTTTTATTTAAGTCAGCAGTAATCAATATTTTATGCAATAATTCAACGTTATTCTAAAAAAAATACATGTATGTACTTGTAGTGAAAATTGTTAAACATTTTACAAGGTACATCCATAATTTATTTCTCTCTCAGCAGTCTCGAATATTTCCTAAACAATTTTTGTTATCTATAATATTTTATTAATGTGCCACAGTCACTTTTTAGTTATTTATTTCATGAGTTTATTATAGTCGCAAAGTGTAATGGTCGTACAGTGTAATGGTCGTACAGTTTAATGGTCGTACAGTGTAATGGTCGTACAGTGTAATGGTCGTAATGGTCGTACAGTTTATCGTACAGTGTAATGGTCGTACAGTGTCGCGTCAGTTTAATGGTCGTACAGGTAATGGTCGTACAGTGTAATGGTCAACAGTGTAATGGTCGTACAGTGTAATGGTCGTACATGTAATGGTCGTACAGTGTAATGGTCGTACAGTGTAATGGTCGTACAGTGTAATGGTCGTACAGTGTAATGGTCGTACAGTGTAATGGTCGTACAGTGTAATGGTCGCGGTTTAATGGTCGTACAGTGTAATGGTCGTACAGTGTAATGGTCGTACAGTGTAATGGTCGTACAGTGTAATGGTCGTACAGTGTAATGGTCGTACAGTGTAATGGTCGTACAGTGTAATATCGTACAGTGTAATGGTCGTACAGTGTAATGGTCGTGCATTTAATGGTCGTACAGTGTAATGGTCGTACAGTGTAATGGTCGTACAGTGTAATGGTCGTACAGTGTAATGGTCGCGGCAAAAATGGTCGTACAGTGTAATGGTCGTACAGTGTAATGGTCGTACAGTTTAATGGTCATACAGTGTAATGGTCGTACAGTGTAATGGTTTCGTACAGTTTAATGGTCGTACAGTGTAATGGTCGTACAGTGTAATGGTCGTACAGTTTAATAGGTCGTACAGTGTAATGGTCGTACAGTTTAATGGTCGTACAGTTTAATGGTCGTACAGTGTAATGGTCGTACAGTGTAATGGTCGTACAGTGTAATGGTCGTACAGTTTAATGGTCGTACAGTGTAATGGTCGTACAGTTTAATGGTCGTACAGTTTAATGGTCGTACAGTGTAATGGTCGTACAGTGTAATGGTCGTACAGCTTAATGGTCGTACAGTGTAATGGTCGTACAGTGTAATGGTAAAAGTATAATGGTCGTAATGTAATGATTAAATAGTTATATGGTCGTACAGCATAGTCGACAGCAACATTAATGATTAAAATGTACTACGATCACATTTTAATATATATATATATATATATATATATATATATATAATAAAATTAATTAAAAAATAAATAATAATTAATTAATATATATATATATTATATAATATAATATCTAAATATAATATCGTACATATATATACAGAATAATATATATATAATATATATATATATACAGCATATATAATACTCGTATATATATATATATATATATATATATATATGTACAGCATATATATATATATATGTAATATATATAGTGTATATATATATATAATATCGTACATGTATATATATATATATATATATATATACATATATATATATATATATATATATATATATATATATATATATATATATATATATATATATATATATATATATATATATATATATATATATATATATATATATATATATATATAGATATATATATATATAGATATATATATAAAATTTTCACTGGTTTTAAATTGCGTTGTACAGTCGGGGTCAAAGGTCTTGAACACAGCAATATCTGTCATCTACTTCTGAGTCATACATATATGATTGGGATATACTAATAACACTACTGGTCATCACATATTATGTTCTGAACCACAAAGTGGGATAAAACTCTCCTTAATACCTAAGATCTTCGGGTACTTACATGCCAAATACTGTCTAGTGTTCAAGACTTTTGACCCCGACTGTACATCCCACAATTCGATATAATATAGTGTTTAGTTGTAATCAGGTTTGTTTGGTGTGCAATAATGACATTTTGTGGTTTACTAGTTATCATTACACCTGTATTTACTAATTAGTTACACAGAAGTCGAGTAGATATGTATTTTACTGGACCAGTTAACGAAAACTCGTAGATAAGAATCGCCAGAGCCAATCAAATTAGGCTGATTAGCTACTCGCGGTGAAAACACGTCCTCACTCACATCCAACACTCCATCATTTTTCCCCGGCCTAATTTTGGAATGGGGGCTTCATCACCATATTTCACAAAAGCAACGAGAAAGATCCCTATCGAAAATAGCACGTGTTTAAACCTGCACCCAGTTAATCATTGTTTGGCAAAGTCAACACGTTGTTCCCTCCGCCGGTAGACAAAGCCGCATCAACACCTCGCTTCCGCCACTCATCATGACCCTCGCGTCCTCCTGCCACAAGCGCCAAACTCCCTCGTCCCCGGCATCAATTTTGGCCCGCTATCGGCGTTATCGGAATTTGAATATAAGTGAGATGAGTTCGGAAAGCGTCTGATAACCTGTCAGTGAGGATGAGAGGGAGTGCCAGCCAGTGTGAGCGTCCGACGCCGCCAACACACACAAACACACCACCGCGCCGCCGTGTCCGAACCCTTGCATGCCATCCCATCAACAAACCATCCGCATTGGATATTAGTTCCTTTATTTTTTTCTCTCATTTCTTTTCGTTACGATGGAAATCTGTACATTCTCCGTTTAATGGCGATAACGCAACATCTTTTGTGAATTGTAAGAAGACTTGGTGATTATAGTGGTAACTCACAATTAGGTCATTATTGTTTTTATTGAAAAGTGATCCACGAAATTCCATCCATCACTCGTACATTTTGTGTCATGTCGATGCAGCTCTATCCATGGCAAACTCATGGGCAGTGTGATAATACTGGAAGGGCTCACCGCTGGTACTAGTTCACTATAAAAAGCAGAAATGATGTTTGAACAACGGGGTGGGAAAAAAAAAGGTTCGTGCTGAAAGGTTATTATTATGGATGAAGCCTAGTCAATATCTTCAACAATGGCGGTGTGCGGATAATGGACTTAGCATTTGTACTGCACAAATATTAATAGAAGATTCTGCTGATGAATTACTATGATGTATGAAAATGTCGAACGTAAAATACTAAAATTGGGATTTGTTCTAAACTGTAGTACAAGTGACGCGGCTAAAATTACCGGTACTTTGGCAAAATATGGATAAAAGCTAGTTTCAATATAGCCTGCTTATACAACTAAAGTCTTTTAGCACGTACTTTACGTCGGCTTATTCACTAGACAACAAATAAAATTGCGTATATTAGTTTTCCCGCATAAATGAATGTTTTAAATGAATTACTGAGCTTCAACAACTTAAGTCTTTTAGGTTAGGACATACGATACTCATCAACCGTTAAAAAATAAGAGAAACATATCTCTCATTATGAGTGATAAAATTTTGTTTTAGTTTGGTCTTTCAGCTCTTGGGGGTTTGACGATGAGTGAATAATTTGAGCATCACGTCTGTTTCTTGAGAACACTCATCTTAGTAGGACCAATTAGTCGCGATCATTGACAAACAGTAGTTGTAAAATGATCTTGAAAATTAAAATTGGCCTAAGATATAAACGGAGAACTAAATGTGAAGAACTTTACTTGATACTGAATTTAAAGGTCAACAATTTTCAATCACCCTCAGAAAAAGATCCGACGAATAGAAGTTTTATTGATATAATTTATCCTGTGAACTGGTAGGTCTTCCCCCGCAGATGTGTTTGGATGGAAAATCATAGATATACCGTATAAATATTCGATATGGATTAATTTTCGGTTACTTTTGGCGTTAAAAGAAACTTATGAATGCATGTGAGTCTTTATGATGACACTACTAGCGCAGCAGTTCACTTCCCCTGCACTCTGTACTGACAAAAGGATGATTCAGTATTTTTTCCACGTGTGTTTAATTATCTCGATAAGAAAAAAGTAATAAAAGACACTGCATTTTTAAAGATGGAATATTTATATCCAATATAATAAAATGATTTATCCGGAAAAGGTTTGCCTACAAGAAACTTCCTCCCACTGAGCAACATTGCAAGGATTCGAACACACAACAGCGAGACATCAAATCTCTGATCGATAATGGAGTTCAATGCACCGACGACACACCCAGTCAAGCCAAGATGTCGTTTAGTGATGCATAATTATTGTCTCTAAAACAATGTAAATAAAACATACCAGACGCTTAACCTAGTCTTTCTTACCGTGAAGTCAGCTTACCAGGGCCATACCTGGTCATACAATGCGCCTGAACAAAGCAATATCTTCACTAAAACAATAAAGAAAAAAATGCTCACCAAGTTTGAGCCAGAATTGTTTACAATTTTACAGGATAAATTATATAACTACTGTAGATTCACAATAGTTCGTACGGCGGATAAAACACGTAACTGAAAATGTAAGACTGTACCTAAATAGTTGGCTTGAACCAAATCGCAAAAATAGCCTTAAGAATATAGCATTACAGTAATATGTCTAGAATTCTGCTGTGACTAGATACCGTATAGGTTTAATCCACACCAGCCAAAACTACCGAAGCAAAACTTTCCACTGATCGTGTACGTTAATTTGATCTTTTAATTAGTGTTAAGTGAACGTATATAGTTAATGTAAAGTATGTGTAGTCCTGGGGCTATTTTTGTGCTTTGGGTTAATGACAGTAACCCTGATTAACCATCCACCTAAGGAAACATTTCTTATCTCAAGAATAAAGAAAAGAGGGTAAAGGAATAGTATTTTTCCTTCTCAGGTTTTTGTCCCTAGTTTTTCTCCTAATTTCCCCACTCAACAAAATACCTGTTCTATCTAGATTCACAAAAGTTCGTACGATATATATTCCTCATAAATGAAAATATAGGGATGTACCGAATTGGTGTACCTGTGCTTAAATATAACCCTATTTGTTTTAATCTCTCTTGTTTAATTGATTTGATCTTTACAGGTACTTCTATTTCTCATAATATTTTATGAACTGGTGTAATTACTCAACTAGTTACGCGCGTAAAGACTTTAGTTGTTTAAACGTAGTAGTACATCATAGTAACAGCACGGTGACTATAGTGTATTTACTAATCTACGATACGCACTTGAAGACTTTAATAATTGAAGTGCAGTAGTACATTATAACATCAAAATATTTAATAAATCAGAGATGTGTATTTATCTTAATTCATAGTTACTATTGATAACTAGTGTACACAATTAAAGAAGTATTTTTGCAACTTTGTATAAGACAATATGGTACAACGGACGGAGGATTTTGACAACGCTTCCGAGACAAGACAGTGTTCATTTTGAAATTCATCAGACCCTTTCGTAAAGATGCTTTTTTGATTGTGAGTACTGTACATGCCCAAATAAAACACACATATAACGGCACACTGAAATGATATATTCTAAAAATTGTTTTCGGAAACGATAATAATCACTACTGGCACAGAATAATGAATTGTTTGAAAAGAAAGACATATTCACGCAGAGATTATTTTTCATATTATATACAAATAAGAAGATAAGTAGAAGTGTTGCGACTCTATGACGAAATGAAACTACAGTATATGAATAAGGAAAGAAAGCTTTACTCCTCGCCCACTCACTCAAGATGGCGGATGAACTAAGATTAACCAAATACGTATAGAGCAGCCAAGAGAACCCTTACTAAGTTATGTCTACATGTAACACTCTTTACGCATTAGTTGCTGACTAGAGTGTACATGTTGTTGATTTACGAATACTGTACAGGTTTAAGACTCATTTACAGTTTAGTATCGTAGTATAACTATTAATGCATTACAGTTATTTTAATTTGTAAACATCTCCATGATGACTTATTTTATATGTTAAGTCCCACACAGTTTAATTGATGTCATATTATAATCATTAATTTACTACGCTCAATTCAATTTGTAAATATCTCCGCAAGGACCGGTCACTCGTTTAACTGTAAGCGTTCTTTACACCGGTAGAAGCCTATGAAGGTCTCGTCTAGCAGGTTTATCTCGACTGTTTTAGCTCTCTTGTACCATAAATGGCTAACATAAATCGCCGGGAATACTTATAAAAGAATAAATCTCATATTCTGCTCAAGTAGCGCTGATCGTTGTGGGAGGGAGACAGTTGTACAAAATAATTTATTAGTTTTTCTTTCGTTTTGATTTTTTTTAGATCACCGTTTTCTTTCGTGGCCTTTCTTTCCCTTCTGCCTTTTGTCTTTTTTCCATATTATTATTATTATTATTATTATTATTATTATTATTGTTATTATTATTACTGTATTATTATTATTACAGTATTATTATTATTATTATTATTATTATTATTATTATTATTATTATTATTATTATCATTATTATTATTATTATTATTATTATTATTATTATTATTATTATTGTTAATATTATTATTAGTTTCTTCACTGTTAAATCCCCGGAACACGTTAGGTACGACGACAGAAATTCTAAACACTTCGAAAACATTTTAGTCATCACATCATTTCTCTCTCCATCTATTATACGTCTTTACATCCCTAAGAATCTACTACCAATAAACATACTCCATGTTGTTGAAGTTATAATGATTTACTGCGCTTCAACAGCTAAGGTCTTTAAGAAAAAAAAGCAAGCCTGAGTTAGACTGTGACAGGTTCTTAAAATAAATATTCCTCGTAAGTGAAGGCGTAAGAATGCAGCTAAAGTAAAGAAACAACGCCCCCCCAAAATTGCGTCACTGAGAATACCGTAACTACTTCCACTTACTTAGGTACAGAACAATATTTAAAGTAGATAGATATATTTGTCAATTCATATACTAACACACACACACACACACTAAATTAACCTCATAATTTTTTTTCTACGTAAGTTACCCTCACACGCCATAACGCTACCATACAAGTAATATTTTCACCCGTTAATTACAAGATTACCAATACTGTACTGTACATCATATTGAAGATCTACGGTGGAATTACAGCCGGCCATGGAAAGTTTATTCACAGTGGGTGGTGAGTTATTGTGGCTGGTATTATTATTAGTGTTATTATTATTATTATAATTATTTTATTATTTTAGTTTATTTTTTTATTTCTGATTATAAAATTTATTTACTATGAATTATCATTAATACATGAGGTCGCTGACCCGATGTGGGTCAGCGACCTGTGCCAGGGTGGGCTAATCCCCGTAAAAAAAAACAAAAAACACTAGGATTATCCGGCTAATGCTAGCTACATAACCCAAGTGGCTAATAGGTGGATCAATGACTAGGAGGACACGTTGCTACTGTATTGTTTGATGCTTCATTTAAACAATTTCCGTAAAAAAAGATGAGGTATTGCAGTTGGTTTTGTTTTCATAGTTAATAATTTACGTATCTTCGTGGAGAATGTAAGATAAGTTAGTCCAGACCCGATTATAACTTAAAACAAGGACCTTTCGAACTTTACTTAAAATATTTGTTTATATGTTAAATGTTATTATTGATCTTCAAATAACTTATCAAATGTTTTCTTTATCTTTCTCACCCTCTAGAAATGGTGGACCATATTTTTTAAATCGAAAATCTCTCATACCTTTAATTCTTACTGTATATATAAATAATTATCCCATAAGTTTACCATTAAGGATAAATTATTAATACACTTCAGCTATATTAACTGTTAGCTTTATTTCTATTATTTTCTCCCTCGCGTGTCTTTGAGGAGTGGAACCAGCCATCAGACGCCGCCACCGTCAGTATCTACCCGCGTTGTCTTAATAGTCCATACGACATAACAGGGAATCAGTCTAACTCCACCCTCGACAACACCTCCATTTTCTTTTTCAGGTCTGACAGTCTGAAACCCCATAACCTGGTTTTCTGACACCTTGTGGTGATGGAATTTTGTTGAGTTCTTACAAGAGACAAAATTTCCATGGTTTCTTAATATGGTGGGCAGGCGGTGTGTCGTTTGGCTTCTCAGACAAAGACGGAGGCGAGTCAGCTGTTTACACCCACACGATAAACATGTTTAAATTTAACTGAGCGTGTTCAAGTAAACTGCAGGAAGATGTTAAGATTATTGTACAGGGGTACCTAGTGACAGCACTAGGATCTATTCATACAAAGAAACGAACAAAAGACGATGATACTACTATTACTACTATACTACTACTACTACTAATAATAATAATAATAATAATAATGGCATGAGTACACCACTGCCATACCATGGGTCGTCACCTCCCTCGAGTACACACTAAACTGTTATAGGCTCGTGGTGTCTTACGATAATTAAAAAGTTAAACACAACGTCATCGTCAACATTTTCCATAATTAACTTTGCTTTGAGCAAATTTTTTTCTGCATTATTTACACCACACACATACAAGGGAACCCATTGACATAAGGAAGAAATGTTAACGCAATTGTACACTAGTTCTTGTTTCAGGTAGAACAAAAATAAATAAAACCTTGGTTTATTCTGTTATATGAGTTGAATTATTCTCTTGGTGGGGTGTTACTTACAAACACACACACACGCACAGAGGACTCAAAAACAATATCTTGCCAAATTTTAAAACCTTTGATACATTATAATCCTTCAAGAAGATTCAAACTGTGTCGGGGTCAGAGAGCCAAAAGGGTCGTTGGTTCGTGCTAGATGTACCCACAGTCGACCCTGCTGTTAATGGGTTCCTGACTAGCTGGGGTAAGTAAACGAGGTTGGATGCAGGGTCGGCCACATTGCCTCCTTGTGTACCGAGGTTTAGTGTGCAATATGTCGTATCCAGGAACCTTTATGTAAGATAGTTAGGTAAGGGCGGAGGGAATTTTTCGTCAGTAACTTGGTCCAGTCGATGAATGTTCCTTATGGATGATGTCAAAATATATCTGTCAAAGTTCCCTCAGTAGGCCTGTTTAAATTGTCAGGTTGTCTGGTAATGAATCAAGATATATCAACCTGTCAAACCATCCGAGTGTCAGCCTTGAAGCTAGCAAAGGGCTTTATTCCGTCTCACTTCCCGTCAAATAATGCCAATATAGAGGTCAACCTGTCGAATTGGTTTTTTTTTATCTGTTAAGAATCTTACGTCAAGATTGTATCAACAAGATTATCTCCGTTAATTTGCTTATACTGTCAATATACCGTCAAGAAGGCTTGTCAAGTAGCTATCAGCGAGACCGCCAACCTGGCAAATACCTCAAGCACTTAAAAAACTATTTCTTCATCCCTTCAGCATCTCCGTCAAACCTACAGTAGTGACAAGCTGGCGTGCGTGTTGAGCCCCCAAGACGCCGTCAACGAGGGAGGTATAGTAGAGGAGGGAGAACCTTCCCTGTCAAGCGATGCTGTTACGGGAACCTGTGGTATATCACAACCAAATTGGCAAAATGAATACAATTCCAATCCTTACAGGGCTGGAAATTGAACCGTGGCCGTCTCTTAGCGTTCCACATTATGGTTTCTTTACCTATGTGAGTCTTGGCTGCGGCAGATTGACTCTTGTGGCCCCGGGTGAGAGGGACGTCTCCGCTATGCTCCCGCGGTCCCCGATGGTTCCCAAGTTGATTAACATCCATGAAAGGCTGGGATTCTTTGCTGTATAAAAATCACATCACGTAATTAACCTCTTTTGAAGGACTCAAAAGAATTCGGCAGACCTACCAGCTATTGACGACACGCGACCCCTTACACCGACCTTCTCGCAGACGTCCATAAAGTCGATCTTCACTCATCAGTCGGAGGTCCCGTGTGGCCGCGTGAGCCAGGGGTAACTCGTCCCTATGGTGAGGGGGATATAAGGGTCCGTCTCACTTGAGGATGGTGAAGGATCTTACGCGTTGCTGGAGACCCGAGGTGACGGAAAGGACCCTCCAGGAGTCTTTGGAATGGTATCGCAGAATTAAAAAGATGCTCTGCCTAGAAGAGTATTAATTATTTTCCCAGCAGTGAGTCTTTACCTTACTGCCCCCCACCCCTCCCTCCCTCCCGTCCCTCTCCTCCCACTCCCCCCGCTTCTCGTTCCTCCCCACTCCTCTCTCTCCCCGCTTCTCTTACACCCCCGCTTTTCCTCCACCCATCTCCCGCTCTTCCTCCACTCCCTCCCACCACCTCTTCCTCCTCCCCCCTCCTCTTCCCGTCATATAATCTTCCTGTCGGTGACGCATCCCTCGCCTTCCTATTCCCCATTCTTCTTCTTTCTTTTCGTTCTTCCCATTTTCTTTTCTTTATTCCTTCATTCTTTCCTAAACATTTTTATAACGTAACTTTTTTTTCTCAGTCGTGGATCAAATATTTGCGAATAAATCACACACACACACACGCACACGCACACGCACACACACACACACACACACACACACACACACACACACACACACACATACATAACCTTCCCGGGAGTTATGAGTTTGACCTTTTGACTATAAGAAAACAAAGAGATCTCGAGAGTCTTGTGGTAATGAGGATTTAAACGATGTAGGTCTTGTAGAGGTGTTACGGACATACATACATACATACATACATACCTACCTACATACATACATACATACATACATACATACATACATACATACATACATATATACATCTTTTAATCAGTTTATATTTCAGTTGCCAGCGTGTGTGTGTGTGTGTGTGTGGGGTGAAAAAAAAATAATTGAGCTCCGAACGAGAGAACCCATTTTCTCCGACACATCAAAGTTAACGATAGTCTCAGAACAATTCAGCCGCCATATTTAAACCACATTAGCGTCTCAGTATTATTTAAGCGCCATATTTAATCCTTAAGCTTTGTGTTATGGTGTAATTAGGTTAATTTTAATACGTGTTCTTTTGATCGACTTTAGGGGGGAAAATTAACCTAAGTAAATACTAAAATCCGGATTCACGTTGGATTCAAGTCGGATACCTAGACGTCTGGTTTTTGTTGCTTGTAAACAAAACAATTGATGTGTTCAGGAAAAAACCTTGTGTTCTGGTCATTCCTTTATTCGATGGTTAGGTTAGGTTAGCATTGTCTAAGGTAGGTTAGGTTAAGTTAGATAGATTTAGGTTACATTGGTTAGGTTAAATTAAGTGAAGTTAGGTTAGGTTAGGATGCCTTAGGTCAAGTTAGGTTAGGTTAGGTTAAGTTAATTTAGGTTAAGATATGTTAGGTTAATCTGAAGGTTATATTAGCTGGGGTTAATTTTCAGGTAGGATTAGCTTAGGTTATGCTATGTTATGTTAGGCTAGCTTTAGGTTTGGTTAGTTTAGGTTAGCGTTAGGATGGTTAATATTAAGGCGACACAACCTAGGTGTTAACCTTCAGGTTATGTTAAGCTTGATTGGTTAGGTTAGGTTAGGTTAGGTTAGGTTAGGTTAGGTTAGGTTAATGTTAGGGAAGGAGGGGGAAGGGAAGGGAGGGGAAGGAAGGGGAAGGGAAGGGAGGAGGAAGAGAAGGAAGGAAGGGAGGGAGTGAAGGTGGGGGGGAGGGAGGTCTTGGCAGGTAATTAAAAACGTGGCCAGTAATCACCTCAGTCACAATCTTCTTACTAAGTTGGGAAGCCACTCAAGTCCTTCCCAGCCCTCCCTCCTTACCTTCCTTCCCTTCCTCCTTACTTTCGCTTCCTTCATTCGTACTTTCTTACCTCCCTGTTTACCTTCTTCTCTCCTTCCTTACCTTCTTCTCTCCTTCCTTATCTCCCTCCTTACCTTCCTTATTATTTCTTCTCTTCCTCTTTCCCCATCTCACTTCTCAATTATCCTTTCTCTAAGTGAACGTATCTAGTCATAAAAACGTTCAGTCGGGGCGAGAAAACGGTCAACAGCGCTGAAACGGTGGGGTGGGGTGGGGTGGGGAGTGGGGTGGGGTGGGGTCAGGTCGGGTGGGAGTGGGGTGGGTGGGGTGGGGTGGGGGTGGAGGTGGGGGTGGGGTGAGGTGGGTGGGGTGGGAGTGGGGTGGGGTGGGGTGGGGTGAGGGTGGAGTGGGGTCGGGTGGGGTGGGGTGGAGTGGGGTGGGGGGTGGAGTTGTGAGGTGGGGTCGGGTGGGGTGGGGTGGAGTGACATTAACGGCGTTTTTAGAAATTTAAAGAATCTATAACCTCAAAAAATATAATCTTATCCTTCAAAAATTAATGGGAAATCTGAACCTCTAAAATATATATATATATATATATTAAATCTGAACCTTCAAAATATATAAATAAAATCTGAACTTCTAAAATATATATAAATAAAATCTGAATCTCAAAAAAAAATCTGAACCTCCAAAATATATAAAAACAAAATCTGAACCTCTAAAATATATATAATAAAAATCTGAACCTCCAAATTTTTTTAAAGAATCTATCCCTTCAAGCGAATGAACAAAATAAAAATAACCTATATGTTTTAAAACCTACAAAACTCCAATGAAATATGTTCTGAATTTTCCTCAAGCACAAGAACTCCAAGGAAAAGGATCTACACCTTCAAATAAACATAAACCTCGATAAAACAAGATCAAGACCTCTATTTAGAATCTCAAGACTCCAATAAACAGAATCAGGACCTCTATTTAGAATCTCAAGACTCCAATAAAACAGAATCATAATCTCATCCAGAAGTAAAGGCTACGATGGAATAGATTCGAATCCCCCTTTTTTTTCAATACAATAAACTCCACTAAAAGACGATAAGAATCTAAACAAAAACAAACAAAAAAAGACAAAAAAAAAAAGGTTCGAATCCCTTTTACAATGCCACAAAATCGCACTAAAACAGGGTTAGAATCTTCTCCTCCTCCTCCTCCTCCTGCTGCTGCTAGGGAAGGATACACTGCAGGGCTCCACTTAGTCCACAACATGGCGAACAAGTCCGTCCTCAATCCTCGTCCCCCGCCGGCGAGCACCACCATTGTGCGCCTCAAACTCCCGCCATTCTCTACCTGATTGGGAAAGTTTCTTGGGAATTGGAAATCTTTCGGGCGTCCACAGAGGCTCTTGGTAAAACTCTCTCCACTGTCTGTCTGTCTGTCTGTCTATCTATCCTATCCTATCCTATCCTATCCTATCCTACCCTATCCTATCCTCCCTCCCTCCTTCCATCCCTCGTCCCTCCTCCTTCTCTCTCTCTCTCTGACTGTCTGTTCTGTCCTGTCATGTCCTCCACCCCTTTTCTGATTGTTTGTCTCTGTCCACAACCTCCTTCCCCCATTTATCTGTATGTCTGTCCGCCCGTCCAGTCCCTTTTCTTTTCCTCATCCCTTCCATCCCTTCTTATATCTCTCTCTCCAGTTGTCTGTCTGCCTTTTCCTCCCCCCTCCTGTTCTTCCTTCCCTCCTCCTTCTAAACCTCTTTTCCATCTTTCTTCTCTCCTTCATTTTCTAATTTTGCTTCCCTCCACCTCCTTACCTTCCTTCCTTCCCTCCTCCTTCTTACCGTCTTTCCCTCCTCCATCTTTCTTTCGCCTCTTCGATAAATCGTCTGATATTTTTCCTTCACAAAATTCGTCCCGTTTGGTCCACTATCCACCCATTGTAGGTGAAGTGTTGTTGTTGTTGTTGTTGTTGTTGTTGTTGGTGGGTTATGTTGTTGTTGGTGGGTTATGTCTTGTTGGTGGGTTATGTTGTTGTTGTTATTGGTGTTGTGTGGTGTTGTGTGGTGGGTTATGTTGTTGTTGGTGGGTTATGTTGTTGTTGGTGGGTTATGTTGTTGTTGGTGGGTTATGTTGTTGTTGTTATTGGTGGCTATGTTGTTGTTGGTGGGTTATGTTGTTGTTATTGGTGGTTATGTTGTTCTTGTTGGTGGTGGTTATGTTGTTGTTGGTGGTGGTGGTTATGTTGTTGGTGTTGTTGTTATTGTTGGTGGTGGTTATGTTGTTGTTGGTGGTGGTGGTTATGTTGTTGGTGTTGTTGTTATTGTTGGTGGTGGTGAGAAGAAAAGAAGAAATAGTAAAATAAATCAACTAATAGGATCACCTCGCAGTGAATTTGTTTAAGGCGTAGAAGCTGTCGCCAACACAACAACCACACCCTGAGTTAACGAGCTGCATGACCCGGTACTGTATCAAGGAATAGTCCGAGAAGACCGGACAACTCGCCAACTACACTGGCTAACCATTACCCCAGAACACAATCCACAAATCAATTAACATCCAGGTCCCCAATTACTGCTGGGTAGACAGAGACAAATGGCGTAAAGAAACTTGCCCATAGTTTCACCCTGCCCGGGGATCGAACCTGGGTTCATTCGCTTATGAGACGAGCGTGCTGACTCTTACACCACAGGTCGCCAACACACACACACAAACACATACACTAACACATACACAAATACACAATCGCACACATACACAAACACACATAGGCACACACCCAGACGTACATACTCATACACAATCACACAAACACAAACACACTCACACACACTCCGGGGACGACCACCTCACACCACCATCTGCCACACACACACACACAGTAAAAGCCGCCACCGCCGCCCCAATTTTCCCTGCGTGTTTTTCTCCCCGCCAGCGCGCCTGTTTTTCCCCGCCACCCGCCTTTCACGATGGTAATCCGGCTAAAAGCCAAAATTTAGCCGATTTGGAGCCGAGGTTCTCCACTGGCCGCCACAATATTCAGCTACCAGAGCTCCTAATTCTGCTGGCAACCCGGACCCTCACGGTAGATTGGGCCCTGTGATACCCCGGAGTAAGCGCCATGTACCCTGACATATTCCCCGTAACTCAATACTGCCAAGCAGATTTGGCTCATTTTCACCTCCTGGAAGGTGGCAGGCGAGAGTGGCTCCTCTGGACGCCTGGAAAAAGGGCTGGAATGGGTCGCAGCAGAGGGCCACTTCCAGCGACGTTTGTCTTGGCTGAGTGTGGTTGGGCCCCCGCCGGTGTTACACGAATGGACATAGGTAAATGGATTTTTGTGTCTTGTCCAGCCAGGCCGCTTAGGAACGGAGAGCCGGGTATAGAGGACGACCCCGCTTCAACGGACGCCCCATTAACCGGCACTGAGCCACCTAGACGGCTTCGACTACACCCACAGCCGTCTTGATCACCCACACAGGCTTTCATCCCATCTGGAGCTCGTTTAGGGGGTTGGCTGGGGTCGGTACTTGGAGGGTGTTCGTGCAGGAGGGGTTAAGGTGCCGGGTGGAGCCTAGGGACCTGGCGGGGAGGGTGAGAGAGGAAGATAGAGATGCCGGCTGTATACGTAACACCTTTTCCAGTTCAGTGGTTTTTTGTGTGTGTGTGTGTGTGAGTGTCTGTTCCTTGTGTATGCATAAGTTGGTGTGTGTTCGTGTGTGTGTGTGTGTGTGTGTGTGTGTGTGTGTGTGTGTGTGTGTGTGTGTGTGTGTGTGTGTGTGTGTGTGTGTGTGTGTGTCCCATGGTTTGACATTTTTCGTTGTTGGCATGTTTGAGAGAGAGAGAGCTACAAAGACAGTGAGACAGACAGAAAACAATGAGCACCACTCTTAAAGGCTATCTCTCCCCCTCTCCTTGTCTCTCTCTCTCTCTCTCTCTCTCTCTCTCTCTCTCTCTCTCTCTCTCTCTCTCTCTCTCTCTCTCTCTCTCTCTCTTCATTTTTTTCTCTCTCTCTTTCTCGCTCTTTCTCTCAGTCTCCTTGTAGTTCTCTCTCCCTTTCTCTCCTTCTCTCTCTCTCCTCTCTCTCTCTCTCTCTCTCTCTCTCTCTCTCTCTCTCTCTCTCTCACACAAGGTAAAATTCGACATAAACAACAAGTACAGAGGCTATCAGCAAGGAGCTTCAAGGAATTAACACCTGGAATGAAGCCTCGATGATTCCTACCCTGGAATGAAGCCTCGATGATTCCTACCCCACTGGCATGAAGCTCTCGATGATTCTTACCCCTGGAATGAAGCCTCTTTACCCCCTGAATGAAGCCTCGATGATTCCTACCCCTGGAATGAAGCCTCGATGATTCCTACCCCACTGGCATGAAGCCTCGATGATTCCTACCCCTGGAATGAAGCCTCGATGATTCCTACCCCACTGGCATGAAGCCTCGATGATTCCTACCCCTGGAATGAAGCCTCGATGATTCCTACCCCCCTGGAATGAAGCCTCGATGATTCCTACCCCTGGCATGAAGCCTCGATGATTCTTACCCCCTGGAATGAAACCTTGATGAGTTACCCCTGGAATGAAGCATCGATGATTCTTACCCCCTGGAATGAAGCCTTGATGATTCCTACCCCCTGGAATGAAGCCTCGATGATTCTTACCCCCTGGAATGAAGCCTTGATGATTCCTACCCCCTGGAATGAAGCATCGGTGATTCCTGATACTGAGATTGATAGATAGATATATAGAGTGCTGTAGCGAACTGATTTTGCTGGCGCACTCAATCAACGAATGCATGCAACCAAAGGACGCACGCAACCAAGGGACGCACGTAACCAGGGGCGCACACAGACAACGGACGCACGCAACCAATGAACACACTCAACCAACAGACGCACACAACCAACAGACGCACGCAACCAAGGGACGCACGCAACCAAGGGACGCACGTAACCAGGGGCGCACACAACCAAGGACACACGCAACCAACGGACGTACGCAACCAATGAACAAGTTCAACCAACAGACTCACGCAATCAACAGACGCACGCAACCATAAGACGCATGCAACTAAGGGACGCACGTAACCAGGGATGCACGCAACCAAGAACGCACGTAGAGTAACACGCATACGCAAATAGAAGTTGGGTTATGATAAAGAGAAAATAAGCAAATAAGGTAAAAATAAATAATAAAAGGAATTGAAAACAAACAAATAAATTAATAAAAGTAATGACAAAAAATAATTAATGAATAAAAATAATAAAAGCAACCATGACGAAAAATCAAATAAAAATGACATAAAGAACAAAAATAAATGAACACAAACCAAAACAAAGAAAACAAAAGAGAAAAACTACTAAAAATAAATGAATAAAAGAAACAAAAACAATTACAAATAAAAGAGGAAATGTTAGAGAAAGAGAGATGTAAACTCTACCCAACAAACAACAAACATAAACAAACAATAGACATAAACAAATACACACAAACAACAACAATACAAACAACAAACAAAATAAACAACAACAACTCCGCCCAACACACTACAACCATTCAAACAACAAACACAAACTCATCCCAATAACACACAAACAAGTCTTAGGGTGATTACTATCAAATTTCACTTACGTAAAGACCATGTGACTCAAATAGGTCTTTGTTTACATTCATGACGTCACATAGGCCTTGTTTACCTTCATGACGTCACGCAGATTTTCATGACGTCACATAGGTTATTTACCTTCATGACGTCACATACTAGGTTATTTACCTTCATGACGTTACATAGGCTTTTATTTACCTTCATGACGTCACATAGGGCTTTGTTTACCTTCATGACGTCACATACTAGGTTATTTACCTTCATGACGTCACATAGGCGTTTATTTACCTTCATGACGTCACATAGGGCTTTGTTTACCTTCATGACGACACACAGGTCTTTGTTTACCTTCATGACGTCACATAGGTTAGTATTTACCTTCGTGACGTCACATAGGTTAGTATTTACCTTCATGACGTCATATAGGTTAGTATTTACCTTCGTGACGTCATATAAGCCTCAAAAGAATAATAAATTTCAATAACACCAAAACGAAAACCTTCCATACCAAGACATAGAGGAATAATAAGATAAATACCTCAACACACTACACTGGTAAAGCATCCATCGCCAGGGCCTGTACATTTCTTCCTGGTTGTCGGAGTTTATCGGACAAATATACACATTAAACCGTATATTTCGCTTATCCGGAATCCATTACTGGTGGATCGTAGTTTCTGAGAGGGGTAGAAGGAGGGTGGAGAGGGGAGAGGGGAGAGTGGGAGGAGAGGGAAAGGAGGGGGAGAGGGTGAGGGGTGTAATAATGTATACGATAAAAGTTGCGTTGTAATATTCTGTCTGGTGGATCCTTAAAGTAAACGGCGATGTACACACACACGCACACACACACACACACACACACACACACGTGGAGGAGGAGCACTGACACGATTAACCTCACACAGGTAATACTACCACCTGTATCTCATCTAAAGGATTCACGGAAACCATATACGCCGTGACTTCCAGAGCTAACTGAGAGACGTTATACCAAGAATTTAACAACTCCAACGGACACTAAATTGTTCTCTGACCTTTGACCCTGACTTAATGACCTTATAATCACACCGACTGTACAGGTCATCAAGGTGAATAAATGATGTCGAATTTCATCAGTTATACTCCAGACAGACAGACAGACACACAGACACACACTTATGTCACCTCCGGCAGAACGTGTTTATAAAAAGCTCTTTGGTAGATTCTGGTGGTTAAAGACAGACACCATTTGGTAGTGTGAGATAAGTTGTTTACCCAGAAATAAACTCCTGAGAAGTATAAGTAGATCGTTGTTTACTTTATGTCTGTTTACTTTAGTTTTCTCTGATTTTTTTGGCTTGTTTTAACTTTTTTCTTGTTTTGCTAGTTTTTTTGTTTTACTTGTTAAAGATTTTACTTTAGTTTTTTTACTTGTTTAGTTGTCTACTGGCTTCTGCTTTCTACTTGTTTACTCGTTTAGTTGTCTACTGGCTTCTGCTTTCTACTTGTTTACTCGTTTAGTTGTCTACTGGCTTCTGCTTTCTACTTGTTTACTCGTTTAGTTGTCTACTGGCTTCTGCTTTCTACTTGTTTACTTGTTTAGTTGTCTACTGGCTTCTGCTTTCTACTTGTTTACACCTTCCATGGATGACAGACAGCACTAAAGCGAGAGATTATTAACTTCTCTAGTGAGTTTATTTGTTACGTCACCGCCTTGAGTTGTTTTCCCACCGACCATTGCACTGGAGGTGGACGAGAGGTCTTCACGAGCCTCACACACACACGGGGGAGGTCTTCACGAGCCTCACACACACAGGGGAGGTCTTCACAGCCTCACACACACACGGGGGAGGTCTTCACGTGCCTCACACACACACAGGGGGAGGTCTTCACAGCCTCACACACACACAGGGGTTGGTCTTCACAGGCCTCACACACACACACGGGGAGGGTCTTCACAGGCCTCACAGGGGAGCCTCACACACACAGGGGTTGGTCTTCTGAGCCTCACACACACACACGGGGAGGTCTTCACAGGCCTCACACACACACACAGGGGGTCTTCACAAGCCTCACACACACACAGGGGGTCTTCACAGAGCCTCACACACACAGGGGTTTGGTCTTCACGAGCCTCCACACACACACAGGGAGGTCTTCACGAGCCTCACACACACACACGGGGGAGGTCTTCTGAGCCTCACACACACACACGGGGGAGGTCTTCACAAGCCTCACACACACGGGGGAGGTTTTCACGAGCCTCACACACACACACACGGGGGAGGTTTTCACGAGCCTCACACACACACGGGATAACAAGCTACACACACAGGAGGTCTTCACGGGGCTTCAAAAAGATAAACATTTACCAGAGGGGCGTTGGTGTACTTAAAGGTTATGTAACCGTAAGTGGATTGACAACAGTTTCCACAGACGCTTTTAGCCTCCCCTCACAACCTTCACCGACCCTCAACTAAACAAACGTTACTGCCACTACTATGATCACCGCTATCGTCATCATCATCATCATCACTACCACTACTATGATCACCACTACCGTCATCATCATCATCACCACCACTAACAATCGTCATCACCACTAACAACCATCCTCAACACTAACAACCATCATCACCACTAACAACCATCACCACCACTAACAACCATCATCACCACTAACAACCATCACCACCACTAACAACCATCATCACCACTAACAACCATCATCACCACTAACATCACCACCACAAACAACCATCACCACCACTAACAACCATCACCACCACTAACAACCATCATCACCACTAACATCATCACTACAAACAACCATCATCACCACTAACAACCATCATCACCATCATCTAACAACATCATCACCACCACAAACACACACATCACCACTAACCATCATCACAACACCATCCACCACACTCACAAACAACCATCACCACCACTAACAACCATCACCACATAACAGCCATCATCACCACTAACAACCATCATCACCACTAACAACCATCATCACCTAGCAACCAGCATCATCACCACTAACAACCATCACCACCAATAACAACCATCATCACCATGACCTTAAACGTGCACTACCCCCTCACCTTACATTCCTCCAACGACTCTCCACAGCTGAATATGGAAGAGAACACACACACACACACACACACACACACACACACACACACACACACACAATGGTATTAACTCTTATTGGATTGCACTACTCCAAAGCCTTACGTGCTGCACTCTTTACTTTACTTTAAAACATTAATACAATAAGGGTGCCGTTGAAGGGCTTGGCTCTGTCTTCACCTTTTGGTCTGTAAGGTTAAGAAACAAAATTTATATGTGTACTGTGTGTGTGTGTGTGTGTGTGTGTGTGTGTGTTGAAAAGGAATGTTATTATTATTATTATTATTATTATTATTATTATTATTATTATTATTATTTTTATTATTATTTTTATTATTATTACTATTATTATTATTAGGTAGCTTGCATAACGTTAGGGTCAAGAAGGAAGCAGTTGAGTCAGGTCAGGGTCCAGTGCGTGGTCATCTTTCATCGTATCGGAGAGGGTAACGCGTCTTCAGGTAAGGTCACCACCACGCCTAACTTGATGAGTGTTTATCTTATATATACAGATAGATAGATAGAGATAGATAAGTAGGTAGGGAGATAGATAAATAGATAGCTAAGTAGATAGATAGGGCCCTCAAGTCACCCAGGGCCCCAAACTGGGTATAAGTAGATGGATGTGGGTAGACGTAGATGGATGTGGGTAGAAGTAGATGGATGTGGGTAGAGGTAGGTGGATATGGGTAGAAGTAGAGGGATGTGGGTAGAAGTAGATGGATGTGGGTAGAAGTAGAGGGATGTGGGTAGAAGTAGATGGATGTGGGTAGAAGTAGAGGGATGTGGGTAGAAGTAGAGGGATGTGGGTAGAAGTAGATGGATGTGGGTAGAGGTAGATGGATATGGGTAGAAGTAGAGGGATGTGGGTAGAAGTAGAGGGATGTGGGTAGAAGTAGATGGATGTGGGTAGAAGTAGAGGGATGTGGGTAGAAGTAGATGGATGTGGGTAGAAGTAGATGGATGTGGGTAGAAGTAGAGGGACGTGGGTAGTGAGAAACAAAAATAATAAAATAACGGAAAGAGCCTGTAAAATGAAGTCTTCCCCTGGTCACAAAGGGTAGTCATCGTACACAAGGTATTAAGTCATCGTACTCAAGCTATTAAGTGATCGTACTCAAGCTATTAAGTCATCGTACACAAGCTATTAAGTGATCGTACACAAGCTATTAAGTGATCGTACTCAAGGTATTAAGTCATCGTACTCAAGGTATTAAGTCATCGTACACAAGAGACTAACGAATCGATCAGTGGCGAAGAGGATAAAGGCAAAAAAGTATAGGGTAGTCAAAGTACTAACACTCCTATACCTACAAAAACTAAAGTATGCTAATAGACGCCACGAAAATATCTCACTGAACTAATATTAATATGATCATTAAAGTATATTACCTCGACTTTAATTACTAATGTTTCAAGAAAATTTCATTACATTTCAAATTATTTCACGTCAATATAAAGCAACACTGATGCTTATACATATTGTTATGGTGAATCAATTTGAAAATGAACAGTAATTTAAAAATGACTTGTTATTTGTTTCATGTTCAGTAAAATTCTTCTGTGATCAAATTTCTTGCCATGTCTGTTGATTTAGGCTTTTTTTTGTTTTTTGTTTGACTTTATAAATAATTCTGTCATTGTTATAGTTTTGGAAGAGGAGAGATTATATGCCGTTAGATCTGTTTTTACGTTATCGTCTTCGCCACTTATCGGTCTGTTAGGTTAATTGTACTTTCCTTCAGGATATTCAAGATCAAAGCGCTTACAAAACATTCTCATGGGTTGGTAATACGAGGCTGTGAGTTGTTAGAGGAGCAAGCAAAGTGAGCGGTCCATTTGTTCATTCAGTAGTTGTTAAGTTGTATCTCCTTGTTTACCAGCCAACACACACACACACATACACACGTTGCTCACTCTTCACTAAGTTGTTAGTGTTGTGTCCACGTTCAAGAGCCACCATTAGCAGCCGACATACATTATACAGTATTCCCGTTTATACAGCATTTGTAAGTTGAATTTCTTTGTACAACAGCCTCAATACACCGCCATGTCCCAATACGGCCACGTATCCGCGGCTCAAGAGTTCGGGCGAGGCCAAGCTGAGGCCGCAGTCCAGTGCAGACATCCGGAGAAGGGAGGCTGGACCAATCCCGTGGCTCGCTGGTCCATTATATGCCCTCAGGGAGCACCAAACTGCGGCCGCCCGAAAAACTAATTTCATGCTGAGGAACCCAACGCACTTTCTTTCAACTTTCAACAACTCGTTCACGTCAAGCATAAAAGGTAAAGGTTTCATCTCCCACAAACTGTTGTCCTGGGCCCTGAGGCGGGTCGCTGTAAGGACGGAAATGTGGGCGGGGAAGCGCGTGCTTTTGCGTCTCTGTGGCGGGGAACCGCATAACTATGAGTGCTCGCAAGATGCCCGCGGGACACTTGGCGGTATAACATTTGTGCTGCTGCTGTGTTGAAGAATAAGGAACGATTCATAAAACAAAGAGCAGGTAGCTTGCTTCTTGGGATTTGATGACACGCGCGGCCCACACCGTCTTATCCCCCCGTCAGGAGATGCGCGCGCTTTTTGGACCCTACAGCTGGCGGACAAAAGGGCGGGAAGAGGTGGGCGAGGGAGGGTGGTGGTTGAGGTGGTGGGCGCCGCACCATGGTGCTGGGGAAACCACAGTCGTTTTCAGTGTGACCGCAAGAGGGCTAAATGAGGGGCTTTACCGCGAAATTACTTGAGGGTTTTGCTTACAGTTAACACTAAGCGCTAGGTGGCTGGCAGGGGAGCCTACACTCACTCAAGCGCTAGGTGACTGGTAGGGGAACCTAAACTCCCTCAAGTGCTAGGTGACTGGTAGGGGAACCTACACTCACTCAAGCGCTGGGTGGCTGGCAGCGGAGCCTACAGTCACTCAAGAGCTAGGTGACTGGTAGGGGAACCTACACTCACTCAAGCGCTGGGTGGCTGGCAGGGGAGCCTACACTCACTCAAGCGCTGGGTGGCTGGTAGGTGAGCCTACACTCACCCAAGCGCTAGTTCGCTGGCAGTCACTGGGAGGTGAAACTTAATGCTAGCTGAGAGGTGACACTCAAGTGCTAGCTGACAGGGGACACTTAAGTACGAGTTAACGGGTGACACACAGCAAGTATACGGCCGCCACTATGGCCACACGACACACTTACCCAGAGTAGTGAGGAGTATGACCCCAAGGAGAATAGCCCAGGAAGATCGGACAGCCCGTTAACCGCACTGACTAACCAACACCACGAACACTGGCCGCCTATCGACCAACTTCCAGGTCCCGGATTGGCGGACTGAAGCAAACGATGTCAAGAAACTGACCCATTGATTCATTCTGTCAGTGAACGGAACTCTGGGCGATAGACATACATAATGGTTGACCCTCGGGTAACGAGGATGGCTGACCCAAGGGCCACCTCGGCGTGAATTTTTTTAAAGTGCAGAAGCTGTCGCCAACACAACAACCACACCCTGAGTTAACGAGTTGCATGACCCAGTGTCAAGGAATAGTCCGAGAAGACCGGACAACTCGCCAACTACACTGGCGAACCATTACCCCGGAATACGATCCGCAAATCGATTAACATCCAGGTCCCCAATTACTGCTGAGTAGACAGAGGCAAATGGCGTAAAGAAACTTGCCCATAGTTTCACCCTGCCCGGGGATTGAACCCGGGTACGCTCGCTTGCGAAGCGAGCATGTTGACCATTACACCACAGGACGCCAACACACATACATCACACAATACATTACAGCCACAGTTAACCCTTGAGTCTATTCTGAAATAACCTTTAAGGGAAGATTCATGCTTATCTACGAGTGAGGGTTGAAGGGTGTTGAAAGGGCCAAGAGAGTGAGGAAAGAATCCATACTCTCCGTCCCTCCGTCCGTCCGTGCATGTGTTGGTCCGCCTGCGTGTCTGTCCATCCGTCCGCTTGTCCGTCCGTGCGTGTCTGTCCGTGCGTGTCTGTCCGTGCGTGTGTCTGTCCATCCGTCCGCTTGTCCGTCCGTGCGTGTCTGTCCGTGCGTGTGTCTGTCCATCCGGGAGTTGTCAATACGATAACTCGGATCAATGTCACTAGTATTTTGCATCATTAGTGTCCAGTGTCTATGTCCCCCCCCCCTCCGACTGTGTTGTGGTCCGTCGGGAGACTTGAGAACTTTTGGAAATGCTCGAAAAAGTGTGATTTTTTAAACCCTTGAATACATTTGAAAAAGTTCTCAAACGTTTAACAACCTTTAAAAACGTTTGAGAACATTTGAAAACTTTTGAAACTTTTGAGAAACTTTGAAAACTTTTGAGATCTTTCGGAAACCTTTGAGAACGACATAAAACGTTTTATAAGCTTTGAGAACGTTTGAGATATCGCCAGATAGCGAGACCAAAGAGAAAAATTAACAGAGACCTTTGAATATCTTTAGAAACTACTGAAAACATTAGAAGATTTGAGAACCATTAGAATGCATTTATAAATTACTGGAAACCCATATAAACGCCTGAGAACCATTGAGAACCACGACAAACCACCGAAAACCTTTGAGAACCTTTTATTACCAGCTGGGGAGACAAGATAAAGCAAAGAGATGAAAACAAAGTAACGTAAACACCTTCCGGTCACCGTCTAGTGTAGTACTCCCTCTGGTCACCATCAACTCATTACAATCACAGGCGACTAAATCCTACCGCCATCGCCACCACACTCTCCCTCGCCACTTCATTACGTCGCCATTAGCAGGGGAGGCGATACGAGGCCTAGGGGAGGGAGGTAGAGATAGGGGAGGGGAGGGGAGGAAGTTAGGGGTGGTTGTTTAGCTTGTAAGAAGTCCTAGGTAGGTGAGGGAGGGAGGGAGGGAAGGAGGGTGGGGGAGAAAAGGTTTGAGGATACGTGTAGAAAGGGGTGAGGTTGGGAGGAAGGAATGGAGGGAGGGGAGAGAGACGGAAGGAAGGGAGGGAAGGAAAGGAGGGAGGGAGGGAGGGAGGAAGAGAGATAGGAAGGGGTGAGAGAAGTTTTCATCTTACTTCCCTCCTCTTCCTATTTCCCTCCCTCCCTCCCTCCCCCCTCAATCCCTACCTACACCACTTCTCCTTCCTACTTCTTCCCCCTCTTCCCTCCCTCCTCCCCAAGCCCCCTACTCGCGTCAACCTTCTCCCCATAGTCCCTACCTACCCCTCTACCAACTCCTAACCCCCCCCCACCTACCCCTACCCCCTCCCCCAGGCCCTCAAACAGCACAAATTAGAATGGATGACTTTCCTGGTCAAAATGGCGCCGGGTAAGTGATCACATAGAACCCCTGAGAAGAGAAAGTTCTGGGGTACCTAACAGCTGTGGTTCTGGTGGTGTGGTGAAGGTTAGTTATGGTGGTAGTTGTGGCTGTGTGGTGGTGGTGGTGGTAATGGTGGTATGGTGATGGTAATGATGGTATGGTGATGGTGGTAATGATGGTATGGTGGAGGCGGTGGTGGCGGTATGGTGGCGGTGGTGGTGTTGCTCTGCGCTCTGGCTTAAGGGATATTCCAAGATGGGTATGGAGCAGGATGGAGAAAAGCGAGGGAGGGAAGGGGGGGAACTAGTGAGGGAAGAAGGAAGGGAAGAGGGGCAAGGAATGCAGATGAAAGGGAGAGTTATTGAAGAAGGGAGGAGAAGGAGAGGGAGGAGGAGGATCAGGAAGAGGAGACAACTGTAGTAAGGAGGGGAGGAAAAGAGGGAGGAGAAGAGAGAGGAGGAGAATAGGCTGGAGGATAAGGAGGAGGAAGAGGAAGGGGGGGGGGAGGAGGAGGACGGTGAAGAGAGTAGGGATTTTGTCCGAGCGGGATTGGGTCGAGGATTGCAGCTACACGCGGGGGATTGTGGGAGCTTTAGGCAGGAATTTGTGGGGTGACTTGCAGGGCGATGTGGGTTGGGGGGAGGGGTGGGAAGAGGAGAGGAGGGGGAGGGGGGAGGAGAGTAGGAATCTCTGAGGTCATCCTGCAGGAGATGAAGGAAGCTGTAGGTGTGATGAGAAGGAGAGACAGACGTGAGGGCGTGAGGGAGGAGGTATCGTGATGAACCTGTCAAGGGTATTGTGGCCGACGCAGTGCACAGTGTTTACAGGTGACGTTCATACACACCTTGAAATCAAACAGCTGTTGGTGGTGACTTTATTACTAACCTGGAGGAGGACTTATTGATGGTTTACCTGAAGATTAGGCACCCGCAGTATATTTCGTCTCATGATTGTGTTAGGTTAGGTTAGGTTTGGTTAAGTTAAGTTAGGTTAGGTTAAATTTGGGTATATTACGTTAAGACAGATTTGGTTATGTTATGTTATGTTATGTTATAGGTTTTGTCAGGTTATGTTAGGTTAGGTTACATCAGATTTAGTTAGGCTAGGATATGTTAAGTTAGATTTAGTTACATTAGGTGAAGAAGCGGCCTCACAAGGTAACAGAGACAGACACAACGGGTGGTTCCTCCAGTATACTGCCTGGCCTAACTGCTGTTGCTAGCGGGGGAGGGTGGAGGGCAACCACCGCCTCTTGCCAGTAGTCACCACTATTAATATGTATAGAATAAGGTCACCAAACTAACACTGCGGCAGAGGGAGAGAGTGTCAGGGTGTGTTTACACGAGTCGTTTTACTAGATGCCAGTGTTGACGTGCTTCAACTGGCGCCTTACACGTGTTAACTGCTCCACTAGCCGCGAGATTAGAGCATTTCCACTCTCCTGGAAGTTGGTTGTCACTCAACTTTTCAGTCAATAGTGTGCTAGTGTAGCGGGTAGATGTACTTAGCAGCGGTGGGTGGTCGACTCATAAGTGTTCAGTGTAGTTTGAAATGTTTCTTATTACATATTTAATGTTTACAAGTTCAGACTTATGTTTAATAATCCATCACAAGAAATTTACGTACATGGCAGGATCTTCAACCGATAGTTCATTTAGAAGAGTTTTTTGCAGCACCAAGTTCCCCTCACCTCTCAATCCACTGTTTACCCACACAATTTTGTTTATTTCTGTTTCTCCTAAAAAAAAAAATAAAAACTCAGGTGGACGCAGCAACGTTGCCTGCAGGGTATCTTGGCGCCAACTAATCTGTGACTCACTCAGGGGCGCCGCCCCTACAGATTTATCTGCAAGTTTACTGATTTTTCATGTCCACTCTGATGTAATTCTCTAACCTAACCTAACCTAACCTAACTTAACCTCGCTAACCTAACCTAAGCTAAGCTAACTAAACATAACATAACCTTACCTCAGCCAAAAGTCTTCGTAGAATGAACTGCCAATCACGTGATACCAGTTCAACAAGTGACTGGCGGAGAGTGTTAGTGACTGTGTGGCGGAGAACATCAAACTGTCTGAAATAGAGAGAGAAGAATGGGAGATAGAGAGATAATGAATAAATGTGTATACAAAGGTAGATAATGGATAGAGAGAGAGAGAGAGAGAGAGAGAGAGAGAGAGAGAGAGAGAGAGAGAGAGAGAGAGAGAGAGAGAGAGAGAGAGAGAGATGAAAATTACCTCAGCACCTCAACATAACACCATAATCACCTCCACGTTACACCATAATCACCTCAACACCACCATATAACACCACAATCACCTCAACATAACACCATAACCCCCCTCAGCATTTCTACATAACACCATAATCACCTCAGCAACTCTACGTAACACCATAATCACCTCCACGTTACACAAAAATCACCTCAGCACTCTACATAACACCATAATCACCTCAGCACCACCATAATCACCTCCATATAACACCATAACCCCCCCCAGCTTCAGGTAGATAGACACTTCAACACGTCGTTCCAGGCACCGAGTAATACCAAGAGTGCCTGAGGGACTTACGGTTTCCAGGCAAATACTCCCAAGACAGTCCAGGACCCTAAATGCTTCCAGGAACTCCGGGAGACCTTCTGTACCAAGAGATTCTCCAGTGAGTGTTCCCAAGAGCCGAGTACTTACTGGGGGATTGTGTAACCTAATTAAGGTGTTCCAGGGGGGGTTGGTGGCGGTGAGGAGGGAGCAGGTTTAGGGGGTGGAGGACAGGTGGAGAGGGGTGTGGAGGACAGGTGAGGGGTGGAGGACAGGTGGAAGTGGGTGTGGTGGGACAGATGGAGGGGGTGTGAGGACAGATGGAGGGGTATGTGGTGGACAGGTGGGTGTGAGAGGGATAGGTGGAAAAGGATGTGGGGGTAAGGAGAGATAGGTGAGTGGCTTGTATCTCCTGTGCTCTTAGGTTGATATTCCAAGACGTTGTAGGCGGCAAGTGCTTTCAGGTGCAGGCAGCAGGGTGGAGAGGAAGGGGGGTGAGTAGAGGGCAATGATGGCTTCAGGGTCCAGGCAGAAGCTGAAGATCCTCTCCAGCCTCGTTTGGTCTTCCAGGGGGGGGTTGTGGTCTGGTGGGTCCTCCAATTTCTAGTGTGGCGAAGAAGTGGTTCAAAGATGCGTTTAGGCATCTTTTTTGCTGGATTCCTGGAAGAGTCCAAGACGAGGAGCCTGTGGCGGTCTGGAGGCGTGGCCTAGGTCGATATTCAATATTCCAGGCCGGCCCTTCCAGGTTCCAGGGCCCTGGCTCCCCTATTCTTGTTCCAGCGACAATTTTACATATGAAACCGGGAGGGGGGAGGAGGAAAGACAGGCCATTGAAAAGGTCATGAGCCAAGGGGAAGGTGTTTGCTCCTGATCTTATTTAAATGCATCACCAGAGGGGATAAAATGGGCCGCCATCTGACTATAATGGCACAAAGGGCGTCGAAAGCTACTGTGGGGCCTTTACTGACGTACACCACCGTGGGACTTTGTGTACACACCACCAGGGGAGGAGAGGGGGGGGGGGGAGGGGGTCAGGAGGGGTGAGGGAGAGGTAGAGGGAGATAGGGTGAATGAGATGAAGAGGGAATGAAGAGGGGTGGACAGGGCAGCAGCAGGAGGAAGTTTGAAAAGGGGGGGGAGGGGAAGGAATGAGTTGTAGAGGGAGAGAAGGAAGAAAGAGGGGAGGAAGGAGAGAAAGAGGGGGAGGAGGGGGATCAGGGGGGAGGGCGAGGAGAGAGAGAGAAACATGGTGGGAGAAAAAGAGTAAGAGAATTGTGTGTGTTACCTGCCTGGACAAGACCTGGGTGACCTCTAAGGTCTGTGCTGGAGTGGGGGGGGGCACCTGGGGAGGTGCTGGGTGAGGGAGGGGTAGGGTGAGGCGGTGATTTGAGAGAGGTAGAGGGAGGATGATGGAAGGAGAGAAGGAGGAAGGGTAAAAAAACAGTGGGGGAGAAGAAGGATGAAAAAGGAAGAGAGGGAGGAAGGATGATGAAGGCAAAGAAGGACGTAAGATGAAGGAAGGTGGATAAAAAAGGGTGGAAGGGGGTGAGTGAAGGAGAGAGACGAAGAGAAGGTGAACTAAACTCACCCCCCCCCCTCCCAGAAACCAACCTGACCTTATCCATGATGTCATAACAGTCGACCATTACCAACACATTAATTAACCTTCTCAGACAAGACAAGAACCAATACGGGAAAAATATCTAACGACGAGACCCCAGATTGTAATGATTAGAAATGATTAGTAATAATAAAAAAAAGACCCAATCAGCCAATTCCCCAGATGAGATGTGTTTAAATTACTATGTACTCCCGTGGAATCATTCTACTCCCGTCTTCCTCATCCTCATTGCAGATTGGCGATTGGTAATGAGATGATTAGATGATGAGATTATTATTCTCCAATGCCAATCTTAGGCGAATCTGGATTTTAATTAGCTCTGTGGTAAGGTATTTCCAGCAGGTACGTACGAGTTGTAATTGAAGTGAACGGTGTAGGATGGTGGTTTAGGGGAGCCTGACCTAGAGTAGTCTCCAGGAGCATTGTACACTACGCCCGCGATACTGTTTGTACACTTAGAAGAGTCCTCTGCACGCCCACGATACAGTTTGTACGCCTATACATGACTATTTGTACGCCCAGGTGATTTCCAATACGCCCACGAGGCACAAGTATTCTGAGAGAGAGAGAGAGAGAGAGAGAGGAGGAGAGAGAGAGAGAGAGAGAGAGAGAGAGAGAGAGAGAGAGAGAGAGAGAGAGAGAGAGAGAGAGAGAGAGAGAGAGAGGAGAGAGAGAGAGAGAGAGAGAGAGAGAGAGAGAGAGAGAGAGAGAGAGAGAGAGAGAGAGAGAGAGAGAGAGAGAGAGAGAGAGAGAGAGAGAGAGAGAGAGAGAGAGAGAGAGAGAGAGAGAGAGAGAGAGAGAGAGAGAGAGAGAGAGAGAGAGAGAGAGAGAGAGAGAGAGAGAGAGAGAGAGAGAGAGAGAGAGAGAGAGAGAGAGAGAGAGAGAGAGAGAGAGAGAGAGAGAGAGAGAGAGAGAGAGAGAGAGAGAGAGAGAGAGAGAGAGAGAGAGAGAGAGAGAGAGAGAGAGAGAGAGAGAGAGAGAGAGAGAGAGAGAGAGAGAGAGAGAGAGAGAGAGAGAGAGAGAGAGAGAGAGAGAGAGAGAGAGAGAGAGAGAGAGAGAGAGAGAGAGAGAGAGAGAGAGAGAGAGAGAGAGAGAGAGAGAGAGAGAGAGAGAGAGAGAGAGAGAGAGAGAGAGACCAACTCTTAGTAATATCACTGATACCAGGCCAGAAGAACAGCGCCGTCATTTACTCTACGGAAGATATGCGCCTGATTTAAGTGTCTGCCGGAAAATAATAAAGTCTCGTTTTATCTTTCATTGAATTGTAATCGATTATAATAACTCGATTTATTTAAATTTTTCTTAAAGTCCTGTAATCGGTTTTTAGTAATCAATTTAATTTTTGTGTTATCTGTTTCTACTTAGATGTCAATTAATATACAAATTATCACGTTAAGTGTTCAGTAATCAACAACTTATTCAGGGTTTAATAATTAGTTTAATCATTGTATTATGCCGTCTAATGTTCAATAATTAAATTAATGTACGTAGTGTAATCTCCTAACTTAGAATACACATTTCAAGACCGTAGTAATGTTGAAGTAAAGGTGTACTTCATGTTATATCTTCGACTAGTGTTGTATATCTCCTCAGTCGTGTCAACAGACGGATAGACAGGTATAACTAAGGACGTATGAGTGATCAAGGCCAGTACAGGTATAACTGTATACTACAATGGTATATATTAATATCTGTAGGAACCAACACAAGACGAGGCCTTCGGTGCCTTCGTCAGAAACAATGTTTTGAGAGACATCTGTTGGGAGGCGGAAGTTCCTTACACGGCTTCCTGTCTCATTTGTACGGGCAGACCGAGAGAGATTGAGAGACCCTCGGCAGACTTACTTGGACCTAAGAAACCAAAGAGGTCACTAGGGACTATTGCTTACCTACTGGGTCCTATCTCCACCGCCCTGCAGCCTGTCTACCCCCGTCCAGGTGATGACTGTAGCCTGTCACATGTTACCTTCACGTCATGGTAAATAAGGTAAGTTTAGTGAGTTCTATTTTCACGTCAAAATGGTCGACTGTGTCCTGCCTGTTGGCTTCAGTGACAAGAATTAGGGGTGAAGGCTTGAGGCCAGTTAATGAAACGTTGTAATAGACTAAAGCATTGCCCTGTTGTCTGTTTGATTCCCACGGGGGCTTAGAGATCGTTCCTAAAACTTATTGTCGACTAACATGAAATTTTTGACAGTAAACCAGACAATATTAGTCATTAATATTATGTTATTTTTCAGCATCTTAGAAATTAATTAGATGACGTGTTTAAGTACCGTTTACGAACACTTAACACAGTAGTTTATTGATATTATTTATGTTATGAAATGATATACATAAATATAGCTTTAATCAGTTTGTCCTTATGATATAATGTGGCTGGTTTATACTATTAGAATAATCATGCAATAATGTAACTGTGAATTTATATTAGTTTACACATTCTTTTGACTATATTTTTACATAAGATAAAATATAGAATATAATTTATCATATTTTCTCTCATAAATATAATACATATTTTTTTCTAACTGTCAGCATTTAGAAAGTGTTCAAGTCATCACATTATTTGGATCAACTGAAAATTAAACACTACATTATATTTCATCTGATGATTAAACACCCTAACCTAACCTAACCTAACCTAACGCTAACTAACCCTTCCTAGACTAATCAAATAAAAAAAATACCTAACCTAACATAACCTAACTTAACTTAAATTAACATAACCAAACGCAAACTTAACCCTACCTAGACTAATCTAATCTAACCTAAACTGACATAACCTAACGCTAACTTAACCCAACCACTCCCCCCTCCCAGGTAGCGTTAGGGTGTTAAATCATCAGGTGAAATAAGCTAAGGTGTCTTATCTTCAGGTGATCCCATTATTTTTCTCACAGGCTTAAAAATTATACTGTAAAATATATACTGTAGTGCGGTGGTGTAGGTGGTGATACAGGTGGTGGTGTAGGTGGTGATACAGGTGGTGATACAGGTGGTGGTGTAGGTGGTGATACAGGTGGTGGTGTAGGTGGTGATACAGGCGGTGGTGTAGGTGGTGATACAGGCGGTGGTGTAGGTGGTGATACAGGCAGTGAGATTGTGGGTGGTGAGTACAGGTGGTGGTGTGGGTGGTGATACAGATTGGTGGTGTGTAGGTGAATTTGATACAGATTGGTGGTGTAGGTGCAATTTGATACAGACGGTGGTGTAGGTGGTGATACAGACTGGTGGTGTAGGTGGTGATACAGGTGGTGGTGTAGGTGGTGATACAGGTGGTGGTGAGTGTTGTGAGTATTATGTGAGGGTGTTATGAGTTGCGTGAGTATTGTGAGAGTATTGTAAGTATTGTGAGATTGTAGTGAGTATTGTGAGACTGTTGTGAGTATTGTGAAGGTGTAAGTATTGTGAGAGTATTGTTCGTATTGTGAGATTGTAGTGAGTATTGTGAGACTTGTGAGTATTGTGAAGGTGTTGTGAGTATTGTGAAGGTGTTATGAGTTGGGTGAAGGTGTTCTAAGAGTATTGTGAGATTGTTGTGGGTATTGTGACTGTTGTGAGGGTATTGTGAGGATGTTGTGAGTATTGTGAGGATGTTGTGAGTATTGTGAGACTGATGTGAGGGTATTGTGAGGATGTTGTGAGTATTGTGAGGATGTTGTTAGTATTGTGAGACTGTTGTGAGGGTATTGTGAGGATGTTGTGAGTATTGTGAGGATGTTGTGAGTATTGTGAGACTGATGTGAGGGTATTGTGAGGATGTTGTGAGTATTGTGAGGATGTTGTGAGTATTGTGAGGATGTTGTGAGTATTGTGAGACTGTTGTGAGTATCGTGAGAGTATTGTGAGTATTGTGAGGATGTTGTGAGTATTGTGAGGATGTTGTGAGTATTGTGAGGATGTTGTGAGTATTGTGAGACAGTTGTGAGTATTGTGAGTATTGTGAGAGTATTGCGAGCATTGTGAGAGTATTGTGAGTATTGTGAGGATGTTGTGAGTATTGTGAGGTTGTTGTGAGTGTTGTAAGGCTTTCTCAAAGGAGTGGTAAAGAGGGCAGGTAATGTGTGGTGACGTGTTGTGGAGCCACCGTGAAATTGTTAGTTATAAGAGCCTGGTGGAGGTGAGGGGAATATAGTGTTAAAAGGTTTCCGGAGGTATTAGCATTATGAGATCACCTGAGGATTAAACACCCTAGCTTATTTTACCTGAATATTAACCACCCTAACCTAACCTAACCTAATATTAACCTAACCTGAAAATTAAATACCCCAGCTTAATTGACCTCATGTTACTAAAACGACTCGCACAACACTATAGACAGACTAAAGAACGCTGTTATGAGAGAGAGAGAGAGAGAGAGAGAGAGAGAGAGAGATAATTCTGTTCTTTTTTTTTCATCTTTGCCATTTCTCATCTCACTAATCAGTCGGTAGGTCGGTCAGTCATTCAGTTGGTTGATTGGTCGGTCGGTCAGTCGGTTGGTCGGGTCTCTGTTACACACTGTTGACAAGTACTGCCGGTTCATGTACTGTACCTGGAATGGGGGCCACAAGGTAAACAAAGAGACTACCAGGTTGGGTCCCACGAGAAGTAAGACCCCCAGGAGGAAGTCATTGTGTAAGGCTCGTCGGGACAACAATCATCATCACTAGAATCATCATCATCATCATCATCGTCTTCACTAAAATCATCACCATCATTATCATCACTAGAATCATCATAATCGTCGTCACTAGAATCGTCATCGTGATCATCATGATCATCATCACTAGAATCATCATCATCATCACTAGAATCGTCATCATCATCATCACTAAAATCATCATCATCATCACTAGAATCGTCATCATCATCATCACTAAAATCATCATCATCATCACTAGAATCGTTATCGTCATCACCATCATCATCACCAGGATCGTCATCATCATCATCATCACTAAAATCATCATCATCATCACTAGAATCGTTATCGTCATCACCATCATCATCACCAGGATCATCATCATCATCATCATCACTAAAATCATCATCATCATCATCACTAGAATCGTCATCGTCATCATCATCATCACCAGAATCATCATCATCATCACTAAAATCATCATCATCATCACTAGAATCGTCATCGTCATCACCATCATCATCACCAGGATCGTCATCATCATCACCAGAATCATCATCATTATCACCCCCTTTCGTCTTCCTCCTCGCCTTGTGTAGTGAACAACCTCAGCACTCAGCAGCCATACTGGTCAGCCATTATATAAGCTAACACCCTCCCCCCTCTACCCTCCTGGCCCTCCCCGTCAACATTACCCATAATGCACTGGGGGCGCCCACGGCCCATTTGGTGGTCAGTAGCAGTAAATGGATTTGAAACGAGACGGCCATTACCTTATAACAAGGCTCTTATCACACTCACACACCCTCCCTCACAGCCTCCTCCTCCCTCCTCTCTCACCTACAGCCCTCTCCCTCACCCTACAGCTCCCTCCTCTCCTCCCTCTCACCTACAGCCCCTCTACCTCTGTCTCTCGCTACATCAAAAGATCTCTCACAACAATGTTTACTCAACACCCGGGGGCATTAAAGTGCTCTACCACAGCCGTCGGTACGGTCGGAAGTCAGTGGCTGCTGTGGCGGGGTGGTCGACCGTGTGGGCCGGTGGGTGAATAGGTCTTGGTTGGTTTAGGGAGTTGGAGGAAACCGGATTGGGAGGAGTGGATTAGCCGGACGATAGGCTGTGTGCTGTGATGGTGATAATGGTGCTGTGTGATGGTGATAATGGTGGTGTGTGCTGTGATGGTGATAATGGTGCTGTGTGCTGTGATGGTGCTGTGTGCTGTGTGCCGTGATGGTGATAATGGTGCTGTGCTGTGATGGTGATAATGGTGTGTGTGCTGTGATGGTGCTGGTGCTGTGTGCTGTGATGGTGATAATGGTGCTGTGATGTGATGGTGATAATGGTGCTGTGTGCTGTGATGGTGATAATGGTGCTGTGTGCTGTGATGGTGATAATGGTGCTGTGTGCTGTGATGGTGATAATGGTGCTGTGATGGTGATAATGGTGCTGTGTGCTGTGATGGTGATAATGGTGCTGTGTGCTGTGATGGTGATAATGGTGCTGTGTGCTGTGATGGTGATAATGGTGCTGTGCTGTGATGGTGATAATGGTGCTGTGTGCTGTGATGGTGGTGCTGTGATGGTGATAATGGTGCTGTGTGCTGTGATGGTGATAATGGTGCTGTGTGTGATGGTGATAATGGTGCTGTGTGCGATGGTGCTGTGTGTGATGGTGATAATGGTGCTGTGTGCTGTGATGGTGATAATGGTGCTGTGTGCTGTGATGGTGATAATGGTGCTGTGTGCTGTGATGGTGATAATGGTGCTGTGCTGTGATGGTGATAATGGTGCTGTGTGCTGTGATGGTGATAATGGTGCTGTGTGCTGTGATGGTGCTGTGTGCTGTGATGGTGCTGTGTGCTGTGATGTGCTGTGATGGTGATAATGGTGCTGTGTGCTGTGATGGTGATAATGGTGCTGTGTGCTGTGATGGTGATAATGGTGCTGTGTGCTGTGATGGTGATAATGGTGCTGTGTGCTGTGATGGTGCTGTGTGCTGTGTGCTGTGATGGTGATAATGGTGCTGTGTGCTGTGATGGTGATAATGGTGTTGTGTGCTGTGATGGTGATAATGGTGCTGTGTGCTGTGATGGTGCTGTGTGCTGTGATGGTGCTGTGTGCTGTGATGGTGATAATGGTGCTGTGTGCTGTGATGGTGATAATGGTGCTGTGTGCTGTGATGGTGATAATGGTGCTGTGTGCTGTGATGGTGATAATGGTGCTGTGTGCTGTGATGGTGATAATGGTGCTGTGTGCTGTGATGGTGATAATGGTGCTGTGTGCTGTGATGGTGATGCGATAATGGTGCTGTGTGCTGTGATGGTGATAATGGTGCTGTGTGCTGTGATGGTGATAATAGTGCTGTGTACTGTGATGGTGATAATGGTGCTGTGTGCTGTGATGGTGATAATGGTGCTGTGCTGTGATGGTGATAATGGTGCTGTGTGATGGTGATAATGGTGCTGTGTGCTGTGATGGTGATAATGGTGCTGTGTGTGATGGTGATAATGGTGCTGTGTGCTGTGATGGTGATAATGTGTGCTGGTGGTGTGTGCTGTGATGGTGATAATGGTGGTGTGTGTGTGGATGGTGATAATGGTGGTGTGTGCTGTGATGGTGATAATGGTGCTGTGTGCTGTGATGGTGATAATGGTGGTGTGTGCTGTGATGGTGATAATGGTGCTGTGTGCTGTGATGGTGATAATGGTGGTGTGTGCTGTGATGGTGATAATGGTGGTGTGTGCTGTGATGGTGATAATGGTGCTGTGTACTGTGATGGTGATAATGGTGGTGTGTGCTGTGATGGTGATAATGGTGCTGTGTGCTGTGATGGTGATAATGGTGGTGTGCTGTGATGGTGATGATGGTGCTGGTGCTGTGCTGGTGATAATGGTGCTGTGTGTGATGGTGATATGGTGCTGTGCTGTGATGGTGCTGTGTGCTGTGATGGTGATAATGGTGCTGTGTGCTGTGATGGCGATAATGGTGTGCTGGTGTGGTGCTGTGTGCTGTGATGGTGATAATGGTGTGTGCTGTGATGGTGATAATGGTGCTGTGTGCTGTGATGGTGATAATGCTGTGTGTGCTGTGATGGTGATAATGGTGCTGTGTACTGTGATGGTGATAATGGTGGTGTGTGCTGCTGTTGTGATGGTGACTGCACCAGGTGTTGATGGATGGTAAACTCGTGTTGTTTTCTTTACTGTTGTACAATAGAAAATTATTGTTGACATAAGAAAGGTGATTAACCAATAGTAACTGTTGTTATGTCCTTAATTCGCTCGTGATTACCTCAACGGTTATATAATGATATAAAACTATATGTACTGGCACAGGTGTACTCAAAGGGCACCCCCCCCCCCTCCAGGGAGATAAAAAATATTCACTGTAGCAGGAATCAGCCACTGGGCGTTGACAAACATCCTATTTGTCGTCAATAACGTATTTCGATTCTAAAAATAAATTTAATAAATTCTCACACACACACACACACACTATGTATCTATCTACAGTATATATATATATATATATATATATATATATATATATATATATATATATATATATATATATATATATATATATATATATATATATATATATATATATATATATATATATATATATATATATATATATATATATATATATATATATATGTATATATATATATATATATATATATATATATATATATATATATATATATATATATATATATATATATATATATATATATATATATATATATATATATATATATATATAAAGAAAACGTTAGTGTAGATCATATGTAAAGGTTCGTGTGCAGACCCTGACAGTTGGAGCGGCTTTTGATAGCCAATGGTCAGTGAGGGCGGGTGAGAGGCCACCGCTGATTGGTGTCACGCGAGCACGAGTGGCTACTTCACAATTTCCAAACCAATTTTTTCTTCGACTTAATTATCCCGTCTTATGATCCCGGAAGCATTAATTAAACTCAAACATCGTGAATCACATCTATCCAGTTATTAACAAGATTTTTTGGAAGATTAATTAAGGCAGAGACTTAATTACCTCCCGGGAAAAAGAAATTATAATGATATTCGGCAACTGCTGAGAGGGGGATAACATCTCATTTAATCTGATTGGCTCTTTGGTGCGCGCGTAATTAGATTCACACGAGCCAGATGTCGCTAATAGCGCGGGAAACACGAAACCACCTCGTTATCAGCGTAATCTCCGCGGTTATCACCACTAGTTGGATTGTACGAGCCCTTCCCTCCCTCCCTCCCTCCCCCGGGCTTGAGTAAAAAAAGTGAACACTGAGAAACTGGACGAAGGAGAACTATAAAGAAATGAGATAAGAAAAAGACAGATAATGAATAAAGGAGAAGAGGGAAAATAGGGAGAGAAGGGGGAGGGATCACGAAGAAAGTAGAGAGGAAACAAATAAAGAGAAAAATGGAAAAAACCGGAAGAGGAGAAAGTAACGGAGATAAGATAAGGGAGAAAAGAAGTGGGAAATAAAGGAGAGAAAAGAGAAGCCAAGGAAGAAGAGAATAGAGGGAATAAGGGTAAGAGGGGAAACAATTAAGAGATAAGTGGACAAGAGGAGAAGAGGGGAATAAGAGAGAAGAGGGGAAATACGGAGAAGAGGGGAAATACGGAGAGGGAGAAGAGGGGAAATGCGGATAAATAGGGAAAATCCGGATAAAGAGGAGAGGAAATAAGGACAAAAAGAGGGGAATACGGAGAAGAGGCAAAATACGGATAAAGTAGAGGGGAAACAGAGACAAAAGAGGAAAACCAAAAAGGGGAAACCAGAGAATAAGAAAACCCAATAAATATAAAAGAGGGGAAATATATACAAGACAGAAAGGTCAACAGATAAAGAGAGAGGAAAGGAAGTAAAGAAAGGAATAGGGGAAAGATAATAAATGGTTAGGGGAGGAAGAGAGAGGAGAAGGTTAGAGTAGAAGAAAAAGTGAAAGAATAAGATAAATTGAGAGAATAGGAAGTGAGAAAGAGAAGAGAAAGTGAGAGAAAGAAGAGACAGTAAGAGAGAGTAGAGGAGAAAGTGAAAGAGAATAGAAGAGAAACTGAAAGAATAAGAAAAAGTGAGACAAGAGAAAGTGTATGAGGAGAAAGTGAGAGAGTAAAGGAAAAAGTGAGAGAAAAAGAGAAAGTGAGAAAGAGAAAATGAGAGGGAAGAAGAGAAAGTAAGAGAGAGTAGAAGTGAAAGTGAGAGGATAAGAGAAAGTGATAATAGAAGGGAATTGAGAGTCGGAAAAAAGTGAGAGATGTATGATGAGGGAAGTAAGAGAATAATATAGAGTGAAGAGAAATTGAGAGAAGGATGAAGAGAAAATGAGAGAAAGTAGAAAGTTAGAGAAAGTGAGAGAGAAAGGTAGAGAAAATGAGAAGAGAAAGTGAAAGAGAGAAAGAGGAAAAGAGAAAGTGAGAGACCAAAAAGAAAGTCAGAGAATTAAAGAAAAAGAGAGAGCGGGGGATGAAGAGAAAATGAGAGAGAGAGAGAGAGAGAGAGAGAGAGAGAGAGAGAGAGAGAGAGAGAGAGAGAGAAAAGAATCGATACCACAACATCCACAACATCTCACAACACCGAGGGTTATACCACACTGAGGGTCCTCTGAGCGTGCTGCTGATGTTGTGATGTATTAGCGCGCTTTAACACTTTCTCTCCCCCTCTCTCACTTTCTCTTCTACTCTCTCTCACTTTCTCTCTTCTCTATGACTGCCTTCTACTCTCAGTTACACTTCTACTCTCTCACTTTTTCTTATACTATCTCTTTCTTTACACTCTGACTTTCTCTCCCCCTCTCACTTTCTCTTCTACTCTCTCTCACTTTCTCTCTTCTCTATGACTGTCTTCTACTCTCAGTTACACTTCTACTCTCTCACTTTCTCTTCTACTCTCTCTCACTTTCTCTCTTCTCTATGACTGTCTTCTACTCTCAGTTACACTTCTACTCTCTCACTTTCTCTTCTACTCTCTCTCACTTTATCTCTTCTCTGACTGTCTTCTACTCTCTCACTTTCTCTTATACTATCTCTTTCTCTCTACTCTGATTTTCTCTTCTCTCTGACTTTCTTTTCTCCTAGCTTTCTCTTTCTCTCATCCCTCTCACTTTCTATTCTATTCACCTCTCTCTCTCTTCTACTTTCACTTCTGCCCTCTTTCCCACTTTCTTTTCTCTTCTACTCTCTGATTTTCTCTTGACTCTTTCACTTTCTTTTCCTCTCTCTGTTTTTCTTCTTCTCTGACTTTCACTTCTGCTCTCCCCCTCACTTTCTCTTTTACTCTCTTTCAGTTAGTATGTATTACTGCTCCTTAAGAAATACTTCAATACATTATAACATCAAGACCTTTACCTGTTGCAGCGCAGATGAGGTTAGGTTAGGTTTGGTGTGACTCCCATTCCTTCCTATCCATCCATTCCCCTCCCGTACTACCCATTCTTTCCTTTTCCTTATTTTCCCTTCCTTCCCTTTCATTTCACTTACTTCCCTTCTGTTCCCTCGCCTTTCCTATTATTTCCTCCCCTTTCTTGTCTTCCCTTCCCTTCCCTCGCCTTTCCTCCCACTTCTTTCCTTCCCTTACCTTCCCCTTCCCTTTCTTGTTGAAGGTACTGACGTCAGACTCAGAGTAACCCCTTCCCTAAGTTTGTTTACGACTCATGAAGCCTTATCAGTACAAGGGATCATTATATTGACTGTTAAAGAAAAAAAAACAACTTCACGCGATACCAAACTGAAGTTGTTGATAAATCCTTTGGGTTTTCTTACGTACAAAATTGATATGTTTATTAATTTATGATTGTATGTGATCACCTGAAAATTCTCCCCACAAGCTTATTTCACTTAAGATTTTAGCCTAACCTAACCTAATCTAATCTAATCTAACCTAACCTAACCTAACCTAACCTAATCTAACCTCACCCCCTAAATAATGTTAAGGTTGGTAAATCTTTAGATAAAATAAACTGAAGGGAAAAATATCGTAAGGTAATCGATTATAATTTAACCACTGAATTATTATAAAATATTACGTCTTTCTCCCTTTGTTTTTAAGTCTACTAGGTTCTAGGATAGTTGAATCACACACTCTAGAATCTATTTTACGCGGCAACTGATGATGACTGACTGGGAGGCGGCGGGAGACGGTCGATAACAATCCAGATAATGACGCTGGCTTATGCTGCAACTTCAAACAATTTGCTTCGTCCAGTGCTTCCCCTTGACCGGTTTTCATTATATTTCGTCAAGATGTCTCCATTTGTCATTCTAAATCAGGTATTATTATTTGTCTTTTTTACATTATTTAGCGTTTGATATTATGCATACTTAGATGAGGCGACGACATTTGATTTTTCTTAGTATGAGAGAAAACGCGGAGGAAATGTCTCAGGGATGACTATACTATTCGACAGAAAACGCGGGAGAGGTTTCCCTTTGTTATGCAGATTTTCCGCAAGGCATCGCTCGCGTATTGGATCTTCGGCCATTGGAGTTTCTTGCACGCTATTTTAATCGATTTTAATTCGTAATGGAACCTTTCAAGTCTTCAACAAACGAGAGAGCTTACTTTGGGCTGAGGGGTCGAGACCAGGCATCCGATTATTTGCCAGACTTGTAAAGGACAGCAACTCAAAGAACATTTTTTTCAATACTTCTCAAATTTTAAAGAGATTGAACTCCGGGGAGAAATTTAAATTAGTGATGTACATTGTGTGTCAGGGCGACGAGAGGGTAAAAAATTATTAATATCTGTATGTGTGTGTGGGGGGGGGGTATGACATTAATCCATAACGCGACCCTGATTTAGACAATGTTGACGAGGGAACAAATGAGCAGCGACGGATAAAAGCGCACTGACGATAAACAAGGCGAAGAACAAATATTAGTGCGCACCGAAGATAATCAAGGCAGATAATCAGTATTAATGCGCAGTACAGATTAGCGAATCGGGAGTCAAACAGTGATAACATAAACACATATTAATATTTTATGCTACAATTGTAATATTTCAAGATTTACAATAGCTTTTGCAGAAAAAATTGGCATTAGATAAAAAAAACACTCATATATTATGGTTTTACAATTTTTTTTACAATAATTAAAATTGAAAATAAAATACGGTGCTATAGTGATAAATTAAAACTTTTCTGTTAAGTTTATGTCAAGATTTACAATATATGTCAAGAAAATATGTCTCTAATATTAGTTACACAATGATCGTGTAGATATACTGTAATTTCTTGTATTTTTTGTATGTCCGTCTATGAGTGTGTGTCTGTCGGTGTCCGCGCTCTACAGAAAGAACCATAAGGACTAAAATGTTTACACTTGGCACGAATATTCCCCCGAATGACCGCGAGGTTAAGTTCTTATATGAAAGTCACTGACCTACAATATCCGTCTGTTTGTGTCTTTCCCTGACCCCGTTGGAGTCATCGGCGCGGACAATTGGCTTCTGGTGAGGGTTGTGGTCACCCCTGTCCTGTCTCTCGCTGCCACGAGCATGTATTATATAATATTAAACATTATCTCTCTCTCTCTCTCTCTCTCTCTCTCTCTCTCTCTCTATATATATATATATATATATATATATATATATATATATATATATATATATATATATATATATATACACGCATGTAATGTAGATTGTTTAAAATAATGTGTCTCTGTCTCTCCCTTTATCTCTCTCTCTCACACACACACATACAGGCAGTTAGATAGATTAATTAATTATCAAACACACAGGCAGACAGACATACACATGCACACACATATAGACAGGCAAAGATACACAAACACACACTACTACTACATTGCCGTCACTCGGAATCGAGAATGACGATCATCCAGCTATGATACAATGATATGAGTTATTAAGGATGTCACCTTCATTGGTGAGCTCTGAGGTGACTAGAGAGGCCAATACGGGACCGGCAGGGTCGTCCACATATGTTGCACGTGTGGAGGACTACCTCTAGTGCGGGAGGGGCGGCGGCAGCGTCTTTCAGGCGTTGGCGCTTGTCTGCCTCGGTATGCAGTCGGGCTAACTCGGAAGTATTGACACCTCGTGTGGTGCTCCTCCAAGCGTTACGGTGTGGAGTAATCGTGTCCCAGGTGAGGGGGTCGATTTGGCACTTTTTCAAGTTTGTCCTAAGACTATCCTTACACACACACACACACACACACACACACCCAAGCGGTCAGATAGGCAGTCAGACAGACAGACAGATAAACACACATTCTACTAATCTCTTCATCCCTTATCATCTTCCCAAATAAATGTTTTATATCATAATAGGTTAACTAAGTCCTTGTGTTCGTTTGTGTGTGTGTAAGTATTTTTTTTGTATGTACGTGTCTGTAGTTGTTGTTTGTTTGTTTGTGTGTGTGAGTGTATTTGTAAGTATTTACGTAGTATTTGTGTATACGTGTTTGCATTTGTTGTGTGTGTGTGTGTGTGTGTGTGTGTGTGTGTGTGTGTGTGTGTGTGTGTGTGTGTGGAAAAAAGAAGACGAAGCCAGGGCCAGGTGCACGTGACGGGACGCGGGCCATCGTAATCCACCAGTAATTAGGTTGGTAATGGCTCCACAGTTGTTTGTGTTCGAGGTGCAAATGGCCATGTCTTTAAGTCGAGATTGTAATATTTTTTCCCCTCTCTTTCTTTTCAGAATATTTGTCACAGGGAGATGTTTTCCTGAGGCGAAAATAAGGATTAGGATAAAAAAAAAATACACGGTGGAAAAAATAATAGGAATCATGATTGAGGCAAAGCATAATTATTTTCTGTATATAATTGGAATTTTATACAGAAAGAATTTTAGACGATGTTCGAATCTGAGGTGGGATAAATGATACGAATTTTATCGGTAAAAATTATTGATTAAAGACGATTTTGGATTCTGAAGATTTATTTTATTTCGTCTACACTTATTTTTTTTTTACTTTATATTATTTTAAAACATAATTACTGTCGTTGACTGAGTGGAGTTGATAAAGAAGAACATATAGTTAATTTTATTTATATGGTAAATGTTGTTGGGCAGAGATACGTATGAAAAGGTGGTCGTAACATACATACATACATACATAAATACATACATACATACATACATGCATACTTACATACATACATAGTACATGCCAGGGTGATATAAGTGTAGCCTATAATGACATGATAGGTTATATAACACGACACGATATACTATCAACTGCTGACGACAATGATGATGATGATGATGATGATGATGATGATGACGATGATAATTTGATGTGCCTTAATTTGATACATGTTAAGATATAAAATAACATGATATATAAACATATCATGACATATTATGATGGTAATATAACATGATACTAAAACAAAATGAAAGTTATCACCACCACAACTCTATAATACATAGTCTATGAAACAAATGACTATCGAGAATAAAACAAATGAACATCGAACATAACTTGAACATTGTACTTATATCCCCCCCAAAAAATACCATTATACATCAAATAACTTAATACGGAAGGGAAAAAATATATATCTACACCCAAACAGATAAAAGATTCTTGAAAGTTATATTAAAAATTTTTTAAAACACTTCAATGATAAACAAGTATTGGGTCATCAGTACACTTGAAATCAAACCTAAATAAATAAATAATAAATAATTTTTTTTTTAATATTTACAAGTTGTCTATTGTTTCATATAGAACTTGAGTGACATTTAAGGACTCAGACAGATGAAGCACTTAAACGCATTCACAACAACAATAATAAATATTAATAAACTTCCTCGTCTTTCATAATATAGACAGTAAGACGACCCTTATTAACCCTGGCAGCTGAGGGAATTATAAGACAAGAGACGACAACAAAAAACAAAACGTCGACCAAAACAACTGAGCACCACCAAAAACAAATGAATATCAAATTATAAGTAACTGAATATCTTATAATAAGCAAGTGAACGTCAAATTATAACCTACTGAACATCACAATATAACACAATATAAATGATTGAACACTATATTACAAACAACTGAGCATCATATTATAAAAAATAAGCACCAGACTGCAAACAACTGAACATCGCAGTAAAAACAAAACATCATAACAGCGAAAAACATCTGTTCATTTCTCAATAAAGAAACGAACATAAGTAGAAGCAACTGAAAACAATCATAATAAACAAATAAATATTATATCAAACAAAAAAATATTGTCTGTTACAAACCAAAGATCAATAACATCAACAAACAGCTGAGCATCACAATAAACAAATAAACGTCACAATAGAAACAAAAGTAATATCACACACATAACAACAACTGAACATCAAAACAAAAGAACATCACAAAAAAGTATCAACGTAGCATTATCTTACACAAACAAAACAAAGAGATTGTAGTGACAGTGTGTTCCTGACCCAATCATCTATGTCTCCTGGACCAATCAGAGAGCGAGGACCACAAAATGAGATTGGTATTTCGGCCAATACGACAGTCGGATTAGTGGTCACACGAACAGTCTGCCGCCAGGTCGCTCTCTTCATTAGCTGCCATGAGGTTATGACCTTTATGTTCAACAGATGACAGGCAGGGTGGGTGAAAGGTGGAGGAGGGCGGAGGAGGATGGTGGAGGGTGGAGGAGGGTGATGGAGGGTGGAGGAGGGAGATGGAGGGTGGAGGAGGAAGGATGTGTGGATGGATGGGCGGAGGAGAGTGGGAGGATGTAGAGTAGGATGGCGCACGGCAGGATGAAAGGGGGTTAAGTGGAAGAGTGAAGGTGATGGAAAGGAGGCTGAGTGATACTACAGGTAGAGGAGATGGGAGAGGTGGGAGGGAAGGAAGGGAGGAGGGTTGGGAGGGAGGATTGGGAGGGAGGTAAGAGGGAAGGAAACAGGAAAGATAGGAGAGAGAGAGAGGTGGAATGAGATGGTAATGAAGAAAAGGAAAAGGAAGAACAAGAGGAGGAAGAGGAGGAAGATGACGAGGAAGAGGAGGGAGAGGAAAAAGAGGCGATTCGGGAACAAACCTCCACATACAGCCATAAACTCTTCCATCCTAACCTCTCCCTCACTCTCACTCTGTCCATCTACCTGTCCCTCACTTTCTCTCACTCTCACTATCTCTACCTACCTCTCACTCTCATTATCTCTACCTGTCTCTCACTCTCATTATCTCTACCTGTCTCTCACTCTAATTATCTCTACCTGTCTCACTCTACCTGGGATATGTTTCACTATCAAATCTCCTTAAAATAAATAAAAAATCAAATAAATAAATAAAACACGATAAACAAGTAAACATAAACAACAATAAGAATTAAAAACACGTAAACAAACATAATAGTATGTAAATTAAATGTTAAAACAAAAGATTGTTATTAACGTTAAATTCACAAATTGTTGTTAAATTAGAGATAACCAAGAACACACACACACACACACACACACACACACACACACACACACACACACACACACACACACACACACACACACACACAACACTCACATCCTGAAATCTTGCCTCACAGCCACCATGAAGTTCACACAAGTTCGTAGAAGGACTTTAGAAAAAAAAATTAACTCTTACCTGTGAAACACAAAGGTAAAATGTCTTTCCGTGTAGGGGAGGGAAAACTGGGCTGAGAATTTCAACATGAACTAACAGGACAATTATGCGGGTGTGGTCGAGGGCGGGGGGGGGTGGGGGTGGGGGGGGGGGTGGGGGGTGGGGTGGGGTGGGTGGGTGGGGGGTGTGGGGATGGGTTGTTTATTAATATATATTTTTTTTTTCATTAGGTCGGTTTTGTGTAGATGAGAAATATTGCAATTGCGTTTATTGTTTTTGTGTAATTGTCAGTGTAATGTAATGAATAAGTTTAAACGTTGTATATTTGTGTATTTATTTTTTTATAGTTTGTTCAGTTATGAGTATTGTGTATAAATGAATCATGGTGTATTTACTATGAGTTCGTGTTTATGTAGTGTATTTTAACGTGTATATTAATGTATTTTTTATGTAATTAATGTAAATTATGATTAACTGTATATCTGTATTTTATGTGGTAGTAATTATTTGTCCAGTCGTCATTGTATTGTACTGTATGCTGTATGTTACATAACTAAAGAATACAGTATTACAGTAAGGGTTTTTAAATATATATCTTGGTTTAATAATACTATGTAATTTTCCTAAGTGTGGCTTCTATTCAAAAGTCACTTTAGTACATAGAACATTTAAATTATACTGTATTTCTGTGTATGTTTTTGTAAGCTGCTGTAACTGGGTCATTATTAGAGAATACTGTAGTCTGTGTATGTGTCTGTCTATTGTAATTGTGTATTTTTTTATGTATTTTGTTATTGTTGTCATGTATCCAGACGCGTATACAGTTTGTAATAAGTTATACACTAGACAACAAGTATTAAAAACTATGAAAGAGATTTGTGTGTGTGTGTGTGTGTGTGTGTGTGTGTGTGTGGTGTATACATAGCGTGTAGCGGTACCACTCAGTGTTTATTGTGTATGTCTGGTATGATGGTCCGTTACTCTGTGTATTTCTGTATGAGTGTCCAGGGGTACATTTTATTTGGAGAGGGAGAGAATTATTTAAATAACAATACACTTTGTCGTTTTTTTCCCCGACTGATGATTTGTGGTTTATTGTTGTGGTTTATTGACGTGGTTTATTGTTCAAATCACTCGGCATTTTATCTAAGTGAATTTGTTGAGGCTTAAACATACGTAAATATATAAACAATATCAACAATACTGTCTAATTTAGTTTTGTCTTTCCTACTTCTCAAAAATTGTCGTGTTTGGAAACTTAAGTGAGTAATTCATTCTTAAAGACCTTAGCTGTTGGAACACGTTAATAACAACAACAAACTCTGTGACTGGTGCTTACAGATGCTAGTTGATGAACTTCCTAAAGTTACAAAAACAAAAACAATAACAAAACTATACAGCAAATGATTAGAAATTAAGAGTAACCACTAAACGGTATGTAATAACTCTAGCCGCTGAGTTATCTAAATACTGAGCAATAATGTTAAAGAGAAAGATATGACGGTAAAACACAGAAGCGGAAGCGGTCTATAGCCTTTAATTCAAAACTGTGCTAACTTTGTAAGCTGTTCTCCGCTTGATCTTTGTTAGGTCCCAAACATTAATATACAGTATATATATATGATGCCTCAACCTCCCCCTCTCTCTCCTCGCTGTATCAGCATCAATTCTAGTCCATAAATTGAGCAGGGTAGAGTAAAAACTGTGTGTGGGCGCGGGGGGTAAAATGTAGGAGAAGCTGTTGGTCCTACGCTCTCTGCCTCGACTCTGCTAATTGACGAAGTGGCCACCAGGGACACATCACGGCGGGACGGGCTTCGGCCGCTGATGGCGCTGGTGTCGCTTTTACGCGCGCTCCTCCGAGGCTCTTTTCCCGATAAATGTTGGGGTGAGGTCACAACTTACAAAATTGGGGGATCTGGCCGCCCTCTTGTTTCTATTTTGTGAGGATTTAGGCCCGGATGATCCCCGAGGGCGGCAGAGCCTGAGTCATGCGCCTTTACAGCTTGTGCTAGGCTGGTCTGACCTAAGAGATTCACCAAGGTTCCTACGATGAATATTGCTGGTAGCGGGAGACGTAAGAATGTACTGTAACTAACTACTTAACTTAAGCTAAACACAACATCCAGACACACCACCAAATTTACACCGAGTCTTTACACTACTAACAAGACATAACTAAAACAGAATATTGTTTGGTCAAGATAATCTACGGTAATTATATCTCCAATGTGACTCCCCTACACACACCTTCACTTACGATAAACATTCACCTTGCGAACCTCTCTGAATCTTGACCCTGGCCTGGCCACTCTCCCAACGCTTCCCTACGTAAAATATTTTAAACCCTAGACTGACGGTGTTGTGAGCGTGTTGTGTAAACGGCGCACTTTACCTACCACAGGTACATGGCGGCCAAAATGGTGTTGAAAATACACTTTGACTATACGGTAGCAAGTAACTATTAGGTTAGTAGGGGGTGTGGTGTGTTGTGTGTGTGTGTGTGTGTGTGTGTGTGTGTGTGTGTGTGTGTGTGTGTGTAAAACATAACTATGGCAGTAAACATGAACAAATGTAACGCATGACCAACCAAACTTAACCTAGCCAAACTAAAATACAGTACAACCTAACCAAACAACTTTTAACCACACCCTAACCTTAAAACACAGGATAGATAGATAAATAGAAAGATAGGTAGATAGATAGATAGATAGATAGGTAGATAGATAGATAGATAGATATAGTAAAATAGTCATACAAATTAATATTGATTCACCAAGTACTTAAACGGAACAGGTAAACAAATAATATACATAGACGATAGTTAATAGTCATTCGAATGAAGATGATGATGATGAAGAAGAAGAAGAAGAAGAAGAAGAAGAAGAAGAAGAAGGGTGATAAATGGAAAAGAGAACAAATTGCCAGATAAAACACACATTACCACTGAGCCATAACTCATGAGGTCGCTACAGTCTTGACAATATAAATCGGCCATGATGGTTCCTGTTGCTCTTGTTTTTGTTTTTGTATTTTTGTGTTTGTTTAGTGTCTGTTAGTCTTAACAGAGAGAGAGAGAGAGAGAGAGAGAGAGAGAGAGAGAGAGAGAGAGAGAGAGACAAATATAATATAAATGGAAGAATGAGAATAAAAATAAACAGACATAAAGGAATAATAATTACAGCTGAAATTAACCCAAAGAGAATAACAAGAAGAGAGTAAATGGGAAACAGAGATAAAAATAAAGAGATAATATGAGACAACTGGTAAACAAGTAACACACACACACACACACACACACACACACACACACACACACACACACACACACACACACACACACACTAAACTCTACGCGGACACAGGTTCAATCCTGACGTGAATATCATAAAGATCTCCTGTCTGCTCCCTATCTCCCTTTTTCTTTCCTCCCTCCTCCCCATCTTTCATCCTCCTTCCCATTCTCCTCCCTCCCATTCCTTTCCTCCCTCCCTCCCCTATCTCTCCTTCCTCCCTCCTCTCCCTCCCTATCTCTCCCTCCTTTCCTCCCTCCCTCCTTCCTCATTCCTTTCCTCCCTCCTCCCTATCTTTCTTCCTCCCTCCCTCCCTATTTCTTCCTCTCTCCTATTTCCCTCCCTCCCACCCCTTCCTCCCTATCCCATCTTCTATCCCTGGATGAGGATGAGAGTGGGTGTGGACTCGCATATCAAGCCTGAGGGACGAACCGGGTTGGATTTGTAATATCAGTTGAGAGGGTGAGAGGGAGAGTGGGGAAGGGAAAGGGTGGGAGGGAGGGGAAGAGAGGGGGAAGAGAGGGGTAGTGGGGATGAGAGGGGTGGAGGGGATGAGAGGGTGGGAGGGATGAGAAGGGGGAGAGATGTTTTGAGGGTCCTTTCTGTTTGTCTATAAAGGCTGGTTTTCTGTCGTCTGTCTATCTGAGACCCAACACCCCAACCCCCCATCGTTGAGATCTGTTTATTTGTCTTCTGTCTGTCTGTCTGTCTGTCGTTGAGATCTGTCTATTTCTGTCGTGTTCAAAGCTTAACTCTAGGGTGAAATAAACTAAAGGGGGCTAATCTACAGGTGATCTAATCTCCATTATCACAAACGTACTCAAGAAAATCACCTTCACCAACCTTCCTTCTTCACCTCACCTCACCTCACCTCGCCTCACCTCACCTCACCTCACCTCACCTCACCTCACCTCACCTCACCTCCTCACCCTCACCAAGGCACTAAGGAGATTACTGGTACACACACACATGTCTTGGTGACCAGCTGAACCATCTAGCACACAGACAGATGGCTACGACAAGAACCACCTTTTGATAAACTTAACTGTTTTGTGGTGTATGTGAGGCGGTGGTGACCAAGAGAGAGAGAGAGAGAGAGAGAGAAGAGAGAGAGAGAAAAAAAATGGAAATTGAAAAGACAAGGAGAAAGATGGTAAACACAACACAAAACCGACAAGGGTTAAAAGAAAGGAGAGAGAGAGAGAGAGAGAGAGAGAGAGAGAGAGAGAGAGAGAAGTGGTGGCTGAAGTGGTGTTGTTTGTGGGTGTATAGGGAGGTGTGTGGTGGTAGTAATGGTGGCTGGAGCTGGTCTGAGCGGTGGTAGTGGTTGTGGTGGTGGTGTTTGGTGTTTGAGAGTGTAGTGGTAGAGGTGGTAGTGGTGATGGTGGTGGTGGTAGCGGTAGTAGTGGTAGTGGTGGTGGCTGGCTGGTGGTAGTGGCTGAGTGGGTGGTAGGTGGTAGTAGTAGTGGTGGTGGTTGGCTGGTGGTAGTAATTGAGTGGTGGTGGTGGTAGTAGTGGTGGTAGCTGGGTGGTGGTGGTAGTGGTGGAGGCTAGCTGGTGGTAATATCTGAGTGGTGGTGGCTGGTGAGTGGTCGATAGTCAGCAGAGTATAAGAGTACATTAGCCAAAGATTGAGGACGGGAGTGGATGGCACCCTGAAGTATCGTTTTGTGGGTAACCGATCCCACATAAACACCTTAATCCTCTTGATAATACCTGATCCTCCTGCCCTCTACTGGCGGCTCCGGGAGTTACAGGAAGGGTGTAAATTCTATCGCGTATACTAAGAGTCAATTCTAGCGTTTATTGTCTAGTATAGTGTGTTGAAGATGTTCGGGCTGACCTCTAGCGGCGGTTCAGGGAGTTACTGAGTAGGGTTATATTCTATCGTTTATACTAAGAGTGATTTCTAACGTTTATAGTTTTATACTTTTATTCCCAGTGCAATTTTAGTCATGTGTCGTGAGAAATATCTTAAGACATTATACTTCAGTCGCTGGGAGAGATTTTCCCTGTTATTTTGCCATTTATAGTTATGTTCCTGATGACCTCTAGCAGCGGGTCGGGGAGTCACTGAAGAGACATTCTGGTGTTTATAGTTTTGTTTCTAGAGCGATTCTGGAGTTTATAGTTATTAGGGAATTTAGGTAGAGGGCTGTAATGTTTGTGGTTGTGAGGTGAGGCGGGGGGAGGATAGGAGGAGGTGAGGGAGGATGGGGCGAGGAGAGAGGTGAGGGAGGGATTGGAGGAGTGAGGTGATAGAGATGGGTAACAGATGATGGGTAATGTGAGGGGTGAGGTGAAAAGGGGGTCAGTCACCTTTAATAACATACACTCTTCGTCAATTAGTTCACCTCGCAGGTAAAACATGACTCATCTCCCACCCTACGCCACACCCACACGCCAGTACTCACGTAGTCACCAATAAAGTGCCTATACACGCCCACACCTACGCCCACACCTACCTCCACACCTACCTCCACACCTACGCCCACACCTACCCCACACCTACGCCCACACCTACGCCCACACCTACCCCTACACCTACGCCCAACATGACCGTAACATCAAGTGCACAACCTCACAGCCAATATACACACCCATACTCGTCAACCCACACATACGAACATACCCTCCCTCCCTCCCTCCCTCTTTTCTCCACCCTATACCCTCCTTTACTCCCTCACTCTTCCATCCCTCCTTGTCCTGTTGTCGTTCTTATCTCCCTTAACTTCCAACCCTCTCTCTCGCCCTCTCTCACCCATCTTCTCTCCATCCATCCTTACCCTCCATCCCCCTCTCCCCCACTTCACCCTCTCTCCCTCACTTCCACCCTCTCCCTCACTTCACTCTCTCTCCCTCACTTCACCCTCCCTCACTTCACCCTCTCCCTCACTTCACCCTCTCTCTCCCTCACTTCACCCTCTCTCCTCACTTCACCCTCTCTCCCTCACTTCACCCTCCCCCTCACTTCACCCCTCTTTCCCTCACTTCACCCTCCCTCACTTCAACTCTCCCTCACTTCACCCTCTCTCCCTCACTTCACCCCCTCACTTCATCTCTCCCTCACTTCACCCTCTTCCTCACTTCACCCTCTCTCTCCTCACTTCACCCTCTCTCCCTCACTTCACCTCTCTCCCTCACTTCACCCTCTCCCCCCTTTACTTCACCCTCTCCCTCACTTCACCCTCCTCACTCACCCTCCCTCCCTCCTTCTTCACCCTCCCTCCTCCCTTCACCCTCCCTCCCTCCTTCTTCCTTTCCACCCTCCCTCCTCCTTCACCCTCTCTCCCTCACTTCACCCTCTCCTCACTTCACTCTCTCTCCCTCACTTCACCCTCTCTCCCTCACTTCACCCCTCCCCTCACTTCACCCCTCTCCCTCACTTCACCCTCTCCCTCACTTCACCCTCTCCCTCACTCACCCTCTCTCCCTCACTTCACCCTCCCTCCCTCTCACCCTCCCTCCTCTCTCTCCACCCTCCTCCCTCCTTCACCCTCCCTCCCTCCTTCACCTCCCTATACCCACCAGTTATTATTACCCCTTAGTCTGAACAGAGGCACTTATCCTCGGCCTTAAACACCATTATGTCTGTAGCCTTTTATTATTTTTTATTTCGGGGAGGGAGGAGGGAGGGAGGAGTGGAGGAGGGTACTTAGCTGATACCACCCCTATTAGTTTCCAAATGAAAACACTCTCCTCTCTCTCTCCCCCCCCCCCCTCTTATTGTTATTCTATTTTATTATCTTTTGTATTACTTATTATTATTGTTATGATTACATATACACACACACGCACATACACACGCACGCACGCACTCCCACACACGCCAGCACACATGCACCCCCAAATACAAGACATTCACGCCTGCACATACGCACTCACGCACGCACACACACACACACACACACACACACACACACACACACACACACACACACACAGGCGGGTATCGAACAGGGAGACTCCACGATCAACATACTTCACCAATATCGATCTTTTCTCTCAGCCGCGCCCAGCAAACCCTTAATATCTTAATACTGTTCACCCGCTGGGGAGGGGATGAGGGAGGTGAGGGAGAGGGAGGGAGGGGTGAGGGAGGGAGAGGATGAGGTACGGGAGGGGTGAGGAAAGGGAGGGGTGGGGAAGGGAGGGAGAGAGGAGGTGATGAGGAGGGGATGAGGTGGGAAAAGAGGGGGTGGAGAGGAGGACGAGGAGGGGGATGGAGAGGGAGGGAAGAGGGCGAGGTATTGAAGGGAGAGGATGAGGGAAGGGAGAGAATATTTCCTATCTCTCTCTCCACGTCTATCTTCGTTGACGCATTTATCAATTTATATAACTGTTTATTTATGTCTCATTCACTCCTTCCCACCTACCCTCCCTCTCTTTGTCTCCCTAGTCCCCCTCTCTCTCCCTCCCTTTGTCTCCCCTAGTCCCCCTCCTCTCTCTCTCCTTCCCCTTCCTCCCATCCTTTATCTATCTCTCACCTTTTTCCTCTTTTCCTCTGTTTCTCACATTCTTGCCCACCCTCCTTCCTCGCTCCTTTATGCCATTCTCTTCCATCCTCTCTCCTTTCCTCTCCCTTTCCTAAATCCCTCTCTCCATCTCATTCTCTTTTTCCTCCCTCCTTCCTTCCCTCTCCTTTCATTTAATGCTTCCCGCCCTTCCTCCATCACCCTCCTTTCCTTATTCCTTTCTACCCTCTCACTCCTTGCCTCACACCCTTCCCCTTTCCCTACTCCCTCCCGTCCAAAACTTCCTCCCCTTCCCCTTTAGCTCTTTGCCTTCCCCCTCCCTCCCCCCCCCCCCCCTCTCCTCCACCTTTTCACTCCCCCCTCTTCCTCCCTCTCCCTCGTGATGGAGTTGTCTATCATAGAGAGGTCATCACTCCTGACGCCCCTGCCGCTCATATGCCTGCTCCCTCGACTGATGGCTAAACACTAGGGAGAGTGGGCGGGAGGGGACGAGTGAGTGGGGGAATGGAAGTGTGGGGTGGAGATAGGGAGAGAGAATGAGATAGAAGGGAGAGAGTGGAAGGGGAGAAAGGAGGGAAAGGAATGAATGAGAGGGGGAGAATACGAAGGGAAGAGAGAAAAGGAAGTAAGGAGGTGAGTGGGGGGAAATGATGGGGAGGGAGGGAGGAGGAGGGAGGGGAGGAAGAGAAGGAAAGAGTGGAAGGAGGTGGGAGAGAGTGAAGGTGAAGGAAGTGGGAGAAGAAGGACGAGCGTGGGAGAAAAGGAGAAAGTATAAGGAAGAGAGTGAGAACTTGGGAGACTGTGGTTAAGAGAGAGAGAGAGAGAGAGAGAGAGAGAGAGAGAGAGAGAGAGAGAGAGAGATTTATTGTATATAACACAACATAAATTTGATTATTTTTCCTAGCGACGAGAAAAATTACAAACAGTTCCCAGAATTTGTCTAAAAAAATACACTGAATATATATATATAAGTACACAAAGACGTAAAAAATTCGCGAACGTACATGAAAGAGAAAAAACGTAGATTTATGACAACTGACACAACAATTTGTAGAATATGATGTACGTCAAGTAGAAAATAGCGTTCACTTTCACGGGCTCCGGGAGGAAATGTAACTGCGTTCTGGCTCATGATTGGTCGGGTGCAGTCAGCGACGGCCAATCAGCGAGAGGCTTCATCGGTGGGCCGCCAGCTCGGACGCTCATTGGCCGATCAGTTCCCGCCGTGGTGAATTAATGACATCTGGAGGCCGACCCCGGGTTGATGGAATTGGCGTCTCGATTAATTTACCTCGCTGGGCCTACTTGTAGATGGTGAAATTTTTTGATTAATGTCGTAATACTATACTGTACGAGAGAACCTCAGCTTGGAATCTATTCCAAGTTCTTAGAAGATCGTGGCCGAAGTCTTCCCTCAACTTAGGGATGTAAGACGTCATCTGCCAGGCTCACTTAAGCTACTACATGACGATGGATTCTAAAAGATTCCTACTTTACAACCTCCCTCACCTCAGACGAGAGTTTGTACGGGCGCATCCAAGTGGTTCAGTTATCCAAACCTACGAAACAAGGATTCTCAGAAAGTCAAAAGGAAAATTTCTCCTCTCAAACACGTGATATAAGAACCTATCCAAGCAATTCACATAAGCTAAGACACAGAGATAGATTATCAAAAGTTCGTAACTCAGATCTTCATTCACACTGGAGATGTAACACTGCATTAAACTGGCTCCATTAACAATACAAAGATAAAGGTTCCATAATAACACTCCCGACTGGGGTAACTTGACTCGTTCTCTTGTCTCCAGTTCTATAGAGAAAACGTCAGGATATCTAGGAATCACGATCCTGAATTCTGGATTTAAAGAGACTATAAAAATTTTCTAACGTGGATACTCGCTTGACTCTTCACATTCTCTTGTTTATGAAGTTACTCAGTTGACCCTGTGTTATTTTTTTTTACCAGAAAGTTATAAACATAATTTGAATTTTGGGAGTTCGTATTGTTGTATAAACACTAATTTGTTTGTGTGGAATTGTGATTTACTCAAGGATCCCCGGGGATCTCTACTGTACTAACAAGCCCTCCAAAGCCCCCAGGAACCTTTCGGGATCCTCTGAAGACTTCCAGGACCCACAGAAGACATCTAGAACACCCCTCTCCCCACAAACAAATTTACTTCAGTGTTCCAGGATACCTTAGTGCCCACTAGAAAACTTACGGGGCACTTTAAAGCCCAGGAGACCTTCCAGAAGACATTAGGACATTCAAAGGTCTGCCAGGACACTTTAGAGTCCCAGGAACCTTCCAAACATTTGATTATCTCTAGAAGCCATATAATACATTCTAGAACCTTTACAAGCCTCCCAGAACACTTTAGGACATCCTGATACTTAACGGCCTTAAAAGCCTTCCAAGACCTTTTAAGGTATGTCGAAGCCTTCCAGGATCTTTTAAGGCATCCCGAAGCCTTTCAGGACCTTTTAAGGCATCCCGAAGCCTTCAGGACCTTCCAGAACTCGCCAGAATCCTCCGAGAATACCCAACATCTTCCAGAACAGTTCAAGATCCTACTAGAAAATTTCAGGATCTTTCAAGAACCCATAATAATCTACGAAAAATCTTATGATCCTTTCAGGATCTTTCGAAACCTTTCAGGACTCTTTCAGGAACATTCTCAGGACTACCAGGGTTCCATGACTACCAGGATTCCAGAACCTGGTATCCAAGGACGTAAGGTTGTAAGGCCGGGTGGCACACGTCTAATTTATACGGCATCCGATGGACAAAAGCAAGTCCTACATATCGACATTTTCAAAATAAAACTCCACAAAGAGCCAACTATATTCTCCCACGTCCTCCCCTGGACTACTTCTCTCATGGACTTCCATGGACCCTCCTACGACCTCCAGGATCCTCCATAACCTCTAGGACCCCAGGACCTCCCCTCCACGGACCCTCCCAGGACCCGGTATCCGAGGGACTTAAGCGGGTCGGGCCGTCACCTCCAGCGCCACACGTCACCAACTTCCTCAAGACACAGATCGCTTAAGACCCAAAGTTGTCGCTATCCTGGAGGTAATCTTGGGGAAACTGTGACATGGCGGGAAGTGGGGGGTAACAAAGAGGGTGTAGGGAGGAGGTGGAAGAGGAGAGATAATGGGAGAGAATGAAGTAGAGAGAGAAAAAGAGGGGGGAGGGAGGGAAAGGGGGGAGATATTAGGAGAAAATGAAGTACAGAGAGAGAGAGGAAGGGGAGAGATAGAGTGAGAGAGAGAAGACAAAGTGGGAGGGAAGAGAATAGGAGAGAGAAAGAGAAGGGATAATGAGGGGGTGAATGAGGAAGAGGTGGGAGAGAAGAGAGGATGGCTAGGGAGGAGTAGAAAATAGGTGGGAGGGGGAGAAGGCAGAAATGGGAGATATAAAAAGATGGGAGAGAGAGAGAGAGAGAGAGTTTACAGTATAGCAGCAACACACAAAGTTATCTTACTTGAGGAACAGAACTTGATCTTGGAGACAGAACTTGAACTTGAACGTACAGACTTGAGCGTTAAACTTCACCATGAACGTAGAAGATGACCTTGAGCGTGTAAAATTTGATGTAGAACTTGCATTTGAACGTAGAGCTGAAACATAAAACATGAATTTTAAACATTAGGGCAAGAAAGGTGGGTTGTGTGTACACGAAACTAACATAAACGATCAGGCCATGTACACACACACACACACACTCATGTAAGCACACACACACACACACACACACACACACACACACAGACACAGATAATGAGACTGACAACACACACACACACACACACACACACACACACACACACACACAGATAATGAGACTGACAGACAGACAGACAGACAGACACACACACACACACACAGATAATGAGACGGCAAGCACACACACACACACACAGATAATGAGACTGACAGACACACACACACACACACAGATAATGAGACTGACAGACAGACAGACACACACACACACACACACACACACACACACACACACACACACACACACACACAGATAATGAGACTGACACACACACACACACACAGTTGGAACAGTAGAAGAGTTTTGTCACAGTCGTCCCTCTCTGAAAAGCAGTGGATTTAGCGAAAGAGGAGAGGGAGGGAGAAGAGGAGGAGAAGATGAATGCGAGAGGGGACACACCGACTATGGATGAGGTGAGAGTGAATGAAGGAAGAGAGATGTGAGAGGAATGTAGGAAGGGACAGGTTAATGTGGAATGGGGTAGGTAGATGGGTAGAGGAAAGGGAGATAAGGAGAGAGGTAAATGTGATGGAGGAAAGGGTGATAGGGTGGGTGGAAGGAGAAAGGAAGAAGGGAGGGGTGGAGGTAGGGAGGGAGGTAAGGGAAAAGGGTGGGGGGGAGAAAGGATGGAGAGAGGGAGGGAGTGAGGGAGGAAATGTAGATAAATATGGGGAAAGGAGGAAAGTAGATAGATAGGAGAGAAGGAGGAAAGGAAGGAAGATGGGGAGGAGAGAGGGGAAAGAGAAGAAGGTGGGAGGAAGGGAGGATGAAGAGAGGTTGATGTGGAAAGGGAGAAAAGGAGAGTGAAGGAAGGAGAGATGGAGGAATGGAGAGAGGAAAGGGAAAGGAGGGAGAGAAACAGGAAGGGAAAGATGGAGGAAGAAAAAAGAAGAAATTGCACAAGATTAAAAATTCTTAATTATTTTACAACCTAACACAAATTATTGAGATTTCACTTAATCATCGTCATCATTAAGTTCATCCACATCATCATTACCACCACCATCATCACCATCATTATCACCATCATAATCACTACCATCATCATCATCATCATCAAATTTATCCACATCATCATAAAATTCATCCACATCATCATTACCACCACTATCATCATCATCATTATCACCATCATAATCACTACCATCATCATCATCATCATCAAATTTATCCACATCATCATAAAATTCATCCACATCATCATCACCACCATCATCATCCTCACCTCCTACGCACCTCAGCTGTGTACTATAGACTCCTTCAGTATGAACCTCTCAGTTTTAGAAGGTTAGTCAGCAACTGGAGAACGTGAGAACGCTTTTTTAACTCGTCTCACTTAAACTTCGTCATAAATTTTGTTTCTCACAATTTCCTAAGTGAAAATTGTCTCCTAGGATGTATAAGAATGAGAAAAAAAAATCTTAACTGGCCAAAAGAACTTACGACACAGATGATGGTATGTAAAATGATGTCAATATTACACTGAGACTCTACCTTAACTTTTACCTTAACTAGATATACGTTTACTTGACACCTGAGAAATTTTAAGTATCGGTACCGAAATATTATCTAGTTAAGGTAAAGTCTTAGTGTAATTTGATTTTTATTTTTCTACGTTGTTTTTTAGTGTTTTATCTTCAGTTACTCAGTTTAGCTTATTCTTACGAGAAATATCCTTCGTACTAACCTCTGTGGGTACAGGGTCGCTCTACCGTGATGTAAACAAACCAGGACAAGTGAGCCGCTCCGCCACGCTCCAGAGGTGGTGTGTGTGATGTGGATCCGGATTCATAGTGACGTTTCTGATCTGAATCCGGATTTCCAATAACGTTTCTAATTTGATTCTGGATTCCTAAAGTTTCAAACGCTGACTTTATGTTTCCCCCATAGCCAGAGTTATGAGAATACAACTAGTGAACGTAGAGTCTTGGTGCAATTTCGAAGGTTAAAAGGAAAAGATAGATGCGTTCTCTTGTTTACAAATGTGTAGGTATTAGGCAGCTACCAAACAGGGAGGTACTACCGCCTGGGAAGATATTGGAAGCATAATGTGTTGTCTAATGGTAGACCCTGCTGCCACATGGCATCACGAAAATTGTGACCAAGTCTCAGGTTAATGATCTGACTTTCTGCCTCATTTACACACAATTGCAGGGTCTCAATTGTTTCTCTTACTATTACACAACAAACATATATTGTCCTCACTTTTGTTTTTCATTTTGTATTTCTTTGTGGTTTTTATTATTATTATTATTATTATTATTATTATTATTTATTATTATTATTATTATTATTATTATTATTATTATTATATTAAAAAATTTTCGCTCCCCAGGCCCCGATGTGGGTTAGTGACCTGTGCCTGGGTGGGCTAATTCCGTAAAAACTTACGAAGCTTTGAGAATATCCTAAACTAGATTCGAGATTCCGAAGCGTAGACGTGAACGTTAAGTGAGGCAGTGGTTCATACAGAGGTGATTGGCAGTGAGTAGAGTGTACTTATAATTGAAGTATCGTTGTGGTACAGGGTGGGAAGTCTTAGATATTACTTTAAGGGTTGGTCTTTGGTCTTACTCCAAGGGTGGCGTCTTAGCTCTTACTCTAAAGATGGGGTCTTAAGGTTTTACTCAAGGGGGGAGTCTCTAGTCTTTCTCGGGAAGGTCTTACGTCTTATAAGGGTAGGGTCTTAGGTCTTACGCAGGGGAGGGTCTTTAGGTCTTACTCCTCTAGGGGTCTTGGGTACGACTCAATACAGCGAAATCCAGGTCGCGAATTCCCAGAAGATCACAGGTAAAATAATTCCTCGTATCTGGTGACGTGAACACTTGCCTGACTCACTCACTCAACGCTACGACACAGGGAGACTCAGAGGAGGGCCAGGAGAAGGCAGGAGGAAGGAGGAGGAGGGGCAGGAGGAAGGAGGAGGGAGGAGAAAGAGGACGAGGAAGAAGAAGGAGGAGGAGGAGGAGGAGGAGGAGGAGGAGGAGGAGGAGGAGGGCCTCATACTTGGAGTCAAAGTGCATTGTTACCGTAAATGGGTACCTCCCAACCACCACCTCCCTCTGCCACCATCTCCCCCCCCTTTCTCCTTCCCTCCCCGGCCCTCCCTCCTCCTTTACCCTCTAACACCCCCCTCCCATGTCGTGTGTGGGGTCAGTTACTCGGACACGACCATTAGTTAGGGTGATGGCATGAGCGGCGTCAAGTTCCTGTTTAAGTAATAGGTCATGTTTTTTGTGCCATTAGCTAATTGGGACCTGGCCTGATGACTACCACCACCACCACCACCACCACCACCATCGTTCACCTACCACCACCATCGTTCACCTACACATCACCACTACCTACTACGACCATCACTCTCCTACCACCATCGTTTTCCTACTATCATCACCACCATCGTTCACGTTACTACCATCACCACTACCTATTACCACCATCGCTATCCTACTACCACCAAAACTTTCCAATTCCCATCATTTACCGTCATCATCAGCCACTATCATGACCAGCCACCACCATCCCCATGCACCTACTGCCACCATTCCCCACTCCATCACCACCTCCCACCACTGCCTCCTACCACTCCCTACACTACCTTCCACCACACCTCCCTACCACCATCCTCCTACCACCATCACCACCTATCACCATCATTATCACCACCTCCTCAACTAACCATTGCCAATATCACTATACCTTTCCATCCTCTCTACCTCTTGTTACACCAGCTCTCTCTCTCTCTCTCTCTCTCTCTCTCTCTCTCTCTCCCTTCAATCATTCCACCTCTTGATCCTCTTCTCTCTCTCTCTCAACATCAGACTTTACATAACGTCACACACACACACACACACACACACACACACACACACACACACACACACACACACACACACACACACACACACACACACACACACACACACACACACACACACACACGCTGACCCCAGACAACACACACTCACATACATGTAAAACACTACTTCATACACCCACAAGCTCAGGTAAAAGCACACACACACACACACACACATACACACACAACTCGGTGAAGTGTGTGTGTACATAATGACTGGTTTTAACGGCGCGGGTGGAGGAGGTCCCATAATCAAGGGTGTGGTCCTACAGTGTTGATTTAGAAAATTAAGGCAGAATCATCAAGTTAATTGAAAGTTATCGTGTTGTTCCCGGGTTGGCGACACTCCCCCGTTGAGTTTCGTTCAGTTGCTGTTACTTTCGTTCAGCTGGGATTGCTTACCTCGTCTGGCCCGTACCTGCCTCCATTTCCCCCGTCGCACAGCTTTTGTTATGGTTCTGTTTCCCCCGCCGCCCGATCCGTCAGTAATGTACAGCAATGGTGAGATGGTTATAAGGAAATTTGCAGCAATACAAGAATGAAGTTTTATTTAGTAAATGTAAGAAAAATGAGAGTAACCAAGTGTACAGCGAGGAGCAAGAATTAGCAAAGTAGTAGTAGTAGTAGTAGTAGTGGCAAAGTGTAGCGATTGGGAGAGGCTGAAGGCAATGTTTAAAAAAAGTAGTAGTAGGCTGGAGGCCACGTTTAAAAAAAAAAGTAGTAGTAGTAGTAGTAGCAATTTTCAGCCAGTACTAATCTACTCCCAGTGCCTTGAGCGATCCAGTGAAGCGGCTGGTTGGGTTTATGAGTTCCCGAGTACCCAGGGGCCAAGACGAACACCTTCACTCATCACAGAGGCTAGATCCTACGTCACCTCACCTCACCTAACCTTATTGGCCGGGAGAACAACGCTTATCACAACTGGTAAAAGATCACAGGTAAAAGTCGTATTAAAGTTTAAGTGGTGAGCTGACTGTGTCAAAACCTTAACCTAACCTAACATAGCTTAACAACCCCCTAACTTAACTTATCCTAACCCAACCGAGCCCAATCTAACCTAACCTAACTTAACCTAACCTGCCATAACGCTAACCTAACCAGACCTATTCTAGCCTAACCTAATCTAACCTAACCAACTTAGTGTGAGACTTTAGTGAGAGTAACGAGTGAGGGTAGCAGCTCGTGAGTGTGAGGGAGTGAGAGGTGAGACAAAACGTAAACCTCTCCCAGGATCTATAGTGTAGGAGTGAGAGTGTGGAAGTGAGTGAATGAGTGAAACCGTGAGAGTGAGAGAATTAGAGCACAGACAGACAGTCGACAGACACAGAAAGTAAAAACTATCAAGATGGGTACTCAAGCACACACACACACACACACACACACACACACACACACACACACACACACACACACACAGTTCGAGAAGATAGAAACTGAATGAGTGACCAACCAAACACAAACAAACAAACAAATAAATGAATGAATCAATGAGTGGTGTGAGATTCCAAAGACTAGAGTGGGATGAGAGGAAGTGAGAGGCCAAACACAGTGAGGCTCTATCCCGCCCCACCTAAGGGTTGGCGTGTCGGAGGAGGCCGCCGCCCTAGATAAAGCGATACAAATTACTTACAATTACCCTGTATCGTGGTCCTTCCCTACCGCCCCCGGCACGCCACCCCCCCTACCCCTCCCCCCTCCTTTGCCCTACCTTCCTTCCCTCTACCACCCTTCATCACCCCCCTTCCCTAACCTCCCTCACCCCCTACCTCCTTCTCCCCAACCTCCTTTACCTCCTAACTTCCCTCACCCCCTACCTACATCACCTCCCCACCTCCTCCACACCCCCTGCCACCCTTACCTCCCCCACCCCGTACCTCAACCTGGCAGGGGGGCTTCTAAGCTGTCTTCTCGCCTGTCTGTGGGGCTGTATTTATCTTTGCCTATCTGTTTGTGTATGTCTGTATGTCAGTTTGGCTGTCTGTATGGTCATCAATTACTTTATTTCCGTATTTATTTGATTATTCGTCTCACTATGTATCTGTCAACCTATACAAAGAACACTGTGCATATTTCTAGTCTTTACAAATCAACACCCTCTCTTCCTCCCTCCCTCCCTCCCTCTCACCCACACACTCCCTCCCTCTCACAGCACACTTCGTTCTAAATCACACTCACACTCACTCATGACACATTCCCTCAGTTTCACTCACACTCCCTCCCTCTTTCTGACACTCCCTCCCTTTCCCCTCCACCACCACATATGTTCAGTATCTCCTCGTTACTCTCCCTACCACTGTCATTATTCTTACCTAGTAATAAAAGAGGTGTTAATTACTATATATATATATATATATATATATATATATATATATATATATATATATATATATATATATATATATATATATATATATATATATATATATATATATATATATATATATATATATATATATATATATATATATATATATATAATTTCAAATAAACACCAGATTTTAATACAATTATGGAGTTTAATGGTGCGGATAAAATGGTGTAGGAGAAAATCGCCCTAACTGGCAACTGCCGACACAATACGACCAACAAAGAGGGCTTTGACTCTCATTTGTTTGTAGAGGGCGCAGGGGTGAGGTGCCCAGCTCAACATTTACACCCCATTTATTATCCCTCAAAACAAATCTCCTCCATAATAAAACCAACTCCCTAAAAATAAGGTTATGAGATTTTATAAGATATATAAATATATATATATATAGATTTTGTGTATAGAAAGTAAATTGAGCTGTGTTTTATAAGAGAGGAATATGTGACCACCCGCTGGCAACACGGGACCCACAATAGGGGCCAGGTGGCGGGAAATTCGAGAGTCTATTAAATGTCCATCCAAGTGACGTTATTTATATTGATGCGACCCGCCGCCACACGCACGTAATCTCTGATAATAAAAAAAAGGAATAACTGGGACATACACAGAGACGATTAAATGGCAGATCACTTTATGAACATGTGTTAGGTCAATTTAGCGGAGAGCAGAGCACGAGTTACTGGGTTTGTTTATATCCTGCTGCTTATAAGGTAGAGGACGCCTGTTTATACCCGGGTGTGTTTACATCTGGCAGTGTATACATTTGTTTACATCTATATAAGTTGGAGGAGATGAATGTAGGAACAAGTAGGAATAGAGAGAGAGAGAGAGAGAGAGAGAGAGAGAGAGAGAGAGAGAGAAGAGAGAGAGAGAGAGAGAGAGAGAGAGAGAGAGAGAGAGAGAGAGAGAGAGAGAGAGACGTGGTCAATAAAAGAGAAACTAAGATAAAAATTAATAAGATGATAAATATGTTAGAATAGCAGTTGATCTCTCCTCCCCTCTCTCTCTTTTCTCTCTCTTCCCCCTCCTCTCACTCATCTCCCCTCTCTCCCCTCTCTCTTTCTCTCTCCTTCCCTCCCTCCCTCTCTCACTCTAAATCTCCCCTTCTCTCTTTCTCTCTCCTTCCCTCCCTCCTCTCTCATTCTAAATCTCCCCCCTCTCTCCTCTTAATCTCCCCCCTCTCTTCCTCTATCCCTCCATCCTCTCTCCTCATATCTTCCTCTATCTTCCTCCATCCCTCTCTCATTTTCTCTCTTCCTCATTCTCCCCTCTCCTCCTCCTCCCCCTTCCTGACACTCTCCTCCCCTTAGCCACTTATAATGGGGGCGGCAGAGGCAGACAACTCCCACTAATGGGCGAATAATGACTAATGGGAGATGGGGTGGGTGGGTGTGAGTGGGGGTTGATGTCAGCGTTTAATGAGTGTGTACTTAACGGTTGATGATAATGGATGGGGCATTATTATCGCTGTTCTAATGGGCGTATGATGGTATTAATGGGCATATGTTTATGTTAATGGGCGTATGATGGTATTAATGGGCATATGTTTATGTTAATGGGCGTATGATGGTATTAATGGGTGAACCTATGGGCAAGTTTCTTTACACCATTTGCCTCTGTCTACCCAGCAGTAATTGGGGACCTGGATGATAAATTGATTTGCGGATCGTATTCCGGGGTAATGGTTAGCCAGTGCAGTTGGCGAGTTGTCCGGTCTTCTCGGACTATTCCTTGACACTGGGTCATGCAACTCGTTAACGAAGGGTGTGGTTGTTGTGTTGGCGACAGCTTCTACACCTTAAACAAATTCACGCCTAGGTGGCCCTTGGGTCGGCCATCCACGAACACGAGGGGCAACCATTATTATTTTTTTATGATGTTTGTGTTAATGGGTGTATGGTACTTGTGTTAATGGGGATATAAATCTATTAATGGTTCAGCCTATACGATAATGGGGATGACTGTACCGACCAGCTGTAAAAATGGGTAACTGGTATCAGCACTGACGTGTTGAGAGTAGGGGTGAGGGAGAGTGACTGAGGCATGACAGATGATAATGGTTCTACGGGTTGTTGTGTTTGTTTGTTGTTGTTTTTGTTGTTGTCTGTATTGATCAAACAAACACTCAGGAGGCTAAGTAGTAGTGCCGCCACACCCTCCACGTCCCCACAAACACGCTACCACACGCCAACTCATGCATACATACATACATACATACATGCATACATACATACATACATACATACATACATACATACATACATACATCGCCGTCACTCGGAATCGAGAATGACGATCATCCAGCTATGATACAATGATATGAGTTATTAAGGATGTCACCTTCATTGGTGAGCTCTGAGGTGACTAGAGAGGTCAATACGGGACCGGCAGGGTCGTCCACAGATGTTGCACGTGTGGAGGACTACATCTAGTGCGGGAGGGGCGGCGGCAGCGTCTTTCCGGCGTTGGCGCTTGTCTGCCTCGGTATGCAGTCGGGCTAACTCGAAAGTATTGGCACCTTCTCGTGTGGTGCTCCTCCAAGCGTTACGGTGTTGTGGAGTAATCGTCTCCCAGGTGAGGGGTTGATTTGGCACTTTTTCAGGTTGTTATAAGTCACCAGTACCCATGGCAAGTCACCAGCACCAACAACAAATCACCAGGACCCACAACAGGTCACTAGCGCCCACAACAAGTCACCAGGACCCACAACAAGTCACTAGCGCCCACAACAAGTCCAGGACCCACAACAGGTCACCAGCACCAACAACAAGTCACCAGGACCCACAACAGGTCACTAGCGCCCACAACAAGTCACCAGGACCCACAACAGGTCACTAGCGCCCACAACAAGTCACCAGGACCCACAACAAGTCACTAGCGCCCACAACAAGTCACCAGGACCCACAACAGGTCACTAGCGCCCACAACAAGTCACCAAGACCCACAAATAAGTCACTAAGACCCACAACAGGTCACTAGCGCCCACAACAAGTCACTAAGACCACAACAGGTCACTAGCCCACAACAAGTCAACAGGGACTCCACAACAGGCTCACTAGGTGCTCCACAACAAGTCACTAGGACCTACAACAGGTCACTAGCGCCCACAACAAGTCATCAAGACCCACAACAGGTCACTAGCGCCCACAACAAGCCTTCACTAAGACTCACAACAGGTCACTAGCGCCCACAACAAGTCACCAGGGACCCACAACAGGTCACTAGCACCAACAACAAGTCACCAGGACTCCACAACAAGTCACTCAGGACTCCACAACAGGTCAATACTATGCTCCACAACAAGTCACCAGGACCTACAACAGGTCAGTAGCGCCTACAACAAGTCACCAGGACCCATTAACAGGTCACTTCAAGTGCCCACAACAAGTCACCAGGACCACAACAGGTCACTAGCGCCCACAACAAGTCACCAGGACCCACAACAGGTCACTAGCGCCCACAACAAGTCACCAAGACCCACAACAGGTCACTAGCGCCCACAACAAGTCACCAAGGCCCACAGAAAGTCACCAGGACCCACAGATACCGAAATGGTTACGCCTTGGTGACCAGCTGAGCTATCTAACGCACCAAGAGAGTTTAGCGTCACGCAGTTGGTGATAGATACGGAAAGACAGTTCCAATTTTATCCCCGTCTCACTTTCCTGATTTATGTTGTGGTGTAAAGATTGAATGGAGAGAGAGAGAGAGAGAGAGAGAGAGAGAGAGAGAGAGAGAGAGAGAGAGAGAGAGAGAGAGAGAGAGAGAGAGAGAGAGAGAGAGAGAGAGAGAGAGAGAGAGAGAGAGAGAGAGAGAGAGAGAGAGAGAGAGAGAGACAGAAAGAGAAGAAGAGAGAGAGAGAGAGAGAGAGAGAGAGAGAGAGAGAGAGAGAGAGAGAGAGAGAGAGAGAGAGAGAGAGAGAGAGACAGAAAAGAGAAGAGAGAGAGAGAGAGAGAGAGAGAGAGAGAGAGAGAGAGAGAGAGAGAGAGAGAGAGAGAGAGAGAGAGAGAGAGAGAGAGAGAGAGAGAGAGAGAGAGAGAGAGAGAGAGAGAGAGGGGCAGCGAAAAAAGACAGACACAGACAGACAGACAAAGAGAGAGAGAAGTAGAATAGGAGAGAGAGAGAAATAAAATAGAAGAGAGATTAAGAAAATGCTTAACAAACGAAAAACAGTTCTCATAAAATTAATCAAGACTACATCAATAAGCCCGTATACACGTGTAGGAATTAATGCGTGCGTGTATGTGTGTCCGAGTTGATGTGTATGTGTAGTGTGCATATGTGTAGTGTGCATATGTGTGTTGACGCGTGTATGTATGTATGTGTGTCTAATTATATATATATATATATATATATTTATATATATATATATCTATATATATATATATATATATATATATATATATATATATATATATATATATATATATATATATATATATATATATATATATATATATATATGTGTGTATGCATGTGCAGAGAACACGTCGTGACCTGTACATGGCCTCCATCGACCTAACCAAGGCCTTCAACTCTGGTGGACCTTCAGCCGTTTTGGCTGCCCACCAAAATTCATCGCCATTGTGAGGCAACTCCACGATGGCATGAACGGCAGTGAACTGCACAATGGCAGCCAGTCTGAGTTCTTACCCACCCAAATGGGGGTAAAACAAGGATGTTTACTGGCACCAAATCTCTTTTCCATTTTCTTTGCTGCCTTCCTTACGCGTGCCAGTGCCAATTTAGTCGGCGGTGGACATCGAGTACCGGATGAAGGGTCTTTTCAACATAAGACGACTCCAGACAGGAACAAAGGTGTCGGCAGCTTCCATTACTGAACTTCAGTATGCAGACGACCTCACTCCTGTTGCTCACACTGAACGCGACCTACAGGAGATCCTGAACACCAACGCAGCTGCAGATGCATATGCACACTTCGGCCTTGAGGTGAATGTACGTAAGACTCAGATTCTCTTTCAGCCCGCCCCTGGTTCAGCCACACCTCCACCATCCATCCAGCTTAACGGTACTACCCTCTCTAATGTTACCCACCTTCGGTATCTCGGCTCCCACATGTCCACCATTGCGGACATTAATGAAGAGATTCAACATCGAATCAGATGTGCATCTCAAACCTTTGCCAGACTCCGTACCCGTGTCTTCAGTTGTAGGGAGCTGAAATTATCCACAAAATTCACGCATATCGAGCAATGGTCCTCACCCACCCTGCTATATGGCAGCGAGAAATGGGTCACATACAGGAGGCATCTCAAGGCACTTGAAAACTTTCACCACTGTAGTCTACGTTCCATCCTCCGAGTTCGCTGGGAAGACAAGAGAACAAATGAGTGTATATTCTCGCTGACACCAACTGCAGAGCATCGAGGATACCATTATCCATGAACAACTACGCTGAACTGGCCATGTTACCCGCATGGACGACAGTAGACTGCCAAAGCAGTTACTTTACAGTCACCTAACGAATAGTAAACGTAACGCTGGCAGACAACTGAAAAGGTATAAGGATAGTCTTAAGACAAACCTGAAAAAGTGCCAAATCGACCCCCTCACCTGGGAGACGATTACTCCACACCGTAACGCTTGGAGGAGCACCACACAAGGTGTCAATACTTTCGAGTTAGCCCGACTGCATACCGAGGCAGACAAGCGTCAACGCCTGAAAGACGCTGCCGCCGCCCCTCCCACACTAGATGTAGCCCTCCACATGTACAACATCTGTGAATGATCTTGCCGGTCCCGTACGGCCTCTTTAGTCACATCAGAACTCACCAACGCAGGTAACATCTTTAATAACTCATATCATTGTAATATCGCTGGATGATAGTCATACTCCATTCCAAGTGACAGCAAAGTAGTAGTAGTATTAGTAGTGTGTGTCCCTCTGTCAAATAATCTGTTTGTACAGTTTCGATGATTGTGTCAGCCACTCATTATGCTGAGGCACGTGAAGGTATGTCATGGGGTCATAGGAATTATGCAGGCTTAGGTGCGCTCACTCATCCCTTCGTGAGTGGCTCAGACTCATGGCTTGAGAGCGACCCTCAGCGCACCATCCTTGCGTCCCGGTCAACACACAACATAAGAACATAAGAATGGAGGAAACTGCAGCGAGCTTATTGGCCCATACTGGGCAGTCCCATTTACACCCAACCCCTATCGTCCACCCAACCTATGTTTGAAGCTATCCAGCGTATTCGAGTTAACTCTTGTGTGTCTCAGCTGAACCTTGTGCAGTACACACCTAGTTACTGAAGGTCCTCTTACAAGAATGCTTTTAATATGTTTGATCTCCATGTCTGCAAAGTACTCTCTCTCTCTCTCTCTCTCTCTCTCTCTCTCTCTCTCTCTCTCTCTCTCTCTCTCACACACACACAAAAGATCAGAGTATCTTTGGGCCAAGTGTTTCCGCTGAGGTGGAACTGATAAACATATAATAAAGGTTTAATGTTGCCAGACTATCAAAACACTTCTTAATGAACGACAAACTGAAACAGAATAAGATTGAACTTCCCATTACTGTAGAAAAACAATAAATAACGAAGTCACCAAGTCACACTACCAACATTCCTGTCACCCCTGCAGCAGCGTGGCACCAAACGAGCTAATAGAGAAGATCGTTTCAGAACACCTTAGCACTGACGCAGGAGTAAACGATACAAGTTTCAGGAAGGCAGCCACTCACTGGGGGTCACCACCTTCCAAGCCTTAGGACCAACTGGAGTCTTCAAAATGTGACGTGTGAAAATGTTTGTAAATATTAACCAATAAAGACGTTGTAAAATAAGACGATCTATACTTAGAGTTCAGGGAAAGGACGATTCTTAATGTTCTTCTGAGACAAAGAAGAAGATTATCGTGTGTGTGTGTGTGTGTGTGTGTGTGTGTGTGTGTGTGTGTGTGTGTGTGTGTGTGTGTGTGTGTGTGTGTGTCCATCTATCAAATAATATGTTTGTATAGTTACGTTGATCGTGTCAGTCACTCATTACCGAGGCAGGTGGCAGGGAGGACCCAGGGCCAGGAGGGAGGCCACTCACCCTCAAAGACCAGCTGTAATTGGCCAGGTAAGGTAGAGCCAAGTGGGTCGACACTTTTACCTGGACATTAATGCGGAGAGGCTCTTGGCTGTCTTGAACTAATTGGCTAATTCAGGATGTAGCTGTGTGTATGTGAGTGAGAGAAGGTGGTAGGTAGGGAGTCAACAGAAAGGGGGTGGAAGAAGATGGAATGGACGAAGAAAGTAGGGCGGAGAGGGGGAGGGGAAGAGAGAGAGAGAGAGAGAGAGAGAGAGAGAGAGAGAGAGAGAGAGAGAGAGAGAGAGAGAGAGAGAGAGAGAGAGTTTTCAAGAAGCCAGTTGGTGACTTGGTGTGTGGTGTGACGGACAATTGACAGGGACTTCCCCTCAGGGTGCAGGGAGATGGAGAGAGAGGCAGGTAAGGAGAGATAAAGGGAATAGGAGGGAGAGAGAAAAAAGAGGGGGAGGAAAGAGATAGGGGAAGGGAGAAGAAGGGAAAGGAGAGGATTGGAGGGATGGAAGGAAACAAGGAGGGAGAGGGATGGAGAAAGTGAAGAAAGGAGAGAGAGATGTTATGTTAAGATAAGTTAGTTTAGGTTAGTTTCAGGTCTCTCACTGGGGCACAACTGACCCGCAATCAATAAATGACCAAATTTGACACCTGAGGATAAAGTGATAGGTGAGGTGTGGTAGGGCGGGGTCAAGGGTCACAGAGCTGGGCGGGGCACCAATTACGGTCACGTGCTTAGGATTAGTCGAGGTCGACCTTGTAATCCTGTAATGATTGGTGACTTGGGACCTGTGTGTGTGTGAGGTATGTTTTCGTGTGTGTGCGTGGATGTATGTGTGTGAGTATGTATCTATGTATGTATGTATGTATGTATCTATGTATATATGTATGTATATATGTATGTATGTATGTATGTGTGTATATATGTATGTATATATGTATGTATATATGTATGTATATATGTATGTATGTATGTATGTGTGCATGCACGTGTGTGTGTGTGTGTGTGTGAGTGAGTTTTGCTGTTTGTCTACACATGTGACATCTTCTGTGTATATCTATTGCATATGTAAGTATACCGTGTCTGTATTCACTAGCAGTGTACGTTTAGGTGTCAAAACATACATGTATGTACGTGCTTGTGTGTGTGTGTGTATATTTACTTATAAGTCACTCAAAATAAGTAATTGTTCACGCGAGAACAGGTCAAATTAAGGTCAGAGGTCACTGGTGGGTGGGCAAGTAGTTAACTTCTTAAGGGATCATCATTATTCTCGTCACCCAGGAGGGCACATGAGGTCACGCTGGCTGACCTGACCTCACCTCCTCAAGTGATCGTTTTACCTTTTTATATGAGCAAAATTAATCATGTAGTGAGTTAAGGTTTGTATATGTGCACAATTACAAACACTACAGTACACTTCCTAGTGCTACATACACAAACACACCTCCCAAGTCCTAATAATAATAATAATGGTTGCCACCCGAGACCAAGGATGGCCGGCCCTCGGGCCACCTAAGCGTGCATTTGTTTAACTTTCAGGTGCAGCAGCTGTCGCCAACACAACAAACACACCCTAAGTTAACGAGCTGCATGACCCAGTGACAAGGAATATTCCGAGGAGACCGGACAACTCGCCAACTGCACTGGCTAACCATTACCTCGGAACACGATCCCCAAATCGATTAACATCCAGGTACCCAATTACTGCTGAGCAGACAAGCAAGTGCAGCGTAAAGAAACATACCCATAGCTTCACCCTGGTCCACTAGCTTGCGAAGCTAGCATGCTGACCATTGCACCACACACTCATGACCCTACAGTACTGATCGCTACAACATCACCACAACAACCATTGTAAATTCATAAACGCTTTGTAGATAACTCGTGTATTTATTCTTTACTTTTTTTCCTTTTTCTGCTGTAAATAAATTGAGAATCTCTGTTAAGTGCCCCCCACCAAAAATAATATATATATATATATATATATATATATATATATATATATATATATATATATATATATATATATATAAAATATATATATATATATATATATATATATATATATATATATATATATATATATATATATATATATATATATATATGTGCAAATAAATCACTGTAGGTGCGCGTGATCCAGGTATATATGTACTGTAATAATTCCCAGCAAATTCATCTAACACTGACAAATTCTATCTCCATAAAATTTAATTCTAATGACAAGCTTCAAAAAAATACCACAATTCTACATGTAACATCTCTTAAAATATGAACGAGACAATAAGATACACCAGACTAAACAAATACACAAAAAATACGGATCACCTGAAGAATTTACACCCCAGAGTTTGGCAGGGTGACAATTGTTCAGGTGGACATTCTGGGGTGACGGTTCTTAAGGTGATCCAAAAATACAGTATGTAGTTGTTGGTCGCTTTTCCTCGTCTTTATTGCCTTCTTCACCAAACTCTTAAGTCCTATTATAAATTTTTCCTCAATTCTTATATCATTCCATCATTTCTTTACATAACATCTCCTAATATTGTTATTATATACATATATACATACATACATACATACATACATACATACATACATACATATTAAAGTGGTCACTGACTAAGGAATCTAAGACTGATCAGTTAATCTGTCTGTCTAACTGTAAAGAGACAGGTTAGGTTAGGTTAGTATTTACCCCAGGTCACGCAGGTACATAAGAGGTGAGATAATACCCTCAGGTCTATAGAATAATGGATTAGGTTACCTTACTTTACCTGGTGTAAATTAAAGAGACAAAGGTGATAAAATATTTAGTGGCGATAAGAGCAGAGTGGTGTGAGCGCTGTGGTGATTTTTTATATATAGGACAACATAACACTCTAATTGGCTCCGTTAGGTCAGGTCAGCTCGGGTCAACCATTGTTATCGATACCAATAATAGTTTATTCATATGACGTAAACATTAATGGCTCAGATAGATTGATAGATAATTATACAGAGAGACAGATCAGGATAGGTTAGGTTATGTGGGATAGATTAGGCCCACAGTGGTGTTAATCTCAAAACCTTTCGAGGGCCACTTCTTATTTTAGTTACCCTCTTCAGGGCCAACACAAGTGCTATATCACATATTAGCAGGATTGAAGTTTACAGCTTCACACATCGCCTCACCTGTCTTACCGGGAATACCTCGTTTGGGTTTGTCTGATCTTAAGTTCGTCAAATTCATTTTACTTAATAAATATGATTATATCTATTTCTATAATAATTTAACGGTATGACAAATTTTACCGTCATCCCGCGGGCCACACCTGACCATCCCAAGGGCCACATTTGGCCCGCGGTCCATGAGTTTGACACCCTGGACTGGGGGGTCACAGAAATCACCGAATCCACACATCATAATTTTATACACCTTGGGATTAGGAGGAAGAAGAAGAAGAGAGAGAGCGAGAGAAGAGTATATTATCCGGCTCACACAGGTTGTAAAGTAAACTAAATCAGGAGCCGGATGTCGAGACGCTGTATCCGGAAGTGTCCAGATAACAGAACCAATCTTTTTTTCTCTCCATAAGATAACAACATTATTTTCCCCTCTTGTAATCTTCCTCAGATCTCTAGCTGTCAATAATTTTTCTCGCGTGGGAACCATAAAATAAAAGGAAAAAACAATGTACAGGGTGTCTCAAAAATTTGTAGTTCTGGGAGATAATTGTCATCCTGAGTATATACAGACTTATGGAACACCCTGTATGATGACAACTGGTTAAATGAGTCGTAATAATAATAATAATAATGATAATGTAATAATAATGATAATGTAATAATAATAATAATGATAATGTAATAATAATAATAATGATAATGTAATAATAATAATAATGATAATGTAATAATAATAATAATAATAAATACTTGTAGAAGAAACAGTAAACAGAGAGAGAGAGAGAGAGACCACAAACTAGCAACATTATAACAAGGTAGCCGACGTGAACTGGAATGGGAATGCCAGAGGAATGTCGGAGGTTGTGTCTCGATCACTGGGAATCTGCCCGTGATCGTGAGCTGTGTGGTAATGTGGTGGTAGTGTTGTAGCAGGTGGTGGTGTGGTAGTAATGTGGTAGTGCGGTAGTGCGGTGGTGTGGTACTGTGGTGGTGTAGTACTGTGGAAAATAAAATTAAAACGATATGACACACAGGGAAAAGATCTATCCCGGATTAGTGACTGACTCTTCCCGATCGTAAACAATGCGTGGTGATCGATGGCAGGAAATCGTCGCGTATAACATGAGTGACAAGGCATGCAGTGAGTGTGTGTGTGTGTTGGGGACAGATTTGGGACCGATTTTATTGGTGTGTTTCATAAGTGACACGACAGATGTTTATTCATTCATCTGTAACAATATCTGGAGATGACACTAACCTGCTCAGGGAAATGGTTAACTTAATGGACTATGAAACATTAAAGGAAGATGAATAGTCACAAGATTGGATGCTAAGATTTAACTAACTTACTAACTTCCTAATTCGGTACTAGATGTGAGAAAGATCTGGGCAATTATGGTGACAACGAATTGGTGTTCTCGGATCACTGTGAGAAGAAGGTGAATATTGCTGAGGAATTGTTGGGATTTATCCGAAGGTCTTACTTTAATAGCACATCCTTCATAACCCTCTTCAATATAGTGTACTGTCATTCTGTCTGGTATCTGAGACACACCAATGACTGCCAGTTGATTATGAACGTCCAAACTGTGATGGCATTCAGACAATTCAAATATACCATGTGAGATTATAAAGTCTTTAATTGTCTATAGTTTGTACTGTATATAAAGACCACCAAGGAACAATTTGGTATACGTTTATAAGCGCCTCAAAACACATTACTCAGTCAAGTGCAGACATCTAGTGCCCGAGGATGACCGACCACCAGAAGTCACAGCATCAAGGTGAAAAAAAATAAAACTCTCTTTAAAGAAAACTATCAAAGCTAACTTACTTGATCTGCCAGAGAGTGTCGTGAAAGCACCAATTGTGAGCTCTTTAAAGTCCAGGCCTTACCAACACTGGCACATATATGCAGAAACATTCAACAGCCTTTACAGTACATATCCAGTTCTTGCCAACAGTGCGTAACAGAGCTCAGACCGACCTACAGTGTACCGACGAAGATGACAACAAAAGCAAAAATAGCGTAATTGCTTTTGTGATACATATGCTAGTGACTTGGTTAATTGGGCCCCAGTCCTAATAGGCCCCGTTAAATGACCCCGGAGCTAATAGGCACTAGTAACTGTAATAAGCACCAGACGTAATAACCTCCCAACCTATAGCCTATAGGCCCTATACCAACAACTAAACATTAAAATTGAGGCCTATAGTTCATGTGGGCCCCATGTCCTTAATGGTTGAGTTAGGTTGGGATGGAATCGATCATGTGTGGTTTATATTACAAGTGAAAGCGTCTTAGAACCAGGAACTAGCATGGCTCGAGTCTATTAGAACAGGGTCTAGTTAACTTATCAACACCCTGATAATCTTGGGTCACGCGGAGACTTTAATCCACTGATACACGTGACTGAAAACGCTACTGTAATTCATGTAACATCTGTACCTGTACCTGCACTTGCCTTGTACATATAGCCTACCTGTATTTGTATCTGTACTTGTATAGCTTTACCTGTATTTGTATCTGTACTTGTATAGCTTTACCTGTATTTGTATCTCTACTTGTATAGCTTTACCTGTATTTGTATCTGTACTTGTATAGCTTTACCTGAATTCGTATCTGTACTTGTATTTGTATCTCTACCTGTACTTGTAAATGAATCCAAAATTATACCTGTATCTTCACCTGTATTTGTACTTGTATACCTTTACCCATACCTATTCTTGTACCTGTATCTGTCTGTACCTGTACCTGCAACAAATATTTACACAGACGTCCCACAAAACTACAAGTTCTTGATGATATTCTGTAATTTTTGTTTTAAAATGAAAGGACATTAAGAACCTAAGAATAGAGGAAACTGCAGCGAGCTTATTGGTCCATACTATAGGCAGTCCCATTTACACCCAACCCCTATTGCTCATATATCCATCCAACCTATGTTTAAAGCTATCCAACGTATCCGAGTTAATGAAGATGTTTGGTAACTTTTTCCGCTTATCCACTACTCTATTTCCAAACCAATGTTCACCTATCTCGCGCCTAAATCTAACTTTGTCTAATTTAAGACCATTGGCACGAGTTCGCTCCTGGCTGGATAGTTTGAGTACCTTTGTTATATCACCTTAATTTAACCCTGACTTTCATTTATACGCAACAATCGTATCGCCTCTGGAGGGAGTGCAAATTAAGATGCTTTAACCTGTCTCTGTACTCAAGGTTCCTAATGCCCGGTATTAGTCTTGTCATTCTCCACTGAATTCGTTCTAAGGATTCTATATCCATTCTGTAGTACGGTGACCAGGATTGAACTGCATAATCCAAGTGAGGTTTCACAAGTGCAAGATATAGTTTAGGATAACCTCGCTAGTCTTGTAACTAACACTCTTTTGTATGAGCTCAAGTACTTTATTAGCCTTGTTTCGAGCAAATACGCATTGTTAACTTGGTTTAAGATTCCTACTTATCCTTAGTCCTAAATCTTTCTCACAGTCAGATTTCTCAATAACATCGTTGTTCATCTGGTATCTGGTTTCTCTGTTTACATCTCCTAGACTAAGTACTTTACATTTGTCCACATTAAATTTCATCTGCCATTTTTCAGACCATGCGATTTTTTTTTAATTTTTCTGTAGGATATGGAAGGATATTATAGGATAAGGAAGGTCATTGTAGGATATTGTAGGATAAAAAAGGATAGTGTAGGATAAGAAAGGATAGTGTAGGATAAGGAAGGATGTTGTAGGATAAGGAAGGATATTGTAGGATAAGAAAGGATATTGTAGGATAAGGAAGGATATTGTAGGATAAGGAAGGATAGTGTAGGATAAGGAAGGATGTTGTAGGATAAGGAAGGATATTGCAGGATAAGGAAGGATATTGTAGGATAAGGAAGGATGTTGTAGGATAAGGAAGGATATTGCAGGATAAGATAAGGATAGTGTAGGATAAGGCAGAATATTGTAGGATAAGGAAGGATATTTTAGGATAAGGAAGGATAGTGTAGGATAAGGAAGGATATTGCAGGATAAGATAAGGATGGTGTAGGATAAGGCAGGATATTGTAGGATAAGGAAGGATATTGTAGGATAAGGAAGGATATTGTAGGATAAGGAAGGATAGTGTAGGATAAGGAAGGATATTGTAGGATAAGGAAGGATATTGCAGGATAAGATAAGGATAGTGTAGGATAACAAAAAATATTGTAGGATAAGGAAGAATATTGTAGGATAAGAAAGGATATTGTAGGATAAGATAAGGATAGTGTAGGATAAAAAAGGATTTTGTAGGATAAGAAAGGATAGTGTAGGATAAGAAAGAATATTGTAGGATAAGGAAGGATATTGTAGTATAAGAAAGGATATTGTAGTATAAGAAAGGATATTGTGGGATACGAAAGACCATAGTATCCTGTTCCTCCTCACACCCCGGATACCCTCCAACTCACATAAGAGAGACTCGGAGAAAAAAAAAGGCGTGAAGCGATAACCTTGTAAGACTTGTGGAAGGGCGCGCCACACACCAGCTAAAACTGTGTGTGTGAGTGTGTGTGTGTGGGGGGAGCTTCAGACAGCTGCTGCACCGCGCTGTTATTTGCCAGCGTTCAGTCAACCCTCTCAGCACAGCAGGGTGGTGGTGGTGGCCGGGCAGGCAGGAAGGCGGGCGGGTGTATCACTGGTTCAGCCATCTCCACTACGCTGTGTATGTGATCCTCTATAAATTATTCAGAGATCGCGGCCCAATCCACCAGGGCGTCACTCCGAGGTGTCGCCTTCCACACTTACGCGCCGACTACACTTGTAACAGCGTGAAATTAACTTTGCCGCTCAGCCAATCAACGGGAGTATGATACCTCAACACTCAAATTCTTCCACCAATCGGGTGGCAGGAGGGGACAGCACACCACACCCCCTAGTGGACGCCAGCCAATGACCGCGAGGAACCAGGGAGCAGATCGAAGCCATTAGTCTTGTGGGCGGGGAAATGGCGGGTCCCACTTGAGATACTCAAATGCTCGCTTTTTCTCTGCTTCTATCGTCACTCCGCGTTCGGCATCGGAGCAATAAGCGCACTTTTTCACCTGCTCTCACCTGTATCAAGTGCCGCGCCCCGGGACAAGTGTGTCTCTCCCTGTGAACTACCACGGAACATCTCCCTGCGATTATAAACTCAAACACTGAGCTGTGTCAGTTTTACTCGGTGATAGTTACTGTACTTGTCACAGTTGTAGCTGGACCTGCAGAGTGCTGGTGTGTTGACTTATTTTAGGCACGAGTTTGTTCAAAGACGTGAGAGCGTAGTGGCGACGGCCCCCGCTGGCCGCCACGTGACAGTGTTTCTTTCTGGCTGTTACCTTCCGCTATGAGGTGACCTGTGGCGGCGTGACCCCTTGACCCCCACCACCACCACCACCATGTCGTACGAGGTAGCCAGCGTCATCACACGAGGCAGTCCCGCCCTGGCCCACAGCAGGTCTCCCTCACCCCTCGGCAGGCGCTCCCCGGCCTCCACCGTGGGGATGGGCGTGTTGTCGGAGGCTCACAGGACGTCCACTGCCACGCCCGAGGTCTCTAGCACGAGTCCCACGCCCGCCAGGAGCTCCGACAGCGGCGCTTCATCCCCTAAGACCTCATCGCCTCCCTCCCATAAGTCCTTCAGCATCTCCAGCATCCTCAGCCGCGACGACCCCAAGAAGGACGCCAACTGTGACTCCCCCTTCTCCTTCGCCCACCAACACGACGCCCTAGCGGCCAGGTATGTCACACCCACGCCTACTACACCCACAGAAGTATATACCCATGCCCACTAACGCTCACACCCAAAGTCACCCACGGCTACACCCATACCTCACCAACGCTAACATCCACACTTAAACTCAAGTCCTCCCCCAAACCCTATAGCCTACACCCACCCAAACCCACACCCACCAACACCTATACCCGCCCAAACCCACACCCACCAACACCTATACCCGCCAACACCCATACCCACATTACCTGTTCATCATTACCTACGACAAGTGTGTCAACAACCTGTATAACTCCTGTGTCGTCGTAGCCAAACACTCCAACACAGCCTTACAACAATACCCTCCCCCTCCACCTTAACGATAATGAAGGAACACCTCTTATTAGTCCCCACACATTATCGACGTCATTAGGCGGATAATTCAGAGGTAGAGCGCGTGTACATGTCACTACAGTGACCTGGGTTGGAGTCCCGCTTGGCTCAGGATAAGAGTGTTGTCGGGCGTGATTACCTAATATGGCAGGATGCGTCTGGTTACTTGGATCTCCTCCTGCATTAACACCGCACCTCAAGGGAGACAGTCTGGTCATAACTGATAACCCTAACCTAACCTATAACAAATATCAATAACAAAGAAAGCCGACTAATTTGATACATTCTTACATCACCAATTATAGAGGTAAAATTATCGTACGAGTTTGTTATTATAAGACGCCTTCATATCCTCGCCGTGTGTGTGTGTGTGTAATTTCCATCCCAAATCCGCAGGTTATATTAAGTTATATTTGATTAAGGGGCACTGGATTAGGTAAGGTTGTTTACAGGTTAATTAGGATAAAAGAGAATATGTTACATTAGAGTTAGGTTAGGTTCTATGTAGGTTAAGGATAGATTAGGTTCTATGTAGGTTAAGGATAGATTAGGTTAGGTTCTATGTGGTTGGATTAAGGATTGATCATGTTCTGGTTAGATTTAGGGTTGATTTAAATTAGGATTGGGTTAGGTTAGGATAAGAGCAAGTTAATTTACACTCTAGGTTAGTTATAGGGTCCATATACGCACTTAGGATTTTCTGTGATTCCTGATGAGTTTAATATATATATAATTATCTTACGTCCTTTCCCATCATTTACCTTCGTAATTTATAAAAGAACAATATTTACAAGTATTTTCATTCTTGGGTAAATTGTAAAAGAACTATAAACAGGTATTCTCATTCCTCTGTAAATTGGTAAATAAATATTAGTCAGTATTTCTATTCTTTTGTAAATTGTAAAATAAATTGTGGTAAATTATTTTTATTCCTTTGTTAATTGTAAATGAAGAATATTAGCAAATAATTTACAAACTAGTGAAAATATTTAAGTCTGTATAAATCGGTAGAGCGACCCTTGAAGACCGTTAAGGATCAATTAGGTCTTTCTTTTAGGTCTTTTTCTACTCTTTGTTTTGACCGCGATGAGACCGTCCGACCGACCGTCAACCAGCGGCGGTACCTGGATAATACGGTCTTGGTTTAGACCGCTGTAAGACCACAACTAGACCGCTGTAAGACCGCAACCAGACCGCTGTAAGACCACAACTAGACCGCTGTAAGACCACAACTAGACCGCTGTAAGACAGCAACCAGACCGCTGCAAGACCACAACTAGACCGCTGCAAGACCACAACTAGACCGCTGCAAGACCGCAACCAGACCGCGCAACCAGACCGCTGCAAGACCACAACTAGACCGCTGTAAGACCACAACCAGACCGCTGCAAGACCACAACTAGACCGCTGTAAGACCACAACTAGACCGCCTGGCTGCAAGACCACAACTAGACCGCTGCAAGACCACAACTAGACCGCTATAAGACCACAACTACCGCTGCAAGACCACAGACCGCTGTAGACCGCTGCAAGACACAACTAGACCGCTGCAAGACCACAACTAGACCGCTGCAAGACCACAACTAGACAGACCGCTGCAAGACCACAACTAGACCGCTGCAAGACCACAAAGACCACAACTAGACCGCTGCAAGACCACAACTGAGACCGCTGCAAGACCACAACAGACCGCTGCAAGACCACAAGACGCTAAGACCACAACTAGACCGCTATAAGACCACAACTAGAAGACCGACCGCTGCAAGACCACAACTAGACCGCTGCAAGACCACAACTAGACCGCTATAAGACCACAATGTAAGACCACAACTAGACCGCTGTAAGACCACAACTAGACCGCTATAAGACCACAACTAGATAAGACCACAACTAGACCGCTATAAGACCACAACTAGAATAAGACCGGACCGCTGCAGACCACAACTAGACCGACCGCTATAAGACCACAACTAGACCGCTGCAAGACCACAACTAGACCGCTGCAAGACCAACTAGACCGCTGCAAGACCACAACTAGACCGCTGCAAGACCACAACTAGACCGCTGCAGACCACAACTAGACCGCTGCAAGACCACAACGCTGCAAGACCACAACTAGACCGCTGCAAGACCACAACCAAGACCACAACTAGACCGCTGCAAGACCACACTAGACCGCTGCAAGACCACAACTAGACCGCTTAAGGACCACAACCAGACCACTATAAGACCACAACCAGACCGCTGCAAGACCACAACTAGACCGCTATAGGACCACAACCAGACCACTATAAGACCACAACCAGACCGCTGCAAGACCACAACTAGACCGCTATAGGACCACAACCAGACCACTATAAGACCACAACTAGACCGCTATAAGACCACAACTAGACCGCTATAAGACCACAACTAGACCGCTATAAGACCACAACTAGACCGCGGGTGAAGGTCTCCGTCTGTGTATCATCGCAGGTTGTGGGGGGGGGGGGTGACAAGTTGGAGAGGAAGCTTACGTCAGGCGCTCGGTCTTCGCTTGTCCTGGCGTTGGTCTCAAGTAATCGATACTATATAGAATAAATTACTACGTGGTTTTGTCTCTTGTAAATAAAAATATATAATCGAAAAATACAAAGAATCAGTTTTGTATTATGTAATCAATGAATACAAAATACAGAAATAAATAAAATAATACAGCATTTAAATTATTCAACTGTACACGCGCGCGACAATTCTTTAATAAATAAATAAACAAAAGGAAGAATATGAAGAAAAAAGATGTAATAAAGAGAAATAATAGCACAACACCCGAAGAAACTCAGCTTATTTAACCTCAAGATTAACCACCCTAAAGATAATCTACCCTAACGTTAACCTAACCTAACCAATCTTAACCTAACGCTAACCTATCTTAACATAAACCTAACCTAACTTAGTCTAACCTAACCTAATCTAACCTAACCTAACCTAACGCTAGGCTATTCATAACCTAACCTATCCTAACTTAATCTAACCTAAGCTATCCTAACCAAACCTCACCTACACTAACGCTATCCTAACCTACACTAACCCTTTCCTAACCTAACCTAATTAACCCTTTCCTAACCAAAGCTATCCTAACCTAACCCCCCCAAAAAAAGTGTTAAGTTAGGTTAATCTTTAGGCGAGATAAACTGTAGTGGTGATTATGATGCGTAATTACAATTAATGAACTATTAAACTCTGATAAGCGGTAAAGTAAAGTAAAGTTAGTAATAAAGTAGGAAAGTAGTAAAGTAAGTAATGAAGTAAAGTAGTAAAGCAGTAAGGTAGAGTAGTTTTAAGTAGTCAAGCAGTAGAGTAGTGTAAAGTAGTAAAGAAAAGTACAGTAAAGTAAAGTAGTAAGGTAGTAAAGTAGAGTGGTGTAAAGTAGTAAGGAAAAGTACAGTACAGTAAAGTAGTAAGGTAGTAAAGTAGAGTGGTGTAAAGTAGTAAGGAAAAGTAAAGTAAGTAAAATAAAGTAGCAAAATAAACACGAAAAACAAAGACAATTACCGCGTTTACTTTATATTGTCTGCAACTTTCCGTGGAACAAGGACCTAAACACCTCAGCTGGTCGAACGAAAATTATAAGTCGGGATTTTTATTGATTTTTTTTACCATAAGAATCTTACTATAGATGGATGGATAGATAGATAGATAGATAGATGTGATTGCGCATTATCTTAAGGAGTGACGGTTGGTTATATGTTGAGTGACAGCTGTAGTTTAATGTTATGAGTGCCGGCTGTGGTTTAGTGTTTTGGGTGGCGGCTGTGGTTTAACGTTATGAGTGATGGCTGTGGTTTAATATGGGTGACGGCTGTGGTTTAATATGAGTGACGGCTGTGGTTTAGTGTTACGAGTGACGACTGTGGTTTAATATGAGTGACGGCTGTGGTTTAATATGAGTGAAGGCTGTGGTTTAATGTTATGAGTGACGGCTGTGGTTTAATGTTTTGAGTGACGGCTGTGGTTTAATGTTGTGTGACGGCTGTGGTTTAATGTTTTGAGTGACGGCTGTGGTTTACTATAGTGACGGCTGTGGTTTAATATGAGTGACGGCTGTGGTTTAATGGTGACGGCTGTGGTTTTTGAGTGACGGTTGTGGTTTGATTTTGAGTGACGGCTGTGGTTTAATGTTTTGAGTGACGGCTGTGGCTTAACGTTATGAGTGACGGCTGTGGCTTAACGTTATGAGTGACGGCTGTGGTTTAATGTGAGTGACGGCTGTGGTTTAATGTGAGTGACGGCTGTGGTTTAGTTATGAGTGACGGCTGTGGTTTAATGTGAGTGACGGCTGTGATTTAGTGTGAGTGACGGCTGTGGTTTAATGTTGAGTAACGGCCGTGGTTTAATGTTACGGTAACTCAATACTATTCAACAGTGTCTTTAATCCCCTTTCTCAACCTAACCGAACCTAACCTAACTAATCTAACCTAACCTACATACTTACAGTCGTCCTAAGCACCATTTCAAACTATCCTGCAGCGTTACAGTGGTAGGCCCTAGCTGTATTATATTGTTACAGTGTTTTCGTATTACTTTTAGTAGTAGTAGTAGTAATAATAGTAGTAGTAGTAATAGTTGTAGTCGGTGTTATTATTAGTGATATTATTTGTTATTGCTATTACTGAAACAATTATTATCATTAAACATTAAACTGTAGTACTATTATCCTAACAAATGCTACTATTATAAATAAACTATTACTATACTCTCACACCTACAGTATATAACTATTACTATTATCATTAATATTACTTCTATTATTCCTAGTATAACAATAAAGATTCTTATTACATTATAAATATTACCACTACAAAATACGACAAAAATAACACTATATATAATTCTCTTAAATATAACATTAATTAGATTATTTTCATCACTCGTTATGTTATATTTATTGCTCTTGTTTTCCTCTTGTTATCGTTATCGTCTTTTGTTTTATTGGTGTTTTTTTTTCTGGTGATATATTATGCTTTTATTTTTTTTTTTCGTTATGTAGGGATTTATTTCTTATGATTTGTTATGTTTTTATTATTATTATTATTTTAGGAATCTTATTTAATTAAATTTTTATTCACTTACAGATCAAGGATTTTATGAATATTATTATGTATTGAGTTATAAGATCACGTCTATAGCGGCCACCTCTATTTAGTGATAATTCGTTATAACGGTGTTTTTATTAGATAATTCGTTATAGCGGCCACCTATATTAGTGATAATTCGTTATAGCTGCCATTTATCAGATAATTCGTTATAGCGGCCACCTATATTAGTGATAATTCGTTATAGCGGCCACCTATATTAGTGATAATTCGTTATAGTGGCCATTTATTAGATAATTCGTTATAGCGGCCACTTATATATAGAGATAACTTGTTAAAAAGGTCACCTCTGCATAGCGCTATTTCGTTATATAAATCATCTCTGTATAGCATTAATTCGTTAAAGCGGCCACCTTTAGAAGCTCTAATTCGGTATAGCGGCCACTTACATATGAAGGTAGTTCGTTAGACCGACCACCCGCTCTCTGTATAGGTTTAGTATCTACCATCGTCATATACATGTAAGCCTAACCTTGTACTAAAGACCATCTCGATATTACGGGAATCAAAACACTCGTTATATAAGAGAGATATAGAGGCATTCAGATATATATACGTTGTTTCCCTTTTCCCGTGTGATTTTATCAAAATATATATATATATATATATATAGGGACATATAGTTATATTAAGAGATATACGGGGGAAATTGTAGTTAGTAATCAATAGTTATATCTACTGTACATAGTGGTGGCATTATAGCGACCACCTCTGTATAGTGTTTACCTGAGTTAGCGGTCACCTATATAATACGTTTACCTGTATCTACGGCCAACTTTATATCACGGAAATATTGGATAACACACAATTCCATATAACGGATAGCGGCTGAAGCTGACTACATTCTAAACTACGGTCAACCATTTATAGCGGGCACCTGTTTAGTGTGATTACTTCTCAATAGCGGAGACCTTTTTAAAGCGACCGCGCGATCACGCTTCAATAGCTATGCGACCTCTTTATAACGATCACTTCATTGTAGCGGTCACCTCGTTATAACCGCCTCTTCATTGTGACGTCACAGTGTTCCTCTCAGAGTGGTCGCCTCCTTATAGTGGTTACACTATATAAGTGGTCACTGCGATATAGTGATCACCTTATTGTAGCGGTCACTCGACTTTGTTTCTGATTCCCGATGTTATTTTTTTATTGCTAAGTATATTCCACACACACACACACACACACACACACACACACACATCTCGTGGACTTGACTCATTAAACTTCCCCAAATTATTAGAGACGGATTTATTTCAATAGAGAAAATTATTCGTCGACAGAAAAAATATATATACACTAAAACGGTATGAATGTGTGTGTGTGTGTGTGTGTGTGTGTGTGTGTGTGTGTGAGAGAGAAGGTGGCCGTTAAAGCCAGGCCATTGTTATAGGCGGTGCCACCCATTACCAGATTAACACAGTATACAAACAGCCGTTATATATAGAGCCCCGTTAAAACAACGGTGAACGCTATAAACAGACAACCACTATAGCCAGGTGAACACTCTAACCAGGCGGGTAATGTAACACTATACAGAGGTGCCCGCTAAATGCTACATCTAAGCGTCCGTTATAACCAGGACAAGACTTTACACAGGCTTCGCTATAATTAAGCTAATGCTATAGAAAAACATCTGTTATAACCAGGTTACCGCAATGTGTATTCACCGCTGATATCTAGGTCATCGCTTTAGACAGGCTACCGATATATTTAGGCCAGCGCTATACAGAGGCATTAGTTATATTCGGAACATCACTTTATACAGGGCCCGATATATTGAGGTCACCTAAATATAGAAGCAACCACTGTAATCAGTTGGTTGTTATATATAGGCAACCGTTATAACCATGTCAATATTATGCACAGTCGGCTGGTGAACACTTTACTCAGGTGGTCGCTATAAGAAGATCAACACTAAATATGCGGCCGATATAACGATATTAGCGCAATAATCAGGTCATCGTTATAAAGAGGCGGCCGCTGTACGCAAGACAACACTATACAAAGGCGGTGCCAGACACTACAGTATAATCACATCAACGCTATATAGAGGTGACACTATATAGGAATAACGTCATACAAATACGCCCATTATACTCAGTTCGCCGCTATAATCAGATCAACGTCGTGCACAGGTGGCCGCTGTATACCCAAGTGAACGTTAGACGCAGGTCGTCGCTATAACCAGATCAACACTATAAGTACACTACCGCTATAATCAGAAGCCGTTATAACCAACGCTATAAAAGGCGCCTTGTATACGCAGATGGCCGCTATAATGAGGTCAACGCTTTATACCGTCAGTGTCAGACGCTATAACCAGGCTTCCACTATACTCAGTCAGCCGCTATAAGCATCTGCCCGCTATAGACAGTCAGCCGCTATAAGCAATATCCGTACACATAAAATCTTGCCAATTAATATAGAGTTAACTAGGCCATCAGTCTCGACCATTAATTAATAAAAAGGGGCGGTCGACCAGGTATTATAACGGTCGACCAGGTACTATTCGACCTGTCGACCAGGTATTATCCCGGTCGACCAGGTATTATCACGGTCGACCAGGTATTATCACGGTCGACCAGGTATTATCACGGTCGACCAGGTATTATTACCAGGTATTATCACGGTCGACCAGGTATTATCGACCGGTCGACCAGGTATTATCACGGTCGACCAGGTATTATCACGGTCGACCAGGTATTATCACGGTCGACCAGGTATTATCACGGTCGACCAGGTATTATCACGGTCGACCAGGTATTATCACGGTCGACCAGGTATTATTAGGGTCGACCAGGTATTATTAGGGTCGACCAGGTATTATTAGGGTCGACCAGGTATTATTAGGGTCGACCAGGTATTATCACGGTCGACCAGGTATTATTAGGGTCGACCAGGTATTATTAGGGTCGACCAGGTATTATCACGGTCGACCAGGTATTATTAGGGTCGACCAGGTATTATTAGGGTCGACCAGGTATTATTAGGGTCGACCAGGTATTATCACGGTCGACCAGGTATTATCACGGTCGACCAGGTATTATCACGGTCGACCAGATATTATCAGTGTCGACCAGGTATTATCACGGTCGACCAGGTATTATCACGGTCGACCAGGTATTATTAGGGTCGACCAGGTATTATTAGGGTCGACCAGGTATTATCCCGGTCGACCAGGTATTATCACGGTCGACCAGGTACTATTACTGTCGACCAGGTATTATCACGGTCGACCAGGTATTATCACGGTCGACCAGGTATTATCACGGTCGACCAGGTACTATTACGGTCGACCAGGTATTATCACGGTCGACCAGGTACTATTACTGTCGACCAGGTATTATCACGGTTGACCAGGTATTATCACGGTCGACCAGGTATTATTACGGTCGACCAGGTATTATCACTGTCGACCAGGTAATATTACTGTCGACCAGGTATTGTCACGGTCGACCAGGTATTATTACGGTCGACCAGGTATTATCACGGTCGACCAGGTATTATCACGGTCGACCAGGTATTATTACGGTCGACCAGGTACTATCACGGTCGACCAGGTATTATTACGGTCGACCAGGTATTATCACGGTCGACCAGGTATTATCACGGTCGACCAGGTATTATTACGGTCGACCAGGTACTATCACGGTCGACCAGGTATTATCAATGTCGACCAGGTAATATTACTGTCGACCAGGTATTATTACGGTCGACCAGGTATTATCACTGTCGACCAGGTAATATTACGGTCGACCAGGTATTATCACGGTCGACCAGGTATTATCACGGTCGACCAGGTATTATCACGGTCGACCAGGTATTATCACGGTCGACCAGGTATTATTACGGTCGACCAGGTACTATCACGGTCGACCAGGTATTATCAATGTCGACCAAGTACTATCACGGTCGACCAGGTACTATTACTGTCGACCAGGTATTATCACTGTCGACCAGATATTATCACGGTCGACCAGGTATTATTACGGTCGACCAGGTATTATCACCGTCGACCAGATATTATCAGTGTCGACCAGGTATTATCACGGTCGACCAGGTATTATCACGGTCGACCAGGTATTATCACGGTCGACCAGGTATTATCACGGTCGACCAGGTATTATTACGGTCGACCAGGTATTATCACGGTCGACCAGGTATTATCACGGTCGACCAGGTATTATCACGGTCGACCAGGTATTATTACGGTCGACCAGGTATTATCACGGTCAACCAGGTATTATCACGGTCGACCAGATATCAGTATCGATCAGATATTGTCACTGTCGACCAGATATTATCACGGTCGACCAGGTATTATAAGTGTCGACCAGATATTATGACTGTCGACCAGGTATTATCACGGTCAACCAGGTATTATCACGGTCGACCAGATATCAGTATCGATCAGATATTGTCACTGTCGACCAGCTATTATCACGGTCGACCAGATATTGTCAGGTATTTTGTGACATCGTTGGTGTGTGTGTGTAAGATTAATAGTGAATGTTGACTGATTATTTAACCTAACCTAACCTAACCAAACATAACCTAACCTCAACTTAACCTAACCTAACCTCAACTTAACCTAACCTAACCTCAACTTAACCTAACCTAACCAAACATAACCTAACCTCAACTTAACCTAACCTAACCAAACATAACCTAACCTCAACTTAACCTAACCTAACCAAACATAACCTAACCTCAACTTAACTTAACCTGGAGTTAATTAGGACTATAGGGTCTATTAGGAGTGACCTATTAATCCAACAGGCTATTAACACTACAACTTATATTAGCACTACGACCTATTAGGACTTAAACCTATTAAAGACTCTGGAATAGCAACACCGGAACCTATTAGGAGCCAGAAGCCTCTCGTGCAGGCGGCCATATTAGACTCTCGTGCAGGCTGCCATATTAGACTCTCGTGCAGGCTGCCATATTAGACTCTCGTGCAGGCTGCCATATTAGACTCTCGTGCGGGCTGCCATATTAGACTCTCGTGCGGGCGGCCATATTAGACTCGTGCAGAGATTGCCATATTAGACTCTCGTGCGGGCTGCCATATTAGACTCTCGTGCAGGCTGCCATATTAGACTCTCGTGCGGGCTGCCATATTAGACTCTCGTGCGGGCGGCCATATTAGACTCGTGCAGGGTGCCATATTAGACTCTCGTGCAGGCGGCCATATTAGACTGTAACCTTAACAAGTTTGTAGAGGCTCGGCAGGAAGTAAGGCGGGCGGCGTGGCCAGATTGTGACATTTCCGCCAAGAGATCATATCAGCTCAGGGTTTAATTTACTACCTTGATGACTCACCTGCGACACCTGTGCTTCTGGCATCTGTGTCCAATACACCTATAACTGCTACACCTGTGCATACACCTGTAACTGCGACAACTGTGCACACGACACCTGTAACTACACCTGTGCACACGACACCTGTAACTACGAGACCTGTGCCAACGACACCTGTACCCAAGACACCTGTACCCAAGACACCTGTACCCAAGACACCTGTACCCATGACACCTGTACACACGACACCTGTCACTACACCTGTGCGCTATTACGAGTGTTGGGATAAACAAACATACATACACCCATATCACTTGTTCGATTCACGTAACTAAAGATGATACGTCGAAAAAAGCTTACTTGTGTTTGTGTGTGTGTGTCAGGGAACTTGTTATAGAGGGTGAATTATAGAGTAATGCGTAGTGGTGAAGAGGTGAGGGTGCCTGGCGGGGGTTGGTGGAAGAACTTCTCTGAACTGATAGTGAAACTCTCTCTCTCTCTCTCTCTCTCTCTCTCTCTCTCTCTCTCTCTCTCTCTCTCTCTCTCTCTCTCTCTCTCGACTAGAACTGAGCCCAATAGGGTGAAGGACTCTTTAATAATCGGTCCTTCTCCTATTATTTAGGCTAGATGGGTTCAGTTCCTTTGTAGTTTATTTGGACAATAGCTCAGGGGCCCATTAGAACAGGAGACTATTATAACTGGGGCCTATTAGAACTAGGTACTATCAGAAATGAGGTCTACTGGAACTGAAGCCTATTAAAACTGAAGCCTATTAGAACTGAGGCCTATTAGAATACTGGCCTATTAGAACTGAGGCCTATTACAACTAAGCCCTAGTATAACTAAGACCTGCGTTAATGAGCTCTATGAATGCTTCAGTTTTCGTCACTAACGCAGCTGGTTAACGAATATTCGGTCTTTTTTCTTTAGTATATACAGTATATACGTATCTAGACCATCCTGGGATATGTATTAAAATTAAAGAAAATTTTTATTCCCATGATATTTTACATAAGGATCTAGTTCATCCTGGGATAATAAACACAAAAAATGATAACGGTAATTATTTCTAGGATACGTTTCATAGGCATCTTTATACATCCTGGGATCTCAATTCATTGTAAACGAGGGAATTGCTTTTCTAGGATATCTTACAGTAACATCTAGAGCATCCTGGGATCTTAATTACTCTGTACCGAAAAAAAAATCGGAATTTGGAATTCTAGGATATCTTACACAGTCATCTAGAACATCCTGTGATCTGAAGGAAGTTGTAAATTGTGTGATCTTTTAGGGCAGGTTAGGTAAGGTTAGGTTAGGATTCAGTAGTAGTGATGCTTGGTTAGTTTTGGGGTCTATTAGTACCTGGGCCCCAATTCTAATCATCTTATTTAGTCAGCTTGGGGTCTATTAGGACTATTGGCCCATTTATATTGTAGCCCTTATGACGTAATTACTGATAAATACATAAGAATCCATCACTAATTATCCAGTGTATAATATAATCAAAGTACCATTACCTCTTTATATCATTCACTAAACTGTATAATATCACTTATATACATTATTATTCATTATCATTCACTAATTAAAAAACACATATTTGGGGAAAAAAACGAAAAAAAACGTTCTCTGTTTTTTTGGTTGATAAAAGGAAACTGGAAGAAAAATAAAACAGATGGATTTGTTATCTAAAATGGAACAATTGCCTTTAAAGTTGTTTTAAATACCTTTGTCTTATTACTGTTCAATATACTCTTAATAAATACGAATTATCTTACACTTTGAATTATCTATGTATTAATGTAACTTAGTATAGCTATAGGTATAATTGTATGTTATTAAAAATATTGGGTTTTCTTTAATACGTCGAAATGCCATGTAATGTGTGGATTTTTAATGCTTATTCTCTGTATGTATTAATTATTAGTGTTTATGTTCTTGTTATATCTTGTTTACTTAATACTAAAAAAAAGGAAGAGAGACATATTGACGATTTAATGATGGGGAGGGGAGGAGGGGAGGGGGGGATGACGGGGTTGGTGAGTAATGGTTTTTAATGATGTTTGAGTGAATATTGTTTGTGTCTCCGTATAAACACACACACACACACAAATATATTAAAACACATACATTATAAACACACACAACTACCCACGCACACACTAACACACACACACACACATTGAAACACACAAAAACATATTTATTAAAAGACACCCACACATATACACGGACCCATAACAACACAACCACACACATACAAACACACACACACACACAAACACCAAACTCCCACCCCACAAACAATAATAAACACCCACACAACCATTTCACCCCCTCTACACCGTTCAGATTCAAGAGAGATGAAAAAAAAAAAACTGTACACTCTCACTTCCACATATTAGCAATAACAAAGCAGAAGGTAAACACGTATATGGGGTAGCATCAGCGGCCTCTTTCCTCTTCTCGTAATACCGTTAGTAAGGGTTTTTTTATTTTGTTTAACACTATAGTAATTGTGTTCTATTGACCTAGTAAATTTTGACCAATATGGATACAATAACAAGTGTGTGTGTGTGTGTGTTAGTGTGTGTGAGGGATGTATGGTTGTGTGGATGATTTAATGTGTGTGTTTGTGGGTCTGTTTGTGTCTTGATGTGTGTGTTTTATTTGTATGTGTGTGTTTTTATTATTGTGTATGTATGTATGTATGTATGTATGTAATTCCCGCGTTATATATAGTCTCTGTGGTTAAAGTGGTGATTTGAGTTGCTGTTTTGTGAGGTTTATAGTTTTGCAGTTGTTGGTTTAGTTTGGGTTTTTGTCTCTGTAGGTGTTGTGTTTTGTGTCTGGTTATTGGTTTTGTGTTTTTGTGGCAGTCGGTTTAGTGTTTATTTTTTGTTTTCGTGGATATCCGGTGATAATGTTTCTTTGCTACTTAGTACTGCACTATATATCTGCGTATAATTGGCTCTATATAATTCGTAGTGTATTAATAATAGTTATATAAAGTATGTACGTATTAATATGTATAATATATGTATTTATATGTATAAAGTATGTATTTGTGATGATTAAAATACTAAGGAAAAAACCCCACAAGATTCCCAAGTGCTTTCGTTGTAATTCACATCATGGGAAATTTCGTGTTTTCATTTTCCTTATTGGTTATCAGAATATACATGGAACACGTATACTTACAGTGGTTAATCTATATGTATTTATATGTCCACTGAGTGATGATACGTAAGTTATTAATGTAACTTGTGCTGCATTAACTATTGCTTCTATATACTGACGAAGCTTTTGATTACATCGATATATTATTAACTATAGCCTATATATACCGAGCAAGCTTTTGACTACATCGATATATTATTAACTATAAGCCTACAGTATATATACCGACCAAGCCTTTGTTTACATCGATATATTATTAACTATAGCCTATATATATAGACCTAACTTTTGTTGACATTTATATCAAAATTAATTCTTTGCCATCATTCACTCAACCTCTATAGCTCGGTAATCATTTTATAGCCAAACCTGTATATATGGTCTATAAACTGAACACTATATGTCATTAAAAATTATCCCGCGAATAATTTTATAACTAAATTATTATAATAGTCACCAATCTCCCTTACCATTTAATATTGATATAAAAGGTTTCAGTGTATAATACAGTATAGCACACAGCATATATAATTTATTTCCGGGTAACATAGCTTATAGAATACTAACAAGTGGTATAATTTTGGTATAGTTCGCACTTTTGACTTATAATTATTTATCATGGTTCTGTTCACTATAATTATACAGTTGAATCTTATTTATCTTGTGAATAATTATATAACGTGGACGATAACTTCTATGATTGAATATATAGATCAATTAAACACACTATATTCTGTGCTTCAGAGAAAAAAATTTATTGTATGAAATAAACATCTATCATTATCAATAAATTCCTCTATAACCTATCATAAATTTCAATAATATAACAGCAACTCTATAATCCCTACAGACTCACGCCCTGTATAATTTAGCCCTGATACAATTTCCTTTATGTATAATGGTATAACACTTTACGATATAATCTGTCCAAGGATCTACACTATACCCCTGGATTATCTGTCTTCTATAATTAATAACTTATTCAATTTTGCTTTTGAATAACGATATAACACATGCTATAATTATTCATATACGAATAATCCACCAAAAGACGTGTACCATTTATAATCCATACTATACACTGAGTAATAATATATAACACAACCCTATAATCCCTCCATACACCCAATGCTTCTATAATTCCCAACCACAGGATCAGAAAAATTCCACAAAGATTATTATTATTATTATTTGTGGAGGTATATCATTGATGACGTTCGTGGGCATCATAGCAGCGGCCATCATTATCATAGATGTATGTATAATTATCGGAGATGTCGGTAGAAGCCCTAATTGCCCCGCCCCGCTACAATTTAAAACAGTTCAATTTTTAAAAACATATTTGTGGTTCCACGCTGGAAATCTTGGCATAATTGGGTAGGAAATAATGTTGGTAAATATTATATATTATTATTTTTTATTTATTTATTTTTTTATTTTATTTATTTTTTAACCATGAGAGTTGAAATGTTGACGTTGGATAATTTATGCATTTATGCCGGGTTAACTTTATTTATTGTATTAGTTTATTTATTTTTTATTTTATGCATCTAATTAATAATTATTTTTTTTATTATTACATCTGATTTATATGAAAGATTTTGATTTTAATAAGATTTATATACCCCAAAAAATAATTGTAATTTGCCAAAGAGAAGTTTTTCTTTAACTTCAATAGACACTAAGACAAATTGATCGATTATTATTGTACTTTGAAAAAAGAAATATATAGAATTATAGAAAATACTTACAATTTCAATAATACATAGGACGAACACACACACACACAAACACACACAGAGTAACAGAGAAAAGTTACTTATGAGTGTACTTATATGATTCTCTAAAGTACACTTATCTCCAGTTATGTCAAGTTCTCTCAAGTAAATTCACTACATATAAGTAATAATCAACCTCCCTCCCTAAACACACACACACACACACACACACTTTCCATGCTATGAGTCTCTCTATATAAGTACACTTCACACAAATTATGAGGAGGTTTAGTAAAAGTACCAAATCCTTTCTGTAAATTCCGACGCCTCTGTGGTAGAGATATAAAATGAGTAATGCTATTTTTCTTTTCTTTTTTTTCCCACATTAATTAATAACCAAGCGAGTCCCAGGTACCAGAATATCCATTAACTTTCGGCGTATTTAATAAAACCGCGTTGTGAAATTTTACCCCAAAGTGCATCGATAAAAGGTTAAAAAAATTTCAGAGAGAGAGAGAGAGAGAGAGAGAGAGTTTTTGTAAATCATGTTTGATAATTATTTTGTTTTGGGTTTTATTTCTTGTAGGTATTTTCTTCGTATATTTTATTTGTGTTCCTGTATAAATTAAATTGTTTTTGTTTTCGTTGTTTCGGGTTTCTTTGTTATGCTGTAGTATAAAGAATAATCTTCATGTTTTGTAAATGAAAAAAAAAAAGAATTTGTTTACCTGCAGTGTTATTGATGATTATATAATTTTAATTCCTATAAATTACATTGATTTTTTAGCAATTACCTCAATAATATTTTACCATTTGTGACATCATCTAATACAAAGGTCAACCGTGGGTCATTAACAACTAAAATTCTGCCTGAAAAGAAAACCTCACTACAGTCATAATAAATAGTAAATACGCATCTATTTCCTAATGGTTTTAATAATCATTTTGCGTGTACATCATCCTAACCTTGAAATATGTCCCAAACCTTAATTACAATCTCGCTACATATTTCCACTTCAAATATTCTCCTAAGTTAGTTCTGAACATCTCAAGTCTTATTCCTAGTATCGTAGACTTTATTTCATCGTAACTCTTGGAGAACAGATCGTAGACATAAAAGTTAGTAAACATGTACCCCTCCATACGGTCACCTGCCCTAATAAATAACATGAATAGAGAAACCCGGTCTGATTTTTTTTTCGCTGGAAATATCGAATGCCACGATATAATATTTCGCCGACTATAGATTTAGCATACCTGTACTTTCAACTTGTCATGCTATTATACTGTATATATTATCTAGTCTAAGATGATTTATAGAATGAGAGGGAATAGAAATACGATTTAATAAAGGAATTAGATAGAAGATATTCCACACTAAATAGGGAAGAGAGAAAATACTTGTTTAATGATGACAATATATATTTTATATAATAATAATGTTTCTTATATCTCTCTTATTCTCGAGTCTTTCCTTATACAATTTTATCATTCCTGTGCTTCTTATCTTGTTATTCCCATCTCTCCCACACCCTCTCTGTTCCTCCTCCTACGTCTTCACTATCATTTCCACTATTCTCTTCTCTTCACCCTCTTCCCCATAACACCCAGATTCCAAGATGACGCAGAGTCCACAAAAAACACTCAACACACAGCAATAATTATACTCAATACCGATATATTTTTTATTGCGGTATATCTATATTATTTAAGGCTTAATCTGTCATATATTATATTTTTCGGATATACTGTGTTTTATATTAATTAAAGCCGTATTACATTATACCAAAGGCCTTTAATTATTTACGGATAGATGTTTAATATATAATTCATAACATTACCGTATAAAATGTTGTATGTGGTTGTGTGAGGAATTAGTGGAAAGAATTAATGTATATTGTGAGTTTGTGTTGTGTAGGTGTTATTATTGTATAGGTTTTATTGTTGTAATTATGTATTTTATTACACACAAACAAAGACACACACACACACACACACACACACACACACACACACACACACACACACACACATAAACAGACACAGACACACACACACACACATAAACAGACAGACAGACACACACACACACACATACAAAACAGACACACACACACACATACATAAACAGACAGACAGACACACACACATAAACAGACAGACAGAGACACATAAACAGACAGACAGACACACACACATAAACAGACAGACAGACACACACACATAAACAGACAGACAGACACACACACATAAACAGACAGACAGACACACACACATGAACAGACAGACAGACACACACACAGTTATTAATTAATGATGAACTAAATTACCTTACACACATACAAAAGAACTAAAGCTACTGAACTAAACCAAAAAACAAACAAAAAATAATAATAAAAACACTCTTTCATACCGTTTCAAACACAACAAACAACAGAGGCGTATCTTAGCTATATTTTTTATTTGTTAATTAGTTTATGAACCAACTATAAATTTACTTGTTTAAAGACCTTAGTTGTTGAAGCATAGACACACACATTAACAAAGACAACAGGTTTATCAAGATACCATTATATTACATTAATTTGTTGAGGTATAATCCTAAACACACCTTAGTGACTTTTAAGACCCTTGGCAGTCATAATGATTAATATAGTAAGACAATAACAAATGGAAAGATTAATTTGAGTCACCTGAAGATTAGATTACCTTGGTTTATTTCACCTTTGATTAACCACCCAAACACTATTTTGGGAAGATGAGGTTAGGTTAGGTTAGGTTAGCATTAGGATACGAAAGATTAGGTTAGGTTAGGTTACGTGTTTAAACAGTAAGATCATGTGAACTGAGAGCATAAGAGGCAGCTGTCTTGTACTGTAATACTTATAGACCGATTATTGTATTTTCATCACATTTCTTTGTTTTCTGTCTAAATGCTGTCTCCTGTCTATAGCTGTTTTCTGTCTGAACTGTTTCCTGTTAATAGCTGTTTGCTATAACTCCCCTGTCTATATTTGTCCCGTCCATATTTGTTCCTTCTTTATACCTGTCTCCTGTCTATAGCTGTCTCCTGTCTATAGCTGTCTCCTATCTATAGCTGTCTCCTGTTTATACCTGTTTCCTGTCTATACCCGTCTCTTGTTTATACCTGTCTCCTGTCTATAACTGTCTTCCGTTTATCTGTCTATAACTGCCTCCTGTTTATACCTGCCTCCTGTCATCACCGGTCCTGTCTACGCTTATCTTTAATCTAAGTCTAATGAATAACTTCTATGAATAAACTATCATAACCGCTTGAGTACGATGACGACGCCTTGAGTACAGATGTCATCGTACTCAAGGGAATTTGGTCATCGTATTCTAATAGTGATGAAGTCTTTGTATTCAAGGGATTTAAGTTATCTTACTAGGCTAATTAACTGTACTCAAAAGGGAAGTATTCACTGGGCTAATACAATGTACTCACGGGATTGATATCGTACTCAAGTGGTTTAAAAAATACACATTATTCACCTACGTCTTGATTTTAAAACTTGATTACGTTTTTAAAAATATAAATAAATTAAAACTTACAAAACTAACAATAATATAAGATCTTTTAAAAATTTATAATAATTATTTATCTATATTAAATTGTTCAGGTTAATTATTATTTTTTTTTTTTTGAGATTTAACATAATTAGACAAAACAAAATAATTAGCGTTAGTTTCTCAGTGTTCAGTCCGCTGTTGAGAGGTAAACAATGAAACTCTTTATAAAATGTTCTTTGTGACCAATTTAATGTTCTTATTGGCAAATGTTTTTGTTTAATTTTAGTTTCGTTACTGTTGTTTTTTGTACGTTATTATTGTATTTATTCCTTTATTTATTTGTTTATGTTCTGTATATTGTACGATAGTTTCTAGTTTTGTACGATTCTTCTTAATTCGAATGGGATAAATTTCTGAAGCTCTTATAATCGTTTTCTTTAGCTTAATATAATAACACTTACTATATCTATTACTTATACACTTAGAATTACCACTTATAATGTTTATTTTAGACGCCATTAATTTACAACTATAACCCATACATTTACGTTTACCATTTACACACGTAACTATCATTTACAGATTTACGAACTTACTGAAAATAATCACAGGATAACTTAGTTTGGTTATTCTTGGTCGTATTGACTTACTGTTTACCACTGCATACCTGTACTATCAATCTATCTATCTAATGATCTCTCTATCTATCTATTACAGACTAGGGTTGATGAGCCACATGTCAGCACTGGCCCGACATCCCTTTCTCTCACTCTACCCGGAGTTGGGAGGAGTCACCCCTACCTCCCCCATGACACCCTTAGGGGGAATGGGTGTACCCCTAGCAGCCAAGTCCCCGTGGTACCCACCCTGGGCCCTGCCACCCCTAGCAGCCTTCGCCTCTGCTAGGGAGAAAGATACAGGTGAGTTTATTATACTTTGACACCTGTTTTGATATACTTTGACACCTGTTTTGAATACATTGACACCTGTTTCGTATACGTTGACACCTGTTTTGGTATACTTTGACACCTGTTTTGAATACTGACACCTGTTTTATATACTTTGACATCTGTTTTGTATACTTTAACATCTGTTTTGTATACTTTGACACCTGTTTTGTATACTTTGACATCTGTTTTGTATACTTTGACACCTGTTTTGAATACTGACACCTGTTTTATATACTTTGACATCTGTTTTGATATACTTTGACATCTGTTTTGTATACTTTGACATCTGTTTTGTATACTTTGACACCTGTTTTGATATACTTTGACACCTGTTTTGTATACTTTGACACCTGTTTTGATATACTTTGACATCTGTTTTGATATACTTTGACACCAGTTTTGAATACATTGACACCTGTTTTGTATACTTTGACATCTGTTTTGATATACTTTGACATCTGTTTTGTATACTTTGACATCTGTTTTGTATACTTTGACACCTGTTTTGTATACTTTGACGCCTGTTTTGATATACTTTGACACCGGTTTTGAATACATTGACACCTGTTTTGTATACTTTGACATCTGTTTTGATATACTTTGACATCTGTTTTGTATACTTTGACATCTGTTTTGTATACTTTGACACCTGTTTTGTATACTTTGACGCCTGTTTTGAATACATTGACACCTGTTTTATATACTTTGACACTGTTTTGTATACATTGACACCTGTTTGTATACTTTGACACCTGTTTTGATATACTTTGACACCTGTTTTGTATACTTTGACACCTGTTTTGAATACTGACACCTATTTTATATACTTTGACACCTGTTTTGATATACGTTGACATCTCTTTTGTATACTTTGACACCTGTTTTGATATACTTTGACACCTGTTTTTATATACTTTGACGCCTGTTTTGAATACATTGACACGTTTCGTATACTTTGACACCTGTTTTGGTATACTTTAACACCTGTTTTGAATACTTTGACACCTGTTTTATATACTTTGACACCTGTTTTGTATACTTTGACATCTGTTTTGTATACTTTGACACCTGTTTTGATATACTTTGACATCTGTTTTGTATAATTTGACACCTGTTTTGTATACCTTGACACCTGTTTTATATACTTTGACACCTGTTTTGATATACGTTGACATCTCTTTTGTATACTTTGACACCTGTTTTATATACTTTTGACACCTGGTTTATATACTTTGACACCTGTTTTGTATACTTTGACACCTGTTATATACTTTGACACCTGTTATATACTTTGACACCTGTTATATACTTTGACACCTGTTATATACTTTGACACCTGGTTTATACTCATATATCGTCTGTGGTATAGTTAATAAGAAGTGGAGTACTGGTGGAAGAGGTGGAGGTGGGTGGCGGGAGGTGGGCGGTAGAGGGTGGGCGTGTAAGTGTAATTGGTGACATCATTACCACAATATCTCTATCTATCTCGTCTGCCATATATTTCCATCCCTCCTGCCTGCTTTAACCACCCTCTTGTTATGGTTCTTATTCCCTATGATTAATTGGTTCGAAAATCTAATCTAACCTAAACTAAACTACTTTTCCTTTCCTCTCCTCTTTCTATCCTCATCCTTCCCTATTCCCTTTCTGTTCCTCTCCTACTCCTCTCTGTGTCTTAGCTCCGTTGTTGTCTGTTACACATCCAACTCACATGCAGGCAACAGTAGCATTAAAATAGTTCACTTAGAATTGTTAATTATTGGTGGATTAGCATAATTACTAACGTAGTTACTCGTTTAAAGACCTTGGTTTTCGACGAGCAATAATAGCATTATAGCATCAACAGCAGTAGACGCAGCTGCAGCAGTAGAACCATCAGCAGGGTCGTCCGCCAGTCCCTGTTTGACTTCAATCAAGGTAAACGCGGCCTCGCAGCTCCACAAACGGCCGCGTTCAAACATCAAGAAATCAGTTTTGTCTGATTTTAATGCACCTTCAAACGGCGGCCCTGAGTCGTTTCATTGAGATTGGATAGGAGAAATAAAACTCGTCCGACGCGTGCTATTTTCCTTCCTTCCTCCTCCTCCCTCCCGGCCCCACCTCCACACTTTTCATCCAGCGAGCGGCCAACTTTTGATGTGTCAATTTAGGAATGATTCCACGAGTAGCAGCAGCAGCGCCGCCAATCTCTGCAAGATTGTTGCCAATTTATTTTCCTGAACTCTGGCTGTGGGGGTGTGTGGCCATGGAGTTGAAAACACACACACACAGAACGGAAAAAAAAAATAATGAAGCGACGGGGAAAACTTGATGATTGAAAACTTGATGATTGGAGTGGTTAAAGGAGAGATAACGAGGGATAAGACAGAAAGAAAAAAATGTAAGGTTAAGACAATTGGGTTTGCGTTATTGCACATCTTAGATTACTATTAACGGAGTTTCTGTATAATTATTTAACAATTATCTTTAATATCTATCATTTCAGTCAATACAATTATTGTCAGCTTCTCACATTTTTACACAGCGAAATTCACATCTACAGTGACATAAACTGGACATAAACAAAATCCTTCCGTCCTCCGCTCGCCATTATCTCTCCTCTTATCTCCCGGTTACGTCGTTGAGAACACTATGGCGTGCTTGTCTGGTTTCCCTTAATGCATAAACCGTCTCTAGCGCAACCTGGAGCCAAATAGACCTTGACTCCAAGCATAAAGAAGTACATCAAACTGTATTTTATCATCTTATGTTGGAGTTACACTACTGAGGACTGGTGGTATAGAGGGAGGGAGGGAGGGAGAGGAGGCGGAGTATGTGTGTTATAACCGGGTTGTAAGCCATGCCGCCTATTACAGATGGACCAGATAAGCCAGATAGCTCTCTCTGGCATCATCTTGTGTTGCCTGATTTAGAGACGCTTTCTCATTATCACCCGGCCATTCAGAGCGCCAAGTTAAAAAATACTCTAGCCTAGCATAAAGACGGACCCGTCCATGAAGGAAGAAAAATATTAACGCCAGGACTTGTTCATTAACGATTACACTTACTATTCACTAGGAATTATAAGAGTCTGAACTGTGATTTAAGTTCCGTCTAAATGCTCTCCCTCTCTCTCGCCTCTCTCTCTCTCTCTCTCTCTCTCTCTCTTATTTCAAATGAAGGCTAAAATTGTTCATTAAATATTACACTATTCAGAAGGAGATATAAAGAATCGGAACTGTAATTTTAGTTCCGTCTAAATGCCTCTCTTTCTCTCATTCTATCTCTCTCTTACTCACTCACTCTCTTTTTCTCTCTCTCACTTCAAAGCGATAGTATTGTGGAGGACGCGATCAAAAGACAGTTTCCTCTTTTTGAATTTTGGCGCCTTTTCCTTTGGCTCGCCTCCCACAGCGTGTGATTGGCGAACAATGGGCACTTACGCGGATTAATCCTAGTAATGGCAGCCCCCCTTCTGCGTTCGTTTACCCTCACCGCCGACTTCACTTCAGTTTTTTCGTTATTTCGTCAGTTTCGCCGAGATCGCATCGCTCTCTGGCGTCGGGTGATACGTTTCTTGATTATCAGGAGCAAATTGGATTATTAGTTCGTGCCGGCTGAGCTATAAAGGACAATGCAACGCCGCAACACAACAAAGGAAGCCCACGCCGGAACGGGACGGTGTCAAGGATTGTGTTACATTGGAGAGATTTGACGAGCGCTGTTTAAACTAGTCCCTCTGTCTCGCATTGACGGCCGTTCCAATCCCTTTCTTTACGGCTTCCACACCTCAGATTAATCCTACAAGACTTCCCCTAAGCTAAGAAAAAAAAAAGAACCCAACTATTTACCAAATTCGCAAATCGAAACGGGACGAATTACCGCCAAACTTGGGTTAAAAAAAAGTAGTCGCGTTTTTTCGGAGGGTTAAATGAGGTAGCTGTTAAGACAGTCGTAACAGGTGATGGGTAGCGGAAGTCGGAGCCATGTTGGGGAGTGCGGACACAGGTTTTAGGTAGTAAGGTGTATTACAAGGGTGATGAGTGAGGGAACATGGGTGGCTCAACGTGCTCTCACTCCCTCCCCCCCTCTACCTGCCCTCCCTACAGTCTCTCTCTCTCTTATCTTCGTTTCTCGGAATATTGTGATTAACTCCTGCACCCCTGTTATTACTACTACTACTAATAATAATAAATACAGCAACACATTCTTATAATCCACAAGCAATAATTTATAAATGTTACTTAAATTTCTAGAACGCTAATTAATGCTCCGTAACATTAAATGGCGTTCCTTAAGGTTCAAACTCAATACCACTCACTAAAATGTTACTTAAAAATACTACAACGTTCCGTAAACCTTTTCCAGAGTTGAGTAACTAACTTTTTCCCTCAGGCATTGTTACTGCTCCTTTAAAAACGCACTAGATGTTCCTTTAGTGATATGTACTCGATATAATGGTGTCCCGTAGCGATGTTCCATAGGGGAGAGGGGTGATGGAGGGTGGGGAGACGGGAGATATGTAAGAGAAAGGGAGGAAGGAGGGGAGGGAAGAGGAAGGATAGGGAGGAAACGAAGGAAGGAAGGGAGGGAAGAGAAAGGATGAGGAGGGATGGAAGAGAGAAGGAAGAGGAAGGATGGAAGAGAAGGGGAGGGGAGAGGGAGAGGAGGGGGGATAGATCAGCGACAGAGGAAGGGCTACATGTACAGTATGTAAATAGGGCACCACCGCTACGCCACTATTGTGCTCACCACTATGCTGCACCACAAAAGGCTGACCAGAGGGAAGAGGGGAAGTGAAAGGGGGAAAGGAGAGAGAGATAGAAAGAAAAGGAGGGGGAAAAGGAAGGAGAAAAAGGAAGAAGGGAGAGAGAATGGGTGAAAGGAAAGGAGGGGATGTGAGAGATAGAGAGAGGAGAGGAGATTGAGAAGGGAAAGGGGGAGGGAGGGAAGAGGAAGGGAGAGAGGAAAAGAGGGGAGGACTTAATAACGAATAAGAGGAAATTTTAAAGAAAGATGATGCACTGAATAATTTGATTACTTTCTCCTGTAGTAAAGGTATGAAAATATTACTTTTTACGAACTTGTACAGTACACACATCTTCCGTACTGTTGGGCTTACTATGTTTTACAGACCTTGAATATTTGTTTGTTTACATATATAAGTTGATTAACCTATTATAGATGTTTGTTTACTTCTCTCATCTGACTGGTTGTTTACTTTTCAGGGTCGCCAGCTGGTGGAGGTCCAGGGAGTCCCCTGAGTGAGGCGCCCGTGGAAGTGGTTCGTTCTCGCTCTCCCTCGCCACTCGCCCGTTCACCTTCACCACCCCCCTCGCCACCCTCGCCCTCATCTAGGGATGACCACCATCGGGCGGGGGACGCAGACGGCGTAGGGGGCGTGGGTAGCAGCAGTGGCGGTGCGGCGTCCACGAATAGCGGAGGCGCGGGAGACGACGCCGACGAAGACCGTAAGCGACGCAAGAAGAAGACGCGGACGGTGTTCTCGAGGTCTCAGGTGTTCCAGCTGGAGAGTACCTTTGACATGAAGCGCTACCTCTCCTCCTCTGAGCGGGCGGGGCTGGCTGCCTCCCTCCACCTCACAGAGACACAAGTCAAGATATGGTTCCAAAATCGACGCAACAAGTGGAAGAGACAGCTGGCGGCTGAGCTGGAGGCCGCCAACATGGCCCACGCCGCTCAGCGCCTCGTGCGAGTGCCTATCTTGTACCACGACGGGTCTACATCTGAGAACGCCCACACCCCGCCAGCGCCGCCCCAACCCCCAGGCCTTCCCCCACAGCCTACAGCCCTCCCGCCCTACTCCCTCTACTATCCCCCCGTCAGCTCAGCCTACGCCACTACCGTACAGGCGCCCACACCCGTCAGACCCACCCTCTCCTCCCTCGTGTAAGCACCCCCTCCCTCCCTCCCTCGTCGCCTCCACGACCTTCGGAAAAACAATCCCCTAAGACCCCTCGCAACTCATAGTTGGGTCATACCCCCACAACACCACCTTGACAACATGGCGGTGTTGTAACAGCGCAAAGAGTGAATGTGTTTGTTATATTTCTGCATCCCCGCTCCCTGTACTTCTAAGACCTCCTCCTCTCCCTAACTACACCTCCCCACACAACCACGCAAGGAACCACTCAACCGCGACGACAACCAAGTCGAATAAAGTGAGTCAGAGTATCTCCACAAAGTGACCAAAGAAACCCAAACTTTTCGGTGGTAGAGAAGGACGACCTTCATCGTTGGCCAAGACGCTACTCATGCACAGCGCAGACAATTACTGACCAATGGGAACACGCGGCATCGACGGGCCAGTGACAATAGCAGTGTGTTTCCGAACTCGCCAAGTGTATGTGTGTGTGTGTGTGTATCTACGTCAAGACAGGAAAAGTGATGTTTGCTAGATATTTATGTTGCCACAATGTTTAATTAAACTCTAGTGATGATAAAAGTTGTACAAAATAATGGATGTAAAGTGTAAATATTGAATATATCTCTATTTATTGTTTTCTTTTTCTTAGTCATTTCTTATTTTATTGTTGGTTTCCGACTAACTGGTAAAAGAATAATAATTTTCACCTCAATTTACAAAACAAATACAAACATTTTTCAACCGAATTTACATAAATACAAAATTATCAATTCAGTTTACCCCCAAAAAAAAATAATCACCTGAATCTACATAAACAATAAGTTTCAACACAATTTACAAATGAAATAAAAGAAAGTCAATATAGTTTAAATACAGTTAATTTTCCTAACATACTTCACACGAAACTAAAACAATGTTAATATAAATTTACCTAAAAAACAAACAATAATTTTCAATCAACAATCCATAAGAAATTAAACAAAATTCAGCGGACTTAACAAAGAAAAATTACAATAATTATAATCGATAATTATCAACAGTAATTATATGTAAAAAAAAGTGATTTTTAACCAATTTACATGAATTTTACAGTTAAACTTATGGTGACTTATTTACAATTCATTTATGTTGAATTATTTACAGTTAACCTACAGTGAGTTACCTACAGATAATTCATAGAGGATTATTAACGGTTATCTTAGTTATTGGTTTACTGTTAAATTAGGTACAGTATTGACCTACCGTTAATTATTTCAGTTTGTAAACAGTGAATAACCTGCGGTTAACTTACCATGAATGATTTACACCCCAGTAAGTAGTGACTTAAGTACTGTACTGTTCACTACTAATGAATTACTTAGACATTTTACATTCTATGATTTACATTTACAAATTTGATTTACACTGCATGATTTACAACTACTTTCCATTTACAATCAACACTGAATTATTTGTTACCGACCCCCCACCCAGTGATCGATTTATATTTAAGGTGAATGATTTACAGTTTATTAACATCAATTTACAGTGTGTGATTCAACAACAAGTGACTTCCAGTGAATGAAGATTTACAATGGTTATTTTGACGATAGTGCCAAGAGAAGCTTTCTTTACCAAGATCAATGTACATATCATTAGCTTAACTCAAATGTCAGATTATCCAAACCTGATTATTAAATGTTTTAAATTATTGGAGTATTATCATTTAACCCTCAACTCATAAAATAAATCTAAAACAACAAAATATCCTTATCAATACTATAAATTAAAAGAATTATTATAACTAATAATTTCTATAAAGATCTGTTATTTTTTTTTATAAGGAATATTTTAGGTATGATATTTATTTAATTATAAACATGATTCAGTTAAGTAATCAAGAATATATATTTCACTTTGGACATATCATGACGATGGGTATTACGAGTGTTCTAATGTATGTGTGTGTGTGTGTGTGTGTGTGTGTGTGTGTGTGTGTGTGTGTGAGAGAGAGAGAACAAATATCCTAATGACTTATGGAACGATATAGATTAACCTCGGATGGGATTTGTTGATATGAACGAATGGTGTTTAGTAGGAAGTACACATGGTAGATGGTACAGTGGATGGATGGTACAAATGATCAATGGTACAATGGCTGGATGGTGTGGACAATTGATCAATGGTACAATGGATGGATGGATCGATGGTACATGGATGGTACAGTGGATGGATGGTACAATTGATCGATGGTACAGTGGATGGATGGTACAATTGATCGATGGTACAGTGGGTGGATGGTACAATTGATCGATGGTACAGTGGGTGGATGGTACAATGATCGATGGTACATGGATGGATGATCGATGATGGTACAGTGGTGTGGATGGTACAATGATCGGTACATTGATCGATGGTACGATGGTGACAATTGATTGATGGTACAATTGATCGATGGTGGATGGATGGTACAATTGATCGATGGTACGATGGTGTGGTGGATGGATGGTACAATTGATCGATGGTACAGAGGATGGATGGTACAATTGATCGATGGAGGGAGGATGGATGGTACAATTGATCGATGGTACAGTGGATGGATGGTACAATTGATCGATGATGATGGATGGATGGTACGATTGATACGATGTCGATGGGATGGATGGGTGGATGGTAGGATGGATGTGATCGATGGTACAGTGATGGATGGTACAATTGATCGATGGTACAGTGGAGTGGATGGTACAATTGATCGATGGTACAGTGGGTGGATGGTATAATTGATCGGTGATACAGATGATGGATGGATAAACCGATGGTACAGTGGATGGATGGTACAATTGATCGATGGCAGTGGATGGTACAGTGGTGGATTGATCGATGGTACAGTGGTGGATGGTACACCGATCGATGGTACAGTGGTGATGGTACAAGGATGGATGGTCGATGATACAGTGATGGATGTTCAGTGGATGGATGGTGATCGATGGTACAGTGATGGATGGTACCGATGGGTGGGGATGGTACAATTGATCGATGGTACGGTGGATGGATGGTACAATTGATCGATGATACAGTGGGTGGATGGTACAACTGATCGATGGTACAGTGGGTGGATGGTACAATTGATCGATGGTACAGTGGGTGGATGGTACAACTGATCGATGGTACAGTGGGTGGATGGTACAACTGATCGATGGTACAGTGGATGGATGGTACAATTGATCGATGGTACAGAGGATGGATGGTACAGTGGGTGGATGGTACAATTGATCGATGGTACGGTGGGTGGATGGTACAATTGATCGATGGTACAGAGGATGGATGGTACAGTGGGTGGATGGTACAATTGATCGATGATACAGTGGGTGGATGGTACAATTGATCGATGGTACAGTGGGTGGATGGTACAATTGATCGATGATACAGTGGATGGATGGTACAATTGGTCCATGATACAGTGGGTGGATGGTACAACTGATCGATGGTACAGTGGATGGATGGTACAATTGATCGATGATACAGTGGGTGGATGGTACAATTGATCGATGGTACAGTGGGTGGATGGTACAACTGATCGATGGTACAGTGGGTGGATGGTACAATTGATCGATGGTACAGTGGGTGGATGGTACAACTGATCGTTGGTACGGTGGATGGATGGTACAATTGATCGATGGTACAGTGGGTGGATGGTACAACTGATCGTTGGTACGGTGGATGGATGGTACAATTGATCGATGATACAGTGGGTGGATGGTACAATTGATCGATGATACAGTGGTGGATGGTACAATTGATCGATGATACAGTGGATGGATGGTACAATTGGTCCATGGTTACTGGTGTTGAATGGTGTCAGTGGATGATTGTACAAATGATCGAGGGTAATATTTTTAATGGCACAACTGATCGACGGTACTGTGGATGGATGGTACAATTAATCGATGGTAAAGTGGATGCTATAATGGATTAATGGTACAATAGATAGATGCTACAACAAATGGATGGCACAACAGATGGTACAGAAGGTAGGTGGTACAAGGATTACAACAGATGGACGGTACAATGGCCGAGGTACCCACAGTGCACCCAGCTGTGAATAGGGTACTACCTGACCCTACAGTTCGGTTAGGCTAAGTTAGGGTTAGGTTAGGTTAAGATAAGTTGCTAGGTTATTTTGCTGGTTAGTTTGAGCTAATATTCAGGTAAAATAAGCTGGGGTGTCTAATCTTCATGTGAAATGAGCTGGAATGTCTAATATTCAGGTGAAATAAGCTGGAATGTCCAATATTTATGTGAAATAAGCTAGAATACCTAATATTCAGGTGAATTAAGCTGGAGTGTCTAATCTTCATGAGGAATAAGCTGGAATGTCTAATATTCAGGTGAAATAATCTGGAATGTCTAATAGTCATGTGAAATAAGCTGGGGTGTCTAATCTTCATGTGAAATAAGCTGGAATGTCTAATATTCAGGTGAATTAAGATGGGGTGTCTAATCGTCATGTGAAATAAGCTGGAATGTCTAATATTCAGGTGAAATAAGTGGAATGTCTAATATTCATGTGAAATAAGCTGAATACCTAATATTCAGGTGAATTAAGTGGAGTGTCTAATCTTCAAGAGGAATAAGCTGGAATGTCTAATATTCAGGTGAAATAATCTGGAATGTCTAATATTCATGTGAAATAAGCTGGGGTGTCTAATCTTCATGTGAAATAAGCTGGAATGTCTAATATTCAGGTAAAATAAGCTGGGGTGTCTAATCTTCAGGTGATCATAAACACAGCTACACAACTATACAGATTAATGTTCGAATCTTGTTTACTTCACTGGTATCCACCTCCCCTGTTGCGTTCTGAGCTATTATGTGGTCCGTGAGGGCTGCCGTGAGCTTAACTGAGTTTTGATGTTCGGTGGCAGCAATCTCCTCTGGATTGGTCAATCCCATTCTTCCCAGTCTCGGTCGTAGTGCAAGGAGTGATCTTTTTGCTGGGGTTAAGTGAGGGTGTTTCACTAATTTGGTAATGAAATTGACACTGATAGCTGCTTCCAGAGGGTGGAGGAGGGGTCCGATATCAGGACTAGTGCGCATCAGGTACTTCCAGCGATGCTTGGCTCCATGGGTGAATGCCGCAAAAGCCGCATGTGGCTCTGTGTTAACAATCTCAGACAGTGCCTGGATTTCCTAACCCGCTCATTCATCTTTCCCGTTACGTATTCGGTCTTGAAGTCCGTCGTGCCGATTACTGCGCCTAGTAGTCTTTGGCCTTCCTTTGTTATTTTGACCTCACTTCCACCGAACACCTCCATTGCCCGTTCATAATGTTCTGGCTTCACAATGAGGAAGGACTTGCTGGCGAGTGGGTGGGTACCCTACTTGTGGGCCTCGTGATGTTACCAGGTCCCACCACTTTTTAATGTCCTCCACTTTTCCTGCTCCTGTATGGTTTACTTGTTACTACTACTACTACTACTTTCATCACTACTACTACAAATAAACTTCCAGTGAATTAACCGCGACCCAAAGTTTTTATCTTAGAGGAAAAAATATAACTGAATCCACTTAAAAATGTATTTAATAACCTTAATTCCTTCAATGAGTTGTTAAGTAACTTTTAAAACAATTAATCACGAACCTTTTAGCAATACGTAAATCGAACGAAGTACAATGA
>NW_024713129.1:11762197-11768043 GCF_018991925.1 Homarus americanus
CACATGACATATTTATTTCATTCATAGCTTAAGTTAAACTGAAAACTATAATGATACTAAACTAAACCACATTATCCTATCCTCTACCTAACATTACTGCTTACTCACTCTAGTCAACAGGTTAGGTAGTCACTAGTCAGTAATACCTGCATCTATCTTACCACCTGAGCATTCCTGCAGCATAACTTGAGAATGAAAAGAATTACACTGTTCAAACTTGGTATAGAAAATTTATTTCGCATAATAACCCCTACTGCCATTATGTTCTTGGGGTCAAAAGGTGTGAGGTCATGATCAGGACTTTAACCTCTAGGCTTCGGACCACGTCCTGTGACATGTTTGAAGAGCTTTGGGTCATGTCACATGACCTTTTGATCTTTCCAGGGTCTATTGAATAAACAGGGTGGTCCTGGCTAAATTATGCAGCTAAATAGGTATTTATCTTTCACCCACACATGAGAGCCTCCCTGTCTCTTCTCAGTAGCCTCTCGGCTTTTGTGATGTACGCATCTCGCCCTTGAACTTGACTCACTTCACCATGTGTTTCTACTCCCCAACCCCCAAGCACATGTCTAGTATTGTGATCAGTTATTGGAGCATTAATAATCATTGTTAATAGTGTAAATAATAATAACATCGTAAAACAAGTGTCCTGTACCTCATACTGCCTACAAATTAGTGTTGTTTACCTCGTTACTCACACGCCATTTTACGAACATTCTCGATTCTCTCTAGCCCTGGTGTTGCTAATCTGTGGTAAGGACAGTTATTTATTTGTGATTTATATCATTCATGGCCAGATTTTAAGACTAGAAATGCTTTTTATTTGTTTTTTTAAATGTCACTGAATATACCCACATTGGAAGTACTACCATAGCTCGAAGCCCAGGGGTTAAAATGGATACCATTTAAGTTGACATCTTACTCTAGTACAACCTTGTCTTATTAAAGTACAGTAAAATAAAATGTAATGTTCAATCACCAAATTCATAGCATACCTGTCTCTTACTGCATCCAGCTGGCAGAGCCCCCAGTCTCGATCATCTCTCATGGTATCACCCTCATGATAGATTTCTGGGTGGTGGTGTGCAGCTATCAATCCTATGGTTATAAATGAAGTACTGCACGCCATGTGTAACACCAACCACAACCTGTATTAGCACATGATGCACTTGAGAATGATGCTGCTTTAATAGCTTGGATAAACATGAAACTACTGAAAATACATATCCAATACATATCCAGAAATGACTTCACTTTTTATGTAAGAATAAAATCATCTCTCTTCATATTTAGTATTAGAATCAAATTCATGATGAACTGTAGTCATTCCAAGGGATAAGCAAATATAGTACTGTATAGAGGACTGAGAACTGGTCCTGGTAATCCTATTTCATAACCAAGGCAGACAGAAAATTCATGTAAGATAAAACACCATGTCCAGCTCCTATAAGGAGTTACAATAACTCAATTCAAAAGCAAGATTTATAAAATGGTGCCTAATAACAATGCCCTGGGAAAACTGTAGAAAATTTAGCATACTTACTAAAACATGACATCTTCTGGTTGTCTGGTGGCACTAGACTAACAATGGGAGAGCATGAACAAGCAGCACCTTATATTATTTATGCAAGACGGTTCACAGAACAATGTATACTGTACAGTGAAGTTGCGATTATTTGTGAAATGCAAATTCGTGTTCTTAAATTTGGACGTACAGTACCTGTATACCTCTATTATTACTGTACCTCTTTTTAAAAATTTTGCGGTCAAATATTCATAATACATGGCTAGGCGCCATCTGCCGCAGTGTTTATTTACATAAGAAACTATAGAAGTTGTGGAAATAGAATTTCATTGCTCTAATTTGACTTGAAAATAAAGAAAATTTAATAAAAATATCACTTCAATGCTCTAATGTGACTTTAGAAAAAAAATATTATGAAACTATAAAATAAGAAAAATTAAAAGTGGGAAGAGAATTGAGCATGGGAGATAGGGAGGTGACACTGACCTCCTGAAGACAATATTATGCAATTTCACCATAATTCCCATATTATTTAGGTTTAATACAGTAATATCTCCATTAGCCAGAATCCCTCAAATCCGGAACTCTCCGATAGCCGGAATTTAAATTTTCTCGGAAAATCGTTCCCAAAGCCAAAATTTTCCAGAAAATTTTGGGTTTGGGAATGATTTTCTGAGAGGCACATTTTCCAGAAAATTCCAAGAAAATTTTCCCAATACCCAGAAAATTCCGGGGATGGGGGATCCCGGGTTTGAGACGAAAATCAGGCGCATTTTCCGGAAATTTCAAGAAAAATTGACAGTTACACACGCCTGTCTAGGAACTTTCCGCTACCTGTACTGTGTAAGTTTAAACTAAATTCACTTAAATTATAATAATGTAGATTTGTTTTTATTTATTAAAAATAAAAATTAATTAATTTTGAAAAAATATTTGTTTACCAAGAAAATCTTTTTAATTATCATTTTGCAGGATAAGTAGTGCTTACCTATAATACATGCCACTAATCTACATGCATATTATTTGTTTATCTATCATCATAACTCTACTCCTATTCTTGAATGAAGTACCGGTAAGTCAAACAGTACAGAAACCTTATAAAAAAATAGAAAGTAATTAAGAGTGGTGCATAACAAGTGAGAGAAAGCATCAGGAAATGGTTAAGAGAATACTGTACACAAAAATATTTTCACATACACTGTACAGTATTTGCTCATATCCTCAACCTGCACACAGTGTACACAGCAATTCTTAGCATCCACAGTGATTCATTTTAGGTGATTATGTGACAGTAGTACAATGTGTATAGAAAAAATTACCTGAAAGCCATTCCATATGATGGTGCAAGTAATGCCATGACCACAAATTCAAGGACAGGCAGTACATTTTCCAGACGCCACTTGACTGTTCCACAGTATTGTAGGTATAATCTCTTCCCAAATTCTAAAAACGCAGTCAATGGTAAAATGAGGTATTCATATACACATGAACCATATCTTTGTAGAAAAGACTTCTTTGGTTTTGGCAAGAATTCCCAAAATGGCTCAAGAACAGACACTTCAAAATCATAAATGGTATTTGTATACAGATGATGTGACAATCCGTGACTAATTCGCCATTTATATGAAGAAAAAAGCGTCAGGTCAAAGTAGTACATCCTCCAGTTGTTACGCTGATGGAAGAAGTTGTGGGCACAGTTCCCCGTCAAAGTCAAAACAATGCCTGAAACAGGGAGGAGGAATGAATTACAGTGTACTTTAAAGAGTTTTTCACTCACTGAAGTCTTTTTCCATCTTTATGCAAGGAAGCCAGAATTAAAAGCAAACAAAACCACTCTCTTTTTTTTCCTATTATTCATTCACTAACTGGTATTACAGATGTGCTTTGCTATAGTGTTCCACTTCTACAATGAGACCTGGAGTTATATGGTTTATCCCTGCGTCTTCGCCTAACTTAGAATCACTAATAAACACCAAGTCAATCCCTAATACCCAGTGATTCCTGCATGTCCATCTCTCACTTGTAGTGTGTTCTTCACCCTATCTTTTCACCTCCTGCTTGGTCTTCCCCTCTTCATTTTTTTTTTTTTTACTCTGTTACATGCACACACAATCTTCATACAGAATGTACAATAACAAAATTAAATGATTATCATAAGGTCAAAACAAAGATAATTAACACTTCTTACAACCGCTGGCTGGAGTCGCCTTGATTGTGAGGAGAGCGACGGTGTTCTCAGCCACTCCAGTCTCCCGTGTGCAGTGAAACTACAGTACAGTATTGCCAACTGGCAATGCAGTATTTTTTATTTAATTTTTTTTTAGTATGATTTTTAGTTATTTCTCGCATTAGTGGTACTAAAGAATACACACAACCCTGGCCCATAGCAGCCTTGGATAATGAGGAGTATACTGTACATCGAAAAATATGATAAAAGTTGCCGGCTGGGATTGCATCCCCCACCCACCTATTTACATTAATTCATATGGGGAAAATTGCCCTGAGATTCCCAGTTTCATTAATCACAATGACTTTTAGGAACACATCCCTTGTGATAACCTGGGTATTCCTGTATTGCATATTGTATGATGATTTTATAGGTTACAAATTAAGTAAGATTATTACATATTGTATGATTTGACTTGATAAATATCTCTATGTCGTGTTCTTTGATAATGTTGCCTCTAGTACATTTAGTATTAAACAAAACACGTTGAACCAATTGGAAAAATGTATAATTCAACTCAATAAAACTATCTACCTAAACCAAAAAATCATTACGTTCTCAGAATTAAAAGTATTGTATGTACAGGGTACTGTACAGTAACTGCAAGATTTGACCTTGAGTTTGTGAGTTTGACCATCTTACATTTTGTGCACTGTTGTCACCTGCTACACGGAGAGCAATTTAGCTGTTCAGTCTACAACCACACACATTTCAATGTACAGTAATAGATTGCTTTATATAGATTGGCTTGACAAATTAAAATTAATCACGCACATAATATTTTTCTCATCAATTTCATTTAAATTTTTAATCACACAATTTTATTGAGTTAGTTGGTAAGTACCTGTAATTATAAATAAGATAAAAAATGTGGCAACACAGCTCATATAATGATGGCAGTAGCCAGCATGACGTTAACACCACCACTCCACACCCAACAGAGATATTAAATGAGTTATATACCTAAAAGGTATTATAGTTAGCCACTAAACAAGCAGGAATAGAATGATAGTATTGGTGATACACAACCCTCGCATATAGATGTGTTAGAAGCTCGTAATATCAGTTTTTTCTCGGGGGGACCAAGTCTGCTTAGGATCAGTGAACCACCCCTCAAGCACAGTAAAATGATCTTAACTGTATATACAAATGATGCTTGAAATTAGAACAATTGTTAAGCAAAATAATAAAGGAGTGTGGTATGGTTTATGAATGCTGAGAAAGGAGGTACAATGAGATGATGTGAGTTTGCGTCTGTCATTAAGCTAATGTACGGTAGGTGCGTTATTTTGTTGTGATAATTATGCTTGCTTCTCAGTATTTTATGATTCCCTGAAATAGCAGAGCTTGTATAGTGATAAAGGATAAACAAGCCTAAAAACAAAAACCTATCCCAACAATTTTTGGCAGTACCCTGTACTTGGCACATTGGATGCAGGGTAATTTTTGGTCACACTCTAAAAAAAATATACTGTATATTAAAATAATTGTGTCCTGTATGCAAGCAAATATGGTACCTAAAATTATGAGTTGAAGAAAACCATAACACCTCACTGCTCTGCCTCACTGTGGTTACAGTGATGAGACTTACTTGGCAATAATGCCGCCAGCAATATTAACAATTGCAAATGTGAAAATAAAATTATCTGTAAGTTTTCATTTGTATCAGGTATTTGCAGATTTAAAGATAAATGTTGCAGGTACAGTATAAAATTAATATATGTAATACTTCTAAGACTTCAGAAATGGTTACCGTACTGCTTACCTCTGAAGAGTTGGGTGCCTGCCATACCAATGCTAATCATCTCGTGTTATCATCATCAGTAGGTATAAATCCAGTTTTTATATTTACAATAATTCTGGTAAACTGATGACAAGCAGCCCATTTAAGTGCTATACAGTGGTCCCTCGGTTAACGAGCACAATCCGTTCCAGCAGGTTGCTCGTTAACCGAAAATCTCGTTAACCGAAACCATTGTTTCAATGGGTTTTTGGGCAATTGGTTCCAGCTCACCGAAAATTGCCTAAATTCAACAAAAATGGTAGAAAAGTTCATTAACTTTGAGGTGTGTATGTAGAAGGCTCCTGGAT
>NW_024713129.1:11768143-11771936 GCF_018991925.1 Homarus americanus
ACACCACATTCCCACACCACACTGCCAGGCCACACTCACCCACACCACACTCTCCCACACCACACTCTCCCACACCACACTCTCCCAGGCCACACTCCCCCAAGCCACACACTCCTACACCACACTCCCAGGCCACACTCCCCCAAGCCACATACTCCTCCACCACACTCCCAAGCCCACTAAACTCCCTGGCAGAGAGAGTAGTCAACATCTGACCTTTTAATTCTTTTTACGTCGCCTGATACACAAAAGGATTCGTCCATCTCGACTCTGTGGAGGATTTTCCTTTGTTTTTCTTCCTCTGTTTATTGACACGCATCTCGTTCTTCCTTTCTTTTTTTATCTCGTGAGTTTAAGATTATTTAATATGTCATCTAAATCGGTCTTGTGTTCGTATCTGTTATGTTTATTGTGTATTTTTCAGCCTTTCTGACATATAGTATTTAAATTCTTCCCTCCGTTATATTTTTTCTCTATTTTTATCTTTCTTTCTTTCTTTCTTTCTCTCTCTTTCATTTTTTCACTCCATCTCTTTTCTTTCTTTCTTAATCTCTCTCTCTCTCTCTATCAGCCATTCTCTTTCAGTTCCTCTTCTCACGCTCCCCTTATTATGCTTTCTGCATTTCTCTAGAACTACAACACTAGCTTAAGAGACCTTTACAGTAAAACCTTTATTTAACGGACTATATAGAGATGAAAGTCCGTTATACATAGAATCCATTAGATATGAAACTCCCCCATCTTACGAATTACATGGAAAGGGTTAATTTTATACATTTTGTTGTATTTAACGTCTTATATCTTAATAAGGCATTTGTGTTGATCATTACTCAATATATATGTACCCTGTCTTATAAAAGTACATAGGCCCTTAATCTTGATATTCTAAATACTAAATTAATCTTCCACCAGCCAGGCTCGTATACCTAGTCGTGGCGTAGGCGACTGTAGCGCCACCTACCATTCAGCGGGTCAGTGGTGAATAAAAATAATATGGGAGTTCTTTTAGTAGTAGGTATGCCACCAGTGTTCAGGTCTCTTACGCCTCAGTGGTGGAAGTCTGGTGGAATGATGTGATATAGTTTTTTTTAGGAATATATATTTCATTACTTCACGGGATATCAGAAATAAAACCGTAGTTCTTTTTTTTAATTTGTCTGTTAAAAAAACTGTCTAGACTTGCTTATCAGGAGTGAATCAGGACATGTGTGAGACTACCCACGATATTGACTGTCTCCTTCTCCTACTCCTCCTTCTCCTACTCCTTCTTCTTCTTCTTCTTCTTCTCCTTCTCCTTTTCTTTCTTCACCAATCAGAATCTATTATTTCCATCATGAACCTCGAGTACGACATATTCTCACTATCAAGTCCTTATCGAGCACACACTTTATTTTTTTTTAATGAAGACAAACGAATAAAAAAAAATCAATTCGAATGTTCAGTTCTGTTTCTTCTTTACAAATCGACAGTTGAACGCTTTAAAAGTTGGCAAATTTTTGAGGTGCGTCAGAGTGAAGCTGTCTGCCCCTCCCCGACTTTTTATTTACTCGTCGGCAACTTGTGTCAAGACAGATTCTCGACGCAATTTTTATCTTAACCTCAAAAGAGAGTAGAATAAAAGATGGCGATTTGTAAATAGTTAAAAAGTGACATAAGCAAAGGATCAATATTTACAGAGTTATTTAATTAATCCGTTCTTAATATCTCATAAGATTACTCACTGACTCACTGATGATTCCAAAGACATCAAACTGTGACTTGGATTCTAAGAGATTATCTTTTTTGTTATTTTTATTTTTATGGCAACAATTTGAAGATGTGATGGGGACTCTATCTGGGAAGGGAAGGGACAAGCGGGTCAGAGATAGAGTAATAAATTAAGTACTGAGAAAGAGACTTCGAAACCATTTAGTATTTAGACAATATGGAATAACCAAATATATCCTAACCTAACCAAAACTATCTAAACCTGACCAAATTTATCCTCACCTAACCAAATTTATCCTAACCTAACCAAAACTATCCAAACCTAACAAAAACTATCCTAACCTAACCAAAATCATCCTATACTAACCACAACTATCCTAACCTAACCAAATCTGTCTAGAATCTTTTCCTCTGGGTTATGATAAATTATATTCACATCGTCTACTCAACATAAAAAAAAAAGAGAAAAATAAATAAATTTTGTAACAGTTCCCAAAATGTGAAGTGTGGAAAATGTTTTAGAAATCAAGACCTCGGTGATGCATTGCCCCCGTCACCTCGGTAAGTGTCCCCTGTGTTTAATATGCAATTTGGGTGTATTTATGTTTGTGTATAATTTTAACATGGGTTCACCTCAACATATAATAGGTTATGTTATATTATAATAGGTTAGGCTAAGATTAAATTAAGTTAGGTTAAGTTCATATTAGGTTAGGTTCGGTTAGACTACGTTAGGTCAGGTTAGGTTAGGTTAGATTACGTGCAAGGAGACCAAGGGTAGGATGCCAAGATAAGAAGGTGGAGGATAGGCTAAATCCTAAACCCAAGGACGTCTGGTATTAGAGCTCCATTGAAGAAAGCCAATATATAACTGTCTCTATAGTAACTAACACACCAACACCATATACGAACAAGCAGATGGCGGTCGAAAGAGAGAACTATTCATAAGTAATTCCTTTCAGGTTTAATTGGCAAGGAAATCATAATGTCAATGAGTTTTAGGAACACGCCTCTTATTTCAGCCTCTGGCCATCACACCTTCAATCAGTGGTGTCGAGAGGTGCACGTGTGTCTCCCTTACCTCCAGGTCACCCACGAGCTCTGGTACCCTGTTGATGGTGGTACACCTTGTCAATGATAGTAGAGGCTCGTATGGTTTTTCTCTAATTGGGGGATTTTTACGGATGTGGAAATTACTTTAAATAATCTCCCTCTCTTCTCTCTCTCTCTCTCTTCCTTTCTCTCTCACACACACAAACACACACGCTCATTAATGCCCACGTACTGCACGTATTCATGTACGTAAGCACTTAGCGACAACTACAAGCAGTTGCTTATAAATGTGCTCTCATTAACTCAAATTTAATATAGATGAACACGCACATATCCACACACTAAAAATGTACTTGAACGCACACATAATGTATACATGCTTACGCATGCGTACATGCACAGATAAACATTAGACTCTTACATATACACAACCGAAGCAGTATACACCTTAACCCACATACACACACACATGTACAAACACTCAGAAGGATGCACGTAAACCTGCACGCAAGCACACACACGCAAACGCACACACACAAACGCACACGCGCGCGCACACACGTGGAAGCACATAATAAACACTCTAATGTAATTCCCAAAGATTTTGCAACATATGTGTGCTTACTACCTGTTGTGCGCCATGACAGTCCTCGACAGTAGCTTTGGGGTAAAGTACGCCGGTCTGTATGTTTACCTGTCAGTTTGTGTCTGTCTCTAGCGATAAAAACATGAAAGGTAATTACCAGAGCCTTGTGCAAGTTTAGCCGTGCCATCCAAATATTATTACAATGATAATATTAATGTAAACTATAAGGCCTTGTGAGTTCTTTCCCCAAGGGCTAAATCTTCTCCTGTTTATATTTGCCTCCCCCAAAAAGTTAAAGTCTTCGGTTGAGGGATTTTCCCTAGGTGGGATAATCCCCCTAAAGGTAAATTATCGAGTCAGATAAAAATCCCTGAAAGTTGGTTATTTTCCCCAGCGTAAATTTTCAGTTAGGATGTTCTAAAAAGAAAAATTTTCACTTGATTATTT